>NC_069503.1:911974492-912301992 GCF_027579735.1 Bombina bombina | reverse complement strand
TTAGCACGCAGTCAGCTTTATACTTCTGGAGAAGGAGAAAAAATAAGAAACAAAATAGAAGAGAGAGAGAAGAGAGGAAAGAAAAAAAAACAGAGACAGACCAGACCTTTTATATACATAAAACTTAACCAATAAACTATTTCTTGTCTGTATAGACAGATACACTTGAGGAAAAACCTTATATAGCCTTAGCGAGAGCTGCAACAGAGTTGTTATGAGAAGAGCTACATAAAAGAGTGTGACCACTCTTTTCTGTTTATATTTAGGGTATACAAGCCCAAATGAACTCTGTTAGGCTAGTTCTCTGTTACTCTAAACACATCACAATCAGCTTATAAAGTTCTGATATTTAGAGATCACTCTAATGCAGTCTTTATTTTGGAGTTTTAAAGTCACTGGATTGGTTTAATGTCACAGGTCTTATTCTGATACTATATCCTCTCTGTGATCAGCTACAACTTATTTCCAAGGGGACTTTGCCTTCAGAGGACCGCACTTTCCTGCCACCTCACCCCTTTTCACATCTCAAGGTAGTGGTCCTCTTGTTATTACTTTAGAGGGTCCTGTAGAATGTCCCTTGATTTTAGGGTTTTGTGCCAGAGAGGAATTCACAGATTTAGGCTACTAGCTTACTCATTTAACCATTTGGCAGCTATTAATGGCTTTGTTTGATCCATACCCTCAGTCCTCAGCTCTTGCCCACTTAAAGTCCAATTAACCAACTATAATGTAGGAAGCATTGGGGCAATCTTATGAGGGGGATTTAACCTGCAGCCTTCTACTAGCTAACAACACTCAGACTTCCCCTTTATCCCTGGCCAAACTTGCAGTCCAGCTCTAAATTCCAGGGGGACCTAGCTTGAGTGTCATTAAGGGTTGGGGGCACTTAGCACCACAGAAGGGGAGAATAGCCAGAGACAAACAAGCCTTGCCCGTAGTACCTGCTTCTTCCGGCACTCCGTCTGACTGTAAGCACAATACCTTGTTGAGACAAGCCGGTCTCCAGCAACCAGGTCCTGTTTGATGCCGCCGGGACCTTTGTGCTTCTATTCAGTGGAGGGGGGATCGACCAGGAGCACTGTAGGTTAAGGCCGCCGAATACAGACACCTCTGCGGCTGCAGCCCTGCCCTCAGCCTGCTCCTTCACCTTCGCTCCCCTGTCAGGACCAAACGAATCAGCACCGGACCAGATGTTATCCTTAGGTTCCGGGTAAGTGGGGAACTTGTCGAGCTTAAGCACCTCCAGGGGTACAAATCTGTGAAATCAGCTCTGCCGGTTCCGCTCCGCCACCAAACACTGCCCCACTCGCGTGTCTCCAAACAGGTAGTCAGATCGGTTGTTATCCTGCTTGCACTTGAAATTGAACGCCCCTTGGCGTCGCGACTCTGCGCCTGAGTCAATCTGCCATCCGGCAGCCGGGCTCTGCTGGTAGATATCCGGGCCAGTGTGAGTCACCCGGCCAAGGAATAACGCAGGTAGGTTAGGTCTCTAGAGCTCAAAATTCCCTGAGCTCGGTGCTAGCGTCCCACGTTGCTGCTAGCTCCTCCCTATCCGGCCGCCAGAAAGTCCATTTAATGGCGAGAAAAACGGTATATAATATGTAAATGAGTAAGAGGAAAATTACAGCTAAACACAAACACCGCAAAAAATGTAAAAATAGCTCTGGTCCTTAAGGGTAAGACAATTGAAAAATACTCTTGTCCTTAAGGAGTTAAACTGTTGGGTATAACTACTCACCATTCTATAGTTTTTCCTCCAGTACCATCAGCTCTCTTTAAAGCGGTTCTCCTATTTTAATTCATTACGCAATCTAGTTGGTAAAGCTCTGCATTTTATACTGGAAGCCGCCATCTTGTACCATACATATTGCTGCATCATGTGACAGAAGCAGTGCACCTGCACAGACAGGGCCGGTGCTGGGATTTTTGGCCATACAGGTGAGGATACATTTTGCCGCCCCCCCCCCCATGCCATCCCATTGCTGTGTGTGAAGTGAATGCTGCGTGCAGCGTGCTACCTATGTCAACACAGTCAGCTGTCAATCACAGTCAGAGAGACATCAGTTCAGACATCACGGCTTAGGCTAACAGGGCTATAATGCGCAGGGGGGGATTTGGCACACTGTGATCAAATTTAAAAAAAAAATACTTTTAATTTTATTTTTTTCATAGGGGCAGGCAGCAGTCGGCAATTCAGCACTGTTCTCAGCGTCCCCCTGCTGGTGCGCATTAAGGCGGTAGCCTATCCTGCCTAATATAAAACGCTGGCCTTGTGCACAGATCAGTGAGTTTTGCTAGCTTTTGACAGCTGTACCTTGGACTTTGGTTTAGCATGCACAACAGAAATCAGAGGCTTTACATATGTGCATTTTTTTGTACACAGTTAAACATTTACATAACAAACATAAAAAAGTCCTTAGAAATAATATAAAGAAATGCAACCACTGGGATACATACTGTTACTACTCTATTCTACATTTTTTTTAAATGTATTTAATATTTTTTTATTGAGGTTTGCAAAAAATAAAAAACATTCATTGGTTGTCATATAACAGAAATTATATAAATTCTGTTGAACAGTAGCTATTAATACAAGCAAAAAAAAAAAAGTAACAGCAGTGTGTGACAAAAAATAGGCTTCTCAAACCTCCATTTTATAGTATGTATAACTTAAATTACTGACTACTTAGCTGGCCTCTTATGGACCATTTGGTTATTAATGGTGAAAAACATATGGTAGTCATTTTGGGAGCCACTTTTGGGCTCCATGACACTCAACAGATATATGAATGTCTAGAGTACTGATAAAATAAAAATTGGCAGTAGGCAGAGAGAATAATGGTTTCATATGTATCCTCTTGTTATGATAGAGGCCACTCATGGGCCTATGACTATATATGAGAAGTAATTGAGGGAAGCAATGTAGGCTTGTGAGCCTATTGTCTTATGGTTTGAAAGAGGAATTTGTATAATGTATCAGGGCCACTCATGGGGCAAAGTAAATATAAGGTACTTAACTAGTATATATTCCTTATATAGTAATATGTTGTAATTTCAAACAAAGGAAAAAATATACCCTCATATGATATAGCAAGTACATATATGGAGCAAGCACATCTAGAATATAACTTAATTCAAAGCTTTTGAAGAAATGGAGTTTACCACACTAGAAATCTGATGGACAGGGAGGATATATAGATAGCATTAATTAAAAATCTAACTTGAAAATAATAGGGTACATTGACAGGATCAGCTATAAGTTATACAATAGGTCTGTATTAAGGAGCACATCTTTATCAGATATTAGGCGATAAGCCTGCCCAGAGGGCAGTCTATGTTTAAAAAATACAAGCACCCAAGCTAAAGTTACAAAAAATAAAAAAGTAAAATTACAGAAAAAAATAAACAAAGCTATCCAAAATAAAAAAATTTAAACCTAAACTAATACCCCGATAAAAATAAAAATTACCCCCAAAATAAAAACACCCCCTAATCTAATACTAAACTACCAATAACCCTTAAAAGGGCCTTAACAGTAACCAAAACCCCCAAATAAAAAAAAATTAACACTAAAAAAACTAAAGTATCCATTGCCCCTAAAGGGGCATTTGTATGGGCATTGCCCTTAAAAGGGCATTCAGTTTTTTTACAATCAGCTCTTATTCAAGCCCAAAAACCCTAATATAAAAAAACAACACCCCAAAAATGAAAATAAAAGAACCTATTCCTAAGCCCCAAATAGGTACTCATTGTTCCTGAAGTCTGGCGGAGAAGGTCTTCTTCCAGACGGATCCATCATCTTCTATCTTCATCCAGAGTGAAGGCGGCATGGAGCAGAGGTGCGGAGCTGTATTCCCGATGCCTGGATCCTCAGCGGCGGTCCTCAGCATTGGCGGTCCTCAACGGTATGGAGGTTCTTCTTCATCCAATGTCCATCGTAGAATATGTGTTTTTATTTTTATTTCTTGCGGGCGGTTAAATGTTTTTTAGTTAGTTCGTGCAGGCGGTTGCGTGTTTTTTTTTAAGGATTCAGGTTTGCCTACGCTGCCTCGAGCAGCCAACATTTCTTTGAGGATGCGTGCGCAACTGGCGACACCAATGGATGCGTTACAAATGCGATTATAGTATAGATACTGGTAGAATCATTTTCCCTAGATATTTACTATATCATCATTTCGAATGATACATAGTCCTCTGGAGAATAAAAAAGTATATACCTGTTGTAAAGTAATTATAAATACATTTATGAATATGCATATGAAGGCTAATACTAGATACCTCAACTGAGAAGGTAAATCATCTGCCTGTTAATCTCTGTATCTATAAGTAGGGTTGTACACGTACACTGAATGTGAGGTCTACAATGTACAGGTACATTGTAGACCTCACATTCAGTGGAACCAGCATAGGCACAAGAACAAAGGGGCTTAAGGCAATAAAGCCCATTTATCCCACTCCAGTATACTAAAACTGGGTCTTAATTTGCAAGTTAAAGTATGCTGAAGCACAGTAGGGAGAACCCTTAAATTGCAGGTGGTTGCAAAGGAAAGTAAGCCCGGCATGAAGAGCAAACAACTTAGCCCTCTCCAAACCAGACTTAAGCACGAAAATAGTTCCGTATTCAGAGATAGCCAGATAAGAAGCCTCCAGACCAAAGTATTTTCTTATTGCAAATAGGTCAGGAAAGAGTCTCGCCTCCGATCTCTGTGTGGGGTGGTGACTGAAAATATCAGTAGGAATGACATGCATAGGAGAGGAAGACAGCACAATCTCCGCAATGCTTCCCCCCAGGTTCCCACTCATAAAATGACTGACGGCTCGCTCCAGTAGATTGGTTGCATTTACAAGAACAAGGTCCAGCATGAGGCAGTCACTAGTGTTGCTGACATCAGTGCCTGATTTATTTTCCGCAATGGGATCGCAATGGGGGGTCCAACCTCGCACCTCCCCTGCTCCAACTCTGACCTTGTTACTGATATCAGAGGAAGATCTAGTGGTAATGGGTCGGATGTTTCTGAATCTTCCAGCTTCATAGCGCAAACTGTGGACAGGGAAGTACCTAGTGTTGCCAATTCTGATGATGATTGATCGGTAATCTCATCTTCTGTCCTCAGGGAAAGAATCAGGGCATCCATGTGGTCACGAAACCTTTCCTCTAAGTCCTCCAAGAGTGCATGAAGAACATGGTAAAAGTCCTCCATAGTGAATGCTTTCCATAACCTTGTTATCGCAGTGTGATATAAACTGCTTTAAACTGCCGGGTGACTGGAAGGGGGGGGTGAAAGCAATATGAAGGCCGCCACCAAAGTTTTTAATGGTCCGGGTTAGGGCTCCACACAGGGTGACTTGCACAAGATTTATATCAATCGATGCAGTGAATTCTGCTGAGGGTCATAGGTGATAGGTATAACAGCGATGTCACTGGTATTTCTTTAAAAAATTGGCAGATTATTTAGATAGAGGAGCTCCTAATTTTGCATCCTAATATGGCCGCTGTCCAGACATCCCCCCTCTATTCTACATTTTAAAATGAACAATAAGTTTTGCCAAGAAGACAACAATATCACTGATCTGTGAATGCACACTAATTCTGTCATGGTGTGCGAGAAAAAAAACTCCAAGATGGTGGCGCCCAATGTGAAGATGCTGAACTTCACTTACCAGCACTTGTAAAGGGTTAAAAAAGGATCACAGCTTTAAAGAGAGCTGCAGGTACAAGAGGAAAATCTTTAGTATGAGGACTAGTAGCCATGCAAATTGTGTTTTAACCAGCAGTTTAATGTCCCTTTAACTGTTAAGCATTTTGGTACTTAGGTGAAATCACATTATAGAAACATTATTCCACTAGACTCCTAAATGAGACCCTGAGTCCAATTAACCCTTACTGTGAGTGTGACCTTGTACTCACCACAGTATCTCACAAAGATCCCTTTCAAACCCATACTATTCCCCACCTTAAACATCAACCTCTACAGGTTTACCTCTAATGTATCACATTAATTAATATATCAGAAAGTGGGCCAGCTCTGTTCTGACTGTTAAAACCCCATCTACAATCCCAATAGGTTAACGTAAGTGACCAATCAGGACTAACATTTAAAATGTAGCAAGGATATCTGCAGGCCACAAAATGCTGTGTAAGAAAAAAATAAGGGTTATCTTCTTTATTGGGGACATTTTATTTTTTGTCATTTATAGGTTTGATTTCAGGATAAGGTAACGTGTTGGGGGAATTATTTGTAATAGAGGAGGGAATCAAGTAGGGATAATTATGGGAAGAATACAATAATTTGTGTTTTAGAGGGGATTGTGTAGAGGAGATACTACCAGTGGGAGAGTGGGTGTTTGTGCATATTATCTAATTTAATATTGTGTGGTGGTTGCATTAAACTGACAGCTTCAAATTTGATGCCGTTTTGAGCTTATTATGTTTTATTAATCTTATAAGTAAATTAAATGGTTATGTTGCTAAGTATGAAAGATTAGCTACGTTTATTTATAGATTTAGGGGCCTATTTATCAAGCTCTGTATGGAGCTTGATGTCCCGTGTTTCTGGCGAGCCTTCAGGCTGGCCAGAAACACAAGTTATGAAGAACCTGTTCGCCTGCTCTCAGGAGGCAGACAGACATCGCCAAAAATCAACCCAATCCAATACGATCGGGTTGATTGGCCCCCCCTGCTAGAGGCTGATTGGCCACGAATCTGCAGGGGGCGATATTCCACCAGCAGTTCACCAGAACTGCTGGTGCAATGATAAATGCTGAGAGCGTATGCTGTCTGCGTTTATCGATGTGCAGCGGACATGATCCGCAACATCGGATCATGTCTGCTCGCATCATGATAAATAGGCCCCTTAAGCTGCACATTCTGCCTAAATACAACAGTCTGGTTTATTATTTACATTTCAAATGTGTATAAATTCCATAGATAATTTATTTTGAAATCACAGTACACTGGCTGTATGACTAAGTATTTAGATATTAGCTATATTCATTGAGACTTTCACTGTCTTCCTGTACTATTTTCTCTGTAACGAGTCATTAAGCTCAAATACTGTGGAGAGAACCTTAGTTGTGGAATGTAAATAATGTATCACAAATCCATCATGTGTCCCCAGGAGTTCTTTCCTGACAAGTGCATTGGGAGCCTCTGATCACGTGTGCCAAACTGAAAGTAGCAATGTTTATATAAAAAAATGTTGCCCTTATATCATGTCTATTTACATAGCATTATTGTTTTTGGGGTAAATATATAACATTTGTTTTAATGAGAATGTTAGAAAGCAGAGATGGACAACTGGTAGCCTGTGGAGTTGGACCACACGTGGCTCTCTGCGCTAGTCTCTGTGACCCCCCGGAGAAGCAGAACTAGTAATGTGTGCCATCATTTTTTTGCCACAGGAAAAAGTATAAATAAAAATGTGTTTGGAAGTTTATTTTTTAGGTGAACAAACAAGGTAGCCACACGTTAGAGAGAGAACAGCAGAGCGTAACATGCACCCTTACCAAAATCTGACCCTGTGCCACTGGACATTTTTTAGGAAATGTATTATTTCTCTGATTCATAGCTATAAATTTATTTGCTGCCCTTAAAGGGACACTAAATCCAAATTTTTTCTTTCAGGATTCAGGTAGAGAATACAATTTTAAATAACATTCCAATTTACTTCTATTATCTAATTTGCTTCATTCTTTAGATATCCATTGTTGAAGAAATAGCAATGCAATGGGTGAGGCAGCCACATGAGGCATCTATGTACAACCACCAAGCAGCAGCTTCTGAGCATATCAAGATATGCTTTTCCGCAAAGGATATCAAGAGAATGAAGCAAATTAGATAATAGAAGTAAATTAGAAAGTTGTTTAAAATTGCATGTTCTTTCTATATCATGAAAGAAAAAAAATGGGTTTCATGTCCCTTTAAGGCTTCTAAAATATTGATCTGCAACCCCCTCATTTGCTGTCACTCTTATAAACAATAATAATATAAATACAATTATAATACATATTACAATAGCTACATTATTTACTTCTATATAAATCATGTCATGTAGCAATATAATGTAGTTGAATAAATAATAATGTCCCCATTTCAGTCAATCAGAATCCTCATACAAAGTGCCTGTCGAACATTTTCACTGGGTTCTCAAAATCCAATCCTTCCAATGCATTAGAAGTCTCTATTGTAACCCTTTTATCACACACTTTCCAAAAGAGACAGCACCACTATACTTTGCTTGGGGGCCTCAGTATTCTAATACAACACTTTTCCAACAGATCTTTAACATAATTTTTGGACCCCTTCTAGTTTATGAACCTTGACCTCTTGAAAAACCATCTTGTCCTGTTTTGACTGGCATATTTCTGTCTGTTAAGCAGGCTTTTTGTGCATATTTGTAAACATGATAGCTTTTTGGTTTAATAAAAATCTGCAAATATAGTTGAAATCCCATTTTAAAGTTATTAAATCTGTACTCATATTAAACAGGACCACATCTGGGCTGGACATTTTAAATTTAAAACAATGTTTAATCAACCAAGACAGTCTTTGCTGTCAAAATGATAGACCCAATGACCATAATAACATGTTCAGCAGCAAATAGTTTGTTTCAAAATAATTATTCGTAACCAATATTGTGAAAATTTTGTTTTCAGAATATTGGTTTGCTGTCAATTCGGTATTCATTTTGCTTAAACTGAATATTAGGATAACAGTTACATTTGTTTTTGTTGAGGTTTGGGATTAGCGTGACTCCCCAGCACACTAGAGTTAAGTATATCACCTTTAAAAAATCATTTAAAGGAAACAAATATATACTAACAAATTTAATTTGTGCATTCATTCACTCATTCAGATATTCGTTTCATGAAAACTAAATGAATGCACATGTGTACTTGTTGCACTCATACATACACAGAACTAAATTGTACTGAAACAAGTTAGTGGTTTAATCTTGATAGTTACCTCACACTTTCTATTTTTGCCTGGTGAAAGAAATTGAAATCTTGGAGAGACAGCATTGCAAACATCTATAGGGACAGACTTTATACACAAGTGGGCGTTGCTTGATTGACACTTGATATTCTTCTACACCAATGAATGTCAAAACATTTTACATGTTGAATTTTACCTCATTCAGGTACTAAAGCAATGTGTACCCAATAAAAGCACATTGGTTGCGTTTGCCTTGTCTCACTTACTCGCGAGAGGCCATCTCGAGAAGGGGGTTATGTCAGAACAAATGTTGATATTTTATATACATTAACCTTTACAAATAATATAAAGGATATTGTTTATATAACACTGCAACAAAGTTGATAAACACTGTTTCATATATTAAATAGCATTGACAGAATTATATAGAGGTTTCATAATATTAATTGTGTCTTATCACATAATACACTTTGGTCCAGATTACAAGTGGTGCGCTAATGACAGCGCAGGTCTTGAAGCGCATTATCGATGGACTGCGCTATCATTTGTGCACAACGTGATATTACAAGTCCATGGAAAATCCCATTTGCCAGAGAAGGGTTAGTGCGGACGATATCACTCTAGTGAAACCTACTTTCAATGGATATCGCTAATTAGCATGCATATTACAAGTTGAAAGTTATAGTTTGCGCTTGAATGAAAGCAGAAACTGCTAGAATATTTAGAGCAGACCTGAGGTAAAGTGTAGGGGGCATATTTATCAAGCTGCGTATTTATCAAGCTCCGCTGCTCCATAACCTGTCCGTCTGCTCTGAGGCTGCTCTGGGGGGCTTTGTTATAAAATAACAAAGCCCCCCAAAATAAAAAAATTCCCTACCCTATTCTACATGAAAAAAATTCAAAGCTCTTTTACCTTACCAGCCCTTAAAAGGGCCTTTTGTGGGGCATGCCCCCAAAGAATTCAGCTCTTTTGCCTGTAAAAGGGGGGCTTTGTTATTTTATTAGGGGGCTTAGATTAGGTGTAATTAGCTTAAAATTGTTGGAATATTTTTTAAATGTTTTTAACCTATTTTTTATTTTTTGTAACTTAGCTTTTTTTATTTTTTGTACTTTAGTTAATGTAATTGTATTTAATTGTAGTTATTTGTATTTAATTTATTTAATGATAGTGTAGTGTTAGGTTTTATTGTAACTTAGGTTAGGATTTATTTTACAGGTAATTTTGTATTTCTTTTAGCTAGGTAGTTATTAAATAGTTAGTAACTATTTAATAACTATTCTAACTAGCTAAAATAAATACAAAGTTGCCTGTAAAATAAATATAAATCCTAAAATAGCTACAATGTAATTATTAATTACATTGTAGCTATCTTAGGGTTTATTTTACAGGTAAGTATTTAGTTTTAAATAGGAATAATTTATTAAAGTATAGTGTAGTGATAGGTGTAATTGTAACTTAGGTTAGTTTTTATTTTACAGGTAAATGTCTCTTTATTTTAGCTAGGTAGCTATTAAATAGTTAATAACTATTTAATAGCTATTGTACCTAGTTAAAATAAATTGAAAGTTACCTATAAAATAAAAATAAATCCTAAGATAGCTACATTAAAATTATTATTTATATTGTAGCTATATTAGGGTTTATTTTAAAGGTATTTAGTTTTAAATAGGATTAATTTAGTTAATAATAGAAATATTATTTAGATTTATTTAATTAATATTTAAGTTAGGGGGGTGTTAGGGTTAGTGTTAGACTTAGGTTTAGGGGTTAATAAATTTATTACAGTGGCGGCGGTGTAGTGGGGGCAGGATAGGGGTTAATAAATGTATTATAGGTGGCGACGGTGTAGGTGGGGCAGATTAGGGGTTAATAAATTTAATATAGGTTGCGGCAGGGTCTGGGAGTGGCGGTTTAGGGGTTAATATGTATAGAGTACCTTGCGGTGGGCTCCGGGAGCGGCGGTTTAGGGGTTAACATATTTATTATAGTGGCGGTGGGCTCCGGGAGCGGCGGTTTAGGGGGTAATAACTTTATTTAGTTGCAGCGGTGTAGGGGGGGGGACAGATTAGGGGTGTTTAGACTCGGGGTACATGTTAGGGTGTTAGGTGTAGACATCTCCCATAGGAATCAATGGGATATCTGGCAGCAGCGAACATGAACTTTCGCTATGGTCAGACTCCCATTGATTCCTATGGGATCCGCCGCGTCCAGGGCGGCGGATTGAAAACCAGGTACGCTGGGCCGTAAAAGTGCCGAGCGTACCTGCTAGTTTTTTGATAACTAGCAAAAGTAGTCAGATTGTGCCGCACTTGTGTGCGGAACATCTGGAGTGACGTAAGAATCGATCTGTGTCGGACTGAGTCCGGCGGATCGAAGCTTACGTGACAAAATTCTACTTTTGCCGGTCTCTAGCCTTTGATAACTAAGGCGAATCAGCCTCGCCACAAATACGCTGCGGAATTCCAGCGTATTTGAGGTTGACGGCTTGATAACTAGGCCCCATGGGGTGAGGGGGAAAAGAAGGAATGTGTCAGACAGGGGTAAGGGAAACAAACATATTTTGATTTAACTGAAATATAAAGATTCATGTAAATAGCTGCTAAAATGTTTTCCAACTAAATGGCACAAGTTAATGTGAGATTTGTTTCCACAACTTCTGTTATTAACTAGCTTGAAGATGTCCTACTGGGGAAGTAGCTAAGTTACTAAAGGCTGTCAAGGCTTCAGCATAACTAAAAAAATAGTTTAAAAGCCATGGGGTGCTGTTTGTACATGAAGATTAGGGGCATCAGGTGAGATTGTTTTGAATTTCCAGTGAAGCATTAAAGCAAAAGAAAAGTCACAGTAAACGTTTATGATTTAGAGCATGCCATTTTAAACTAATTTCTAATTGTATTCTATTCTATTATGTAATTTGCTTTATTTTCTTGGTATACTTTGTTGAAAAGTATCATTAGTAGACTCAGAAGCAGCAATGCACTACTGGGAGCCAGCTGCTGATTGGTGGCTGCACATATATGCCTGTTGCCATTGACTTAGCTTGTGCGTTCAGCTAGCTCCTAGTAATGCATTGCTACTCCCTCAACAAAGGATACCAAGAGAGTGCAAATAATTTGACAACAGAAGTAAATTGGAAAGTTGTTTAACCTTTTAATGCCGTTATGAAGTTCTATTCCGTCCTAACCGTGCCGGGCTTTAGTGCCGTTAGGACTGAATAGAATGTCCTAGCCTTTTGGCTGTCCTGAAGCCAACAGCGCTTCCAGGATGCGATCATGGTCCGGAGGGCATGCCTAGCGTCATAGAGACACCCCCCTGACCTGATCCCAACATTGGAATCTCGCAATCATGTGCACAATCGCTGGATTTCAATTTGTTTATTAAATTATTTTAATTGTAAATGTATTTTAAAGGGTTAAAATGGTATGTTCTTTCTGAATCATAAAAGAAAACAAAATTGGGTTTTGTTTCCCAAGTTCTGATTCCAAATCTCAGGACTGCCTCTCCTGCATACCCCCCAACTGTCCCGATTTTCGCGGGACAGTCCCGATTTTAGGGGTCTGTCCCCCTGTCCCGGGTTGCTAGCCATCTGTCCCGATTTGCCCCATGCATTAAAAAAAAAAATTCTATTGGGCCCATACTCAGAAGCAGCTGGCTTTGCTCTCACAGGGTTAGATACCTGTTAGATTCCCTGTGGAAATGGTGTGTGGGTTAAGCAGGAGTAAGAAGGCTGTATACACTCTGACCACGGGTAATTAGGGTTGCCACCTTTCTTGGAAGAAAATACCAGCCATGCTAATTAACATAAATTTGCATAAATAATTAAACAGCATAACTCAAAAACTAAAGCTGATAGGACTGATTTTAAATGCTCATTTGTTTATAACTAGTATTTATCATACTCTGAAGACGTTTCACTTTGACAGGGGCTTTCTTTCAATATTTATTCTTTATTTTCTACATTGACATGAACCTTAAAAATACCGGTCGTGTCTGTAAAATTCCGGCTGGGTGGCAACCCTACGGGTAATGGTGACCTCTCTAACCTACCTCTGGTAGTGATGATGTCTAACCCCTGGTGATAATACTAGCATGCCTTCAGTTTTATATAATAAGTAGTGTTAATACCAGGGTAACAAACAGTGGCAGCCGTAGACTGCCAGCTAATGTGCTTGCCAACCCCAGGACCCCATACAATGAATTACAGATACCCATATATGATGTAGTGTTTCTATCTGTATCTATAAGTGTGTATGTGTGTATCTGTATCCATAACTATGTGTGTGTCGGTCTATCTGTATGTATTCGTTTATGATATGTAGTGTGTGTGTTTGTATCTGCATGTATAAAAGTAAGCTATGTAGTGTGTGTATGTGTATCTGCATGTATAAGTTTATGCTATGTAGTGTGTGCGTATCTGCATGTGTAAGTGTATGCTATGTAGTGTCTGTATATCTGCATGTATAAGTGTATACTATGTAGTGTCTGTGTATCTGCATGTATAAGTGTATGCTATGTAGTGTGTGCATATCTGCATGTGTAAGTGTATGCTATGTAGTGTGTGTGTATCTGCATGTATAAGTGTATGCTATGTAGTGTGTGCGTATCTGCATGTGTAAGTGTATGCTATGTAGTGTGTGTGTATCTGCATGTATAAGTGTATGATATGTAGTGTGTGTGTGTACTCTATGTAGTGTGTATGTATCTGCATGTATAAGTGTAGGCTATGTAGTGTGTGTATGCATGTGTAAGTGTATGCTATGTAATGTGCTACTGTGCATTTCTGCTGACTTTAAAGGCCAGAATCTAGACTATTAATGGGGAATGCAGAGAACAGTTTTAAAGAATGTATTATTAAAGGTCCAAATAAGATAAAAATATTTAGCAATGTCTTTGCAAAGGCTAATTAAATACATAGCTCACATAGCCATACCAGTGGTTTGAGCTTGTGTTTGATTTGCTGCCTAAGTGTATTAAAATATATGACTTTATTTAGAATTTTATTTATATTACTTTGGTCTTATGATTTTTTAAGCCCTGCCCACCACATTTCAATTTGTTTGCCCCGGGGGGGGGGTCCTTTTTTTGAATTTTGAAATGTTGGGAGGTATGCTTCTGTGGGGGGTTTTTTGCCTAGCCTTTTCCTGAAATTCTGTTCCTATATATTGTTGGAATGCCTTGTTTATTTTCTATCCTGGTACAGCATTAGTATCTTCTGGAGGCTCCCATATGTTGCGTTGCCTTCATTCCCCTAAGACATATGGTTCTTAAGCACATGAGGGGAACAATGCTGTAAACAGGGTGAGAGAATGTGGGGGATTGAGTAAAGGGGTGCGGGGACACAGGGAACCTCTCATATATATTATATATCTGTATATAAAGTACTGGACCAGAGCTGTGTGTGTGTGTGTGTGAGGCAGAGGGAACATATATATATAATAATATTATAATAATATATACTGGGGAGGGGGCTGTGGGTGTATGAGGCAGAGGGAACATCTCTATAATATATATCTGTATAGAAGGTACTGGGAGGTGTGTGTGTTGCATAGGGAATAGGGATGGGCGAATGTTTCGCAACATTCCAAAAACGGCACGAATTTTAACACATTCGTTCGTTCGAATCGAATTTCGAATGTTTACATAACATTCTAACATTCGATTTTCGAATTTTCGGTTTCGAATTTTACGATTACATTCGAAAAAATTCGAATTCGAAAAATTCGAATTTAGATTGTAATAGTATTTCTAATGCTTTTTCTTTAAATGTAATATTCGAATTATGCAATATTCGAATTCGAAAAATTCGAATTTAGATTGTAATAGTATTTCTAATGCTTTTTCTTTAAATGTAATATTCGAATTATGCAATATTCGAATTCGAAAAATTCGAATTTCGATTGTAATAGTATTTCTAATGATTTTTCTTTAAATGTAATATTCGAATTATGAAATATTCGAATTCGAAAAAATCAAATTTAGATTGTAATAGTATTTCTAATGCTTTTTCTTTAAATGTAATATTCGAATTATGCAATATTCGAATTCGAAAAATTCGAATTTAGATTGTAATAGTATTTCTAATGCTTTTTCTTTAAATGTAATATTCGAATTATGCAATACGTGTATTCGAATTCGAAAAATTCAAATTTAGATTGTAATAGTATTTCTAATGCTTTTTCTTTAAATGTAATATTCGAGTAATGCAATATTCGAATTTGAAAAATTCGAATTTAGATTGTAATAGTATTTCTAATGCTTTTTCTTTAAATGTAATATTCGAATTATGCAATACGTGTATTCGAATTCGAAAAATTCGAATTTAGATTGTAATAGTATTTCTAATGCTTTTTCTTTAAATGTAATATTCGAATTATGCATTACATGTATTCGAATTCGAAAAATTCGAATTTAGATTGTATTAGTATTTCTAATGCTTTTAAATGTAATATTCGAATTATGCAATATTCGAATTCGAAAAATTCGAATTTATATTCGAATTCGAAAAATTCGAATTTATATTCGAATTCGAAAAATTCGAATTTCGAATGTAGACATTCGATATAATTATAAACATTCGAATTCGAAAGTGACATTTGAAAACTGTAAATAACATTCGATTTTCGAATTTTTAAGAATATTCGTTCTTATCGACATTCGAATTTAGAATTCGAATTTCGGTAATAACATTCGTTCTACATTCGAAATTCGAAAATTTGCACATTCGCCCATCCCTGATAGGGAACCTCTCTATAGTATTAACTGTTTACTTATGCACTGCACATTTATTTGGTATGATCCCAACAATGAAAAGACAGCAGCACCTGAGTCTGATTCAAAAGTTTAATGGAGAGACAGCAAATTCCTATGCTCTATGTGAACCATGAATGTTTGACTTTTCTAACCCTTTAAAATTAAATAAAATTGTAATGAAACACATTAATTAGATTAATTATTCACTAGCATTTTTTTCAGTCACATATTGCTTCAGTATATTTGTGTAGAAAAAAAATATATATATTTTTCTTGCAGTATTCTTATTTACCAAAGATGGACCGAGGAAGAAAACAAATCTGCTTACTGTATAGTATGGGATTTTTTTCATGTTCCCTATGGTGTACATATTTAGCAGAGAAATTTTTCCAATTCAGCTCTGCAAATGGTCTAAAACATATATTTACTGAAACCCAACTTGCATGGCTTGTGTTATTCCCTGTGTGAAGCAGATCAGCTTAAATTCTCCACTCCTGACTAATTTTGGATAAAGGCTGTGACACACTGCAAGCGATGCGGCGCGAGGCAAAGCAGCTGCTTCGCTCCGCGTCGCATCGTTTCTGAAGTTCAAATATTTCATCTCTGAGCGCTGAGCTACGCGACCTGACGCAGCAGAGTGCTTAGAGATGAAAAGGCAGGACACACTGAGCGCGCACAGCCGCATGTACATGCTGCGCGTCGCTCCGCTTGCAGTGTGTCACAGCCTTAATTCAGTCTGACATGAGCTTGACACATAGTTTAAAGCTATATTTCTTAGTTGCATGCCAAATATGGTGAAGACTATAATGTTGTGAAGTACTGTACGACAGAATGAAAGAAACCAATCAGTGAGTAGGTAAACGTGCCAGAGAATTTACACACTTTTTAAGTATCTAATATTCCTTTTCTCAAGTGTTGTTATATATCTCTATTGGCTTTCTATTTTATAACAGAAATTAACAAAAACAAATGCTAAATATGGCAATGTATTTGCCTGAAAAGGACTATAAAGTATATATACACAGATGTATTTTAATATACACATATACACGTATATATAAACACATGAGCACTTTCCAGGTAAATATCATTAAAATAGAAAAATGTTGGTATATGGCAATGTATTTGCCTGGAAAGGCCTATAAAGTAAATATACACATATATTACACATGTATATATAAACACTTGAGCACTATCTCTAAACTAGAAAAATATTTTTTATTTAGTGTTATGAATATAAATATTTTACATTCCAATGTTCTTTGTATTTTTAAATAGATATTTCTATATATATATTTGTGTGTTTGTATATATATATATATATATATATATATCTAAAAGAGGCTGCTTCCGGGTGGTAAATCGCCATAGAACTAGCTGATGAGCTGTTGTTCGTTCCTGGTAGAGCGCTTCTCTCTTTGTATGCAAATTAATATGACCCTGGGGAAGTCTCCCTATGGGTGATGGGGGAAACCAGACGTGGACTCCTTGCCCAGTGTGCTTAGAGGAATGTGGCTGCACCTCACTGACAAGGTCCATAGAAGGACGAAACGATCGTCTGGGGTTGTCATGTTCCTTGTTCAGAGGAGAATTGCCTGGTATTTCGGGGCTGGACTGACCTTAATTGGCGGGATCAGACTGATATACTTCAGGAAGGTTTTCCTTTGTGAAAAGCACACTGGTCTAAAAGAGACTGCTTCCGGGTGGTAAATCGCCATAGAACTAGCTGATGAGCTGTTGTTCATTCCTGGTAGAGTGCTTCTCTCTTTGTATGCAAATTAATATGACCCTGGGGAAGTCTCCCTATGGGTGATGGGGGAAACCAGACGTGGACTCCTTGCCCAGTGTGCTTAGAGGAATGTGGCTGCACCTCACTGACGAGGTCCATAGGAGGCCGAAACGATCGTCTGGGGTTGTCATGTTCCTTGTTCAGAGGAGAATTGCCTGGTATTTCGGGTGCTGAACTGACCTTAATTGCGGGATCAGACTGATATACTTCAGGAAGGTTTTCCTTTGTGAAAAGCACACTGGTCTAAAAGAGGCTGCTTCCGGGTGGTAAATCGCCATAGAACTAGCTGATGAGCTGTTGTTCATTCCTGGTAGAGCGCTTCTCTCTTTGTATGCAAATTAATATGACCCTGGGGAAGTCTCCCTATGGGTGATGGGGGAAACCAGACGTGGACTCCTTGCCCAGTGTGCTTAGAGGAATGTGGCTGCACCTCACTGAAGAGGTCCATAGTAGCTGAAACGATCGCCTGGGGTTGTCATGTTCCTTGTTCAGAGGAGAATTGCCTGGTATTTCGGGGCTGGACTGACCTTTAATTGGCAGGATCAGACTGATATACTTCAGGAAGGGTTTCCTTTGTGAAAAGCACACTGGTCTAAAAGAGGCTGCTTCCGGGTGGTAGTTTGTTCCTGGTAGAGCGCTTCTCTCTTTGTATGTGTATATATATATATATATATATATATATATATATATATATATATATATATATATATATATATATATATACACACACATACACATATAAACACATGTAAATATTCATATAGATCTATAGGTATAGATATATTTTACAAGAAATTATCATATACATACATACTTATATATATATATATATATATATATATACATATATATATATATATATATATATATATATATATATATATACACTTGCTCAAAGAGTCTGAGGAAGGGGAGTGTCCCCCCGAAAAGTCACGCTTAATCTATTAAATATTCACTTAAAAGACCAGAGAGTGCCCCCCTTCATTTATATATATATATATATATATATATATATATATATATATATATATATATATATATATATATATATATATATATATATATATATATATATATAACAAAAGCAAGTTGCAGCAGACGAGTAGGTTAAAAGTTCCAAATTTTATTCCATAGCTTTAAAATATATGTCCACAACATCCATGGAGACAGTGAGCAAACACAATCACTTGTGCAAAACGGCTGACATGTTTCGACCCTCAGGTCGTAATCATAGCTGTTTAAAGAAACACCTAACCACCTATTTAAGGGAGTAGGTTACATCTCATTGGTTAAAATGAATTAATTAAAAATTCAACAAGGTGTGTCATTAGGTAATTCCAATACCTGCTCATACAATTTAATTTAATTTAATTTAAGGTGCCCTATATAATTCCAAAAATACTGTGTATTAAAGTACGAATAATTAACTGGACAAACCAGTAGAGGGATCAGATAAATACATAGATAAATGGCTGAACATGGTTTTAAATGTTTGTAATATACATCATTTAAAATAACATTTAAAATTAAAACACATTATTAGAAGAATGGAGAAACCACTGAGCTGGGTAAACAGAAAATGGGGGGATAAATAACTGAATGAAAAAACTGAATGAAAAAAATAATAATAAGTTAAGTGAACCTAACAATCAAACATCTTTGTTAGGAAAAGTATAAATAGTAAACCATAGAATAAATAAAGCATTAGATCATATCGGTTTACATTACAAAGATTATTTGTTTACTTTTCATATTATGTATATATATATATATAGCTCACTGAAGAGAATGATATACAAAAAAGAGTAATCTTATCTGTCATGACAGTTACTGCTCTTACACAAGAACACATATCCAGATCGACCAATGTGAGATGATACTTATATGTTCATAAGTCTTTATCTGTAAACATATATTTATTCGCATGCATTTATTCAGTCCATAAGGACAACTGTTTTCTTATTAAACAAGGAACCCCTATATATATTAAATATATAACCATTCACGATGGGCTGTTTTGATAAGGGGCGCTAACTGTACTAATATACATCAGCTTATGTCACCATGCATAAAGGATAAAGACCCCAAGTATACAGGTGTGAACATTATTATTGATATTAAAATTCTACACTGAGTCAATAGGAAAGTAAGTGAGAGAGAGAACGTGGGAGAAGACGTGGGAGAAGACGTTACAGAAAAATGCGTTACAGAAAAATGCTGCAGAAGAGGGAGACGCCAACCGGACAATAGCCCCCTGAATGATTATTATTTCCAAAAATTAATTAAGTCATATTCAGAGTTCAAGCCATTTGACACCCTTGTTTTGAGCTTAAAAATCCAGTACATCTCCCTCTTCTGCAACAGTTTCTCTCGATCACCACCTCGAGGAGGACAGAAAAACCTTTCTATGGCTTGCCATCTCAAGGTATTAATGTTTTTATCATGGTAACGGGCAAAATGTCTAACCAGTGGAGTGCTAGCCTCACCTGCCTGTATTGTAGACAGGTGATTTCTGATCCGTACTTTTACCTCGTTAGTGGTGAGGCCTACATATTGTAGATGGCACGATGTACAGGTTAGTAAGTATATCACATATGTAGTAGTACATTTCAAACAACTAGTAATTGGGAAAGTTTCCCCAGTGACCTCCGATTTAAATATGTTTGAAGCTGTGATGTACTCACAAACCCGACATTTTTGTCTGCATTTGTAGATGCCCTTTTGTGTAAGCCACGAACTGGCTGGTTTATCAAATTCAGGTAAAGATGATGGTGATAAAGTGTAAGCTAGGGTATGTGTTCTTCGATAAGAACAACGTAATCCATTCTTTACACACCTTTCCAGTTTGTCATCAGCGGACAAAAAGTTAAAATGTTTTTTGACAATATTGCATATCTCTTGATACTGTGCACTGTACTCTGTAACAAACGTGATACCCTGAGAGTCAGTAATGTGTTTTCTTGATGTCACAGGTTTTTCTCGAATTAGTTCATGTCTGTCAATACTCTGGACTTGTCTCTCTGCTTTTTGTATAATCTTGTCAGAATAGCCCCTCTGTTTGAGCCTCCTGGTAAGATCTTCAGATTGTTTACGAAACATATCTTCCTGACTACAGTTCCTTTTGACTCTGACAAATTGTCCTTTGGCAACAGCAAAAGGAACATGAGTTGGGTGGCAGCTTTTGGCATGTAACAGCGCATTCCCAGCAGTGGGTTTCCTATAGATGTTACTGATAATTCTTCCCTCTTTAGTACCAGTTAAGGTAATATCCAAAAAATTAATTGAATTATTATGTAATTCGGAAGAAAATCGGATACCATAGGTATTATCGTTAAGATAGAGCATGAAGTTAGAAAAATCAGTATCATCACCCAACCAGATGACCAGAAGGTCATCTATGTATCGCCCATAATAATGGACAAAATGTCTGAAGGGATTACTATCTCCATAGATGTGGGACAGCTCCCACCAACCCATGAACAGGTTGGCATAAGAGGGGGCGAACTTCGCCCCCATGGCTGTCCCACATCTCTGGAGATAGAATCGATCCTCAAATTTAAAATAATTGTGGGTCAGGAGATATTTAAGTACACGTAGGATATACATCTGAAAATCATGAGTCAAATTTGAATGATGTTTCAGAAAATATGCTACATACAGTATATATATATACAGTATATATTTAAAAATGAAAGAAAAAATTATGTGAAGAAAATTGGAATGTAATTGGAATGTATATTTGTGTAGAAAAAAATATATATATATTTTTCTTGCAGTGTTCTTATTTACCAAAGATGGACCTAGGAAGAAAACAAATCTGCTTACTGTATAGTTTGGGATTTTTTTCATGTTCCCTATGGTGTACATATTTAGCAGGGAAATTTTTCCAATTCAGCTCTGCAAATGGTCTAAAACATATATTTACTGAAACCCAACTTGCATGGTTTGTGTTATTCCCTGTGTGAAGCAGATCAGCTTAAATTCTCCACTCCTGACTAATTTTGGATAAGACTAATTCAGTCTGACATGAGCTTGACATATAGTTTAAAGCTATATTTCTTAGTTGCATGCCAAATATGGTGAAGACTATAATGTTGTGAAGTACTGTACGACAGAATGAAAGAAACCAATCAGTGAGTAGGTAAACGTGCCAGAGAATTTACACACTTTTTAAGTATCTAATATTCCTTTTCTCAAGTGTTGTTATATATCTCTATTGGCTTTCTATTTTATAACAGAAATTAACAAAAACAAATGCTAAATATGGCAATGTATTTGCCTGAAAAGGACTATAAAGTATATATACACAGATGTATTTTAATATACACATATACACGTATATATAAACACATGAGCACTTTCCAGGTAAATATCATTAAAATAGAAAAATGTTGGTATATGGCAACGTATTTGCCTGGAAAGGCCTATAAAGTAAATATACACATATATTACACATGTATATATAAACACTTGAGCACTATCTCTAAACTAGAAAAATATTTTTTATTTAGTGTTATGAATATAAATATTTTACATTCCAATGTTCTTTGTATTTTTAAATAGATATTTCTATATATATATTTGTGTGTTTGTATATATATATATATATATCTAAAAGAGGCTGCTTCCGCGTGGTAAATCGCCATAGAACTAGCTGATGAGCTGTTGTTCGTTCCTGGTAGAGCGCTTCTCTCTTTGTATGCAAATTAATATGACCCTGGGAAAGTCTCCCTATAGGTGATGGGGGAAACCAGACGTGGACTCCTTGCCCAGTGTGCTTAGAGGAATGTGGCTGCACCTCACTGACGAGGTCCATAGGAGGCCAAAAAGATCGTCTGGGGTTGTCATGTTCCTTGTTCAGAGGAGAATTGCCTGGTATTTCGGGGCTGGACTGACCTTAATTGGCGGGATCAGACTGATATACTTCAGGAAGGTTTTCCTTTGTGAAAAGCACACTGGTCTAAAAGAGGCTGCTTCCGGGTGGTAAATCGCCATAGAACTAGCTGATGAGCTGTTGTTCGTTCTTGGTAGAGTGCTTCTCTCTTTGTATGCAAATTAATATGACCCTGGGGAAGTCTCCCTATGGGTGATGGGGAAACCAGACGTGGACTCCTTGCCCAGTGTGCTTAGAGGAATGTGGCTGCACCTCACTGACGAAGTCCATAGGAGGCCGAAACGATCGTCTGGGGTTGTCATGTTCCTTGTTCAGAGGAGAATTGCCTGGTACTTCAGGGCTGAACTGACCTTAATTGGCGGGATCAGACTGATATACTTCAGGAAGGTTTTCCTTTGTGAAAAGCACACTGGTCTAAAAGAGGCTGCTTCCGGGTGGTAACTCGCCATAGAACTAGCTGATGAGCTGTTGTTCATTCCTGGTAGAGCGCTTCTCTCTTTGTATGCAAATTAATATGACCCTGGGGAAGTCTCCCTATGGGTGATGGGGGAAACCAGACGTGGACTCCTTGCCCAGTGTGCTTAGAGGAATGTGGCTGCACCTCACTGAAGAGGTTCATAGTAGCCGAAACGATCGTCTGGGGTTGTCATGTTCCTTATTCAGAGGAGAATTGCCTGGTATTTCGGGGCTGGACTGACCTTTAATTGGCACGATCAGACTGATATACTTCAGGAAGATTTTCCTTTGTGAAAAGCACACTGGTCTAAAAGAGGCTGCTTCCGGGTGGTAGTTTGTTCCTGGTAGAGCGCTTCTCTCTTTGTATGTGTATATATATATATATATATATATATATACACACACATACACATATACACACCTGTAAATATTCATATAGATCTATAGGTATAGATATATTTTACAAGAAATTATCATATACATACATACTTAGATAAGTGTTAGATTTTTTCTGAACAGCACACTGAAGTCTATGGGAGCAGAAGTCACGATATCTGAAATCCTGAAGTTAGTGCACGTTGGACATTCGCTCTCACGCAAACATTTTACTTTCAACTTGTAATACCCCGTCCCATAAAAACTTAACTTTGAGTGCAGTTAGTGTGCAAGCGAAAATTTTCTTTATCACGCCACTTGTAATCTATCCCTTTATTGGCTAGTGTATTATAAGTTTTTCTATGGGATAGATTATGAATGGTGCACTAACTGTTGCGTGCAAGCAATAAGAGGTATTTGGATCTTTAAGCGTGTTGGAAGTAGTGTGGATATTACGAGTTGAAAGTAAATGCGTTTGCTTGAGCGGAATTGAATGTAACGTGCGTCAGGTTAGAAAAACTTCACAACTTCTGGTTAACTGTTAAAGGGCCATAATACCCAAATGTTTAAGCTCTTTAAAGTGATGCAGCATAGCTGTAAAAAGCTGACTAGAAGACTAAAGGACTAAGGACTGTAAAGGACTAAGCAGCAAATCAGTATGTCTGTCCTTGGACAGCGGAAGGAGCAAGCATTTGTGCACACTCATCTTATTTCACAATTCAGTGTAAGGAAGTTTACAATGAAATCTCATGAGAGTTAAGTGAAATCTCATGAGATCACATTAAAAGAGTTCATGACCTCAGCACTGTTGATGCTGATTGGCTGCTGTTCATTTCTTCATTTTTTTTACCTGCAGCTGAGCAGCAGCTGAGTATAACTTTTTACACAGAACTTACTCTGCTGAGCTGAGGAAATTGTGAGTTAAAATATCTTCCTTTTTTTACATAGAGATGCTAAGGTGTCAGCTTTTTACAGTTATACTGCATTAGTTTCAAGTGATTTAGCATATGAGTATTATGTCCCTTTAAGCGAGACAAAAAAGTGGTACAAAATACATCAAAAATACATTTAAAAGTAAAGTTACACTAATTTTTTTTAGAAAGTATTATATTTTAAATAAAAGATTGCATTTAAAAGTTATTAGGGCTTAAATATATAAGGTCTCAGGTTTCAGGGTCCATGAAACAATAAAGGTCCCTTTTTAAGAAAATATGGTGGCTGGAACTCATCTCTATTTTACTGTGATTCAGTTACCATTCTGACAGGAGTTTTTTCCCCTTCTTTCCATCCCTGACATAAAAATAACTTGACATATTATAGACTGATCATTAAATATGGCCCATGGTAATGTAATTTGGTAGCAGAGAATCATGCTCTGTTGTCTTCAACTTTGTAGTATGTGCAGATATTCTTAAACTTTGAATTTAAATTTTGAAGCAACATAGCTTGAGTGTGAAGCCAATCAGAAAAAAGGGCTGTGGCTTGAGAGTATCAAATTATGGGCATAAGTAGGCAATGAGACAGTATAAATTCATAAATACATTTAGAGGATTCTCTGTATTACTAGCAAAGATGTTAAGCTGGATGATCTATTGAAAATTAAGATTACTTATTGTTACAGAAGAGAGTGTTTCTACCTAGTATGATGACAGTCACAGTCCAATTTTAGCCTCTTGAAAACTTATAGTTTAAATAAATAGGTTTTGCCTAAATTAGTAGTGTTTGTGAATTTATTGGTTTAAATATTTTTTGATGGGTTTGCAATAGAGAGAGGTTATACCTTTCTGAAACCAGTGATGCTACACTGAAGATTCTGATTGGTATCAAATATTTTGTGCATTCCAATATAATGCATAAAATGCTATTCTACATATCCTTTATTATAGCAATACTTGCATAAAAAGACGTCTTTAAAAAGCATAAGATTATTTACATATTAATGAGTGCATATATGTGTTTCCTATACAGTCACTACCTTTTCTGTGAAGCTATATTATTTGTACAAAGTAAAGCAATAAAGCAGAATTTGCCTTACTAGCACTTTCTAATGTATATGTTTATTGACATGCAAGTTTTAAACTCATGCTGAATGGCACTTTAACTCATAACCTTGCACGACCAATTTAGGGCCTGATTACAAGTGGAGTGCTATTTGGCACTTTCGCTCACGCGCAAACATCGCCATAAGTAAACTTTTAATGCGTGTGGGTCAGCGAGTGAATTACAAGCTAAAAAGTAGGTTGTTTGTGTATGAGTGAAAGCCAACGTGCACTATCTCCAGGACTTTGGATATAGCCACAACGTTAATTTCTTCTCCCCAAAGATTTCAAGGGAGTGCTAAAACTAAAATTTGTGTGTATATATATATATACTGTATATATATATGGGCATATTTAACAATGTGCGAGCGGACATGATACGAAGTAGCGTATTATGTCCGCTACACATCGATAAATGCCAACAGCAAATGCTGTTGGCATTTATCATTGCACCAGCACTTCTTGTGAACTGCTGGTGCAAGGCCCCCCCCCCCTGCAGATTCGCAGCCAATCAGCCGCTAAAAGGGGGTGTTAATCAACCCGATTGTATTAGATCGGGTTGATTTCTGTCCGCCGCCTCAGAGCAGGCGGACAAGTTATGGAGCTGCGGTCTTTAAAACAAGGGGCCTCAAGATCCATATGGAGCTTGATAAATATGCCCCATAGTATTTTTAATAGATATTACTTTATATATAAATATATATCTCAAACGTTGTAGGCGGATTAGCACTCTCACGTTAAGATTATCACCCAGGGTGTCAGGAACAAAAAAAAAAAATGAAGAAATGGATCCGCACTCACTAGACTTTTCAAAAAGAGGTGCAAATTTATTGTGACGTTTCGGGGAACAAACCGTCCCCTTCTTCAGATCTTCGAGATATATATTTAAAGTAATATCTATTAAAAATACTTAATAGTATTGTGTAGAATGTTGGAATGTATAATATTTACAGTAAATACACAATATAATACTTTATTAAATATGATATTGCATTAATGTAACGTGTGTGTGTTTATGTTATTAAATGTGTATATATGTCTGTAAATACAAATATTAATAAAATTAATCGCTGATGCGGTTTTAAACCATGATTAATCGCTGCGGTTTTAAAACCGCGAGAGTACGCAATTTAAAATAAAAATCTTCAGATCGTCATGAAAACGGAGGCGGAGAGGGAGGATGAGAGGCGGACCAATGTACGGCCATGGGCGGACCTGAGAATGCCTGCGAAACGGACATTTTGGAAGAGATTGAAGAGTGTGTGGGAGTCATCTGGGAGTGTTGTGGTCAAGCGGTGGTGTGGCGGTGGGACAGCTCTAAGTTGTGAGCAATAAAGTGAGTATTGTAAAAAAAAAGTTTAAAGTGCCTTACTGATTTTTTTTCTTTTATTTTTAACTTCTGTGACGCATAACATTGAGTTTGATTACATATTACAATAATACAATATATTTTATTTATAAATGTTCATTAAGGGTTGCTTGTAGGATGTATTGTGAAGTGAATTGTAAAATATAATATATTCTACCAAAATATATATAAATAATATCTACTACGTACTAGTCTATCTCTATCATCTTTCTAGTAGATAGATTATAGAGGATGAATGATATATAGAGTTTATTATTTATATTGATTTAATATATAATTCAGTTGAGTCAAGTGTAGATTACCAGAAGATAGATCATCAATCATCAGTAGTTGTACACAGTGGTGCAGTGCGCAACAAGTTTTTTTATTTTTATATTTTTCCTCTAATTCTAAGTATTAATTTTTATTCTCCAAGAGTGTATTGGACATTGAGAAACATGCACAGTACGATTCTGTAGTGTTAAATAAACGTTTTATTGAAAAATTAAGGTGATAAAGTAATTTTTAATAAAATCGTGATTAAATTGCAATCGCTGTTTGTTTGTTTTTAAAAATCGCGATTTCCCCTCACCCATATCGCACAGCCCTAATATGTACACACATATGTACATATACATATACATAAGGCTATGATTACGGCAAACAGCCGAAACGCGTAAGCCAGTGTGCTGCGCTCTTTCTCCAATTAGGTGGCAAGGCTGTCACATAATTTCTATGTTTGAATTTTTAAATATTATTCAATAAAATTCAATTTTTACGGAGTGTGGTATTGTCCTTTTTTCTCTCGGAATTCATATACATATACATACATATACATATTTAGACATGTATATGTGTGCATTTCTATGCTAAAGCCCTATGTAGTTTTTTTCTCTAATACCTGAGACCTCATATTTTTAAACCCTTATAACTTTTGAATGCAATTTTTTTTATAATAACTTTTACAGCGTTATTATGAGTGTAACTGTACTGTTAAATAGGTTTTTTGATGTGTTTTGCGTAACTTTTAATTTGAGCGTAACAGTTAACCAGAGCTCTGAGGTCGCGCTAATCTTTCTAGCGTAAATTGAGATTGCGTTCACACATTCACATTTACTTTCAACTTTTCAACACGAGTGGAATTTAACTCGCATGCAAATGGCCTCGAAAACCCGATATCGCTTGCGCACTAACGATATCGCTCGCTCACTAACGATATTGCTCCACTCGTAATCTAGCCCTTATTTATAAAAAAAATGAAAATACGGCATGTTTAAATGCTGCTTTTTCACATGATGATAGGCTTATT
This sequence comes from Bombina bombina, assembly GCF_027579735.1. Taxonomy (NCBI): domain Eukaryota; kingdom Metazoa; phylum Chordata; class Amphibia; order Anura; family Bombinatoridae; genus Bombina; species Bombina bombina. The sequence goes on along the minus strand of NC_069503.1, from coordinate 912,274,096 downwards.
TTGACTACAATGCCCTTTCAAATGCCATCCTACTAAACTCTAGCAGCATCCTCAGGCAACTTATTTTGCATACTATAATTAACTTGTATCCAAATATACAGCTAGTCATTTCACAATTTTCATTTATTTTGAATACATTTTGCAAATTGGTGATCACTTACAGCAGCCATTCAGTAAATCACACAGTTTTCTAAAGCTTATTTCTTTCCTTAGAAGCATTCAGACCCCATGTTGGCATTTCTACCTAACAGCAAGCTGCAGATGTCTCCTATATATGCCATGGTGGAAAAGCTTTTAATCTACTAGCAAACTTAAACCACTTCTAGTCATACAGCAGAGGCTGAACACTAGAAAGAGCAAAAAAGCCAGTTTGTATTCCCCTTCATCTGTTGTATAGTCATCTTTTTGAAAGTAATGAAGCAAAATAATTGCAGGTTTGTTGCTCCCTGTTGAACCAAAATGAAACTTTACGCTACTATTGCCAGTGAAGGTGAAGACGGTGTTAAAGCCCTGACAGTCAAAAACAATTTGAACACAAGGACAAATGTATTGGCTTAAACAAAGCAATAGCAGAACAGATAGCTGGAAGCTCTCTAAGGAATATGAACATGAGAATACTCAAAGAGGTCTTGTGACAGCTTCTATAATATTGTTAGGGCACATGGTCAAACTGCTTATTAGCCATTATATGTAACTGTCTAGGGCAGTTTTTTTCTTACTGGCTGGCCACATGAAAAATAAACATATTTAAATATTCATCATCATTTTATTTTCTATGCACTGAAAGGTCAATACCCCCCCCCCCAAAAAAAAAAAAGCAAATTGTCACTGTACATTGTGCTTCTCATTATACACAGGCACAATTGCATTTCAATTTCACAACCTTGTGTATGATTACACAACCTACAGGGAGTGCAGAATTATTAGGCAAGTTGTATTTTTGAGGATTAATTTTATTATTGAACAGCAACCATGTTCTCAATGAACCCAAAAAACTCATTAATATCAAAGCTGAATAGTTTTGGAAGTAGTTTTTAGTTTGTTTTTAGTTATAGCTATTTTAGGGGGATATCTGTGTGTGCAGGTGACTATTACTGTGCATAATTATTAGGCAACTTAACAAAAAACAAATATATACCCATTTCAATTATTTATTTTTACCAGTGAAACCAATATAACATCTCAACATTCACAAATATACATTTCTGACATTCAAAAACAAAACAAAAACAAATCAGTGACCAATATAGCCACCTTTCTTTGCAAGGACACTCAAAAGCCTGCCATCCATGGATTCTGTCAGTGTTTTGATCTGTTCACCATCAACATTTCGTGCAGCAGCAACCACAGCCTCCCAGACACTGTTCAGAGAGGTGTACTGTTTTCCCTCCTTGTAAATCTCACATTTGATGATGGACCACAGGTTTTCAATGGGGTTCAGATCAGGTGAACAAGGAGGCCATGTCATTAGATTTTCTTCTTTTATACCCTTTCTTGCAAGCCACGCTGTGGAGTACTTGGACGCGTGTGATGGAGCATTGTCCTGCATGAAAATCATGTTTTTTCTTGAAGGATGCAGACTTCTTCCTGTACCACTGCTTGAAGAAGGTGTCTTCCAGAAACTGGCAGTAGGACTGGGAGTTGAGCTTGACTCCATCCTCAACCCGAAAAGGCCCCACAAGCTCATCTTTGATGATACCAGCCCAAACCAGTACTCCACCTCCACCTTGCTGGCGTCTGAGTCGGACTGGAGCTCTCTGCCCTTTACCAATCCAGCCATGGGCCCATCCATCTGGCCCATCAAGACTCACTCTCATTTCATCAGTCCATAAAACCTTAGAAAAATCAGTCTTGAGATATTTCTTGGCCCAGTCTTGACGTTTCAGCTTGTGTGTCTTGTTTAGTGGTGGTCGTCTTTCAGCCTTTCTTACCTTGGCCATGTCTCTGAGTATTGCACACCTTGTGCTTTTAGGCACTCCAGTGATGTTGCAGCTCTGAAATATGGCCAAACTGGTGGCAAGTGGCATCTTGGCACCTGCACGCTTGACTTTTCTCAGTTCATGTGCAGTTATTTTGCGCCTTGGTTTTTCCACACGCTTCTTGCGACCCTGTTGACTATTTTGAATGAAACGCTTGATTGTTCGATGATCACGCTTCAGAAGCTTTGCAATTTTAAGAGTGCTGCATCCCTCTGCAAGATATCTCACTATTTTTGACTTTTCTGAGCCTGTCAAGTCCTTCTTTTGACCCATTTTGCCAAAGGAAAGGAAGTTGCCTAATAATTATGCACACCTGATATAGGGTGTTGATGTCATTAGACCACACCCCTTCTCATTACAGAGATGCACATCACCTAATATGCTTAATTGGTAGTAGGCTTTCGAGCCTATACAGCTTGGAGTAAGACAACATGCATAAAGAGGATGATGTTGTCAAAATACTCATTTGCCTAATAATTCTGCACTCCCTGTAGAGCATGATTAAGGGAAGGGAAAGTATTGACAACTGCATTGCAAATTACTGAATTCAAAATAAGGCCTCAGTCACAATCAATAGGCTGTGGCTCTTTTTCTGTCTGAAAAGGCTACTCGATTCAGCGAGATCACAATAGAACGTTTTCCACTCACAAACAGGTTTTCAGATCCTCACTGAATGCCCTATTTCTCCTATGGGGCTGAAATCACTTTTCAACAATATTCAAGGCCAGTTTTGCCTAATAAGTCTTCAAAATGACAAGTTGAGAATCTTATCTGCACGCCGCTTAATACATGTTGCCCATGGTATTTATTTATTAAAGATCCATTCATCCCTATTGGAGAGGCTGTATACAGTGGACAGAGCACACATTTACATATATATAGGCTCATATATATATGTGTGTGTGTGTGTTGAGTATGTGATATGCTGTACAGCAAAGGGGATCTGTAGGAAAAGTCACTTCAGGACCCCAACATCTACAAATGGCGGGATTTTATTTTTTATTTTCATATTTGATTAAAAGTCACACTCACAGTGTTGTGTTTGTCACTAACAGTATTGGTTTCTTTAAAAGGGAATCACACAATTGCATAAGACAATATTGCACTTTGTTTCTATCCGCACCACTGCTTTACCATCCGGATGCATCTTTTATGTTGTCATGATGGGTAGACTGTGCACTATTTTTCTCTGGCTGCCGAAAACATTGTAACATCAAAGTATAGAAAGCCGCTAATCTTTAAATCATACCCGGTTTCTAATGCCCGTGCAAACCGTCGCTTTCGGAGGCTGCCAATACACTAACAAAAATTACACCCAGCTCAACTATGTGTAAAACAGGAAAAAATCTAACCCGTCAGGTCAAAATCCCTCTATCCGCCATCCCCCCACATTGCAACTTAGAATAAATCTATTAACCCCTAATCTGCCATGCCCCACAATGCACACTAGCTATTAAATCTATTAACCCTCTCATCCGCAATGCCCCCACAATGCAAACAATCTATTAAATCTATTAACCCTGAATCTGCAATGCCTCCACAACGCAAACTATCTATTAAATCTATTAACCCCTAATCTGCAATGCCCCCACAATGCAAACTATCTATTAATTCTATTAACCCCTAATCTGCAATGCCCAACAACGCAAACTATCTATTAAATCTATTAACCCCTAATCCGCCATTAACCCACATATCAATTAACCTACTAAATCTATTAACCCCTAAACCGCCAAACCCCACAATGCAAATAACTAATCACTAAGCCCCCTAACCTAAAACTCCCTAAATAAACCCCATTACATGAATTAAAATAATCCTAAATTACAATTAAAATTAAAAAAACTAACATTACTTGAAAAATAAAAGCTAAGTTTAAATTAAGCTAAAATTACAGAAAATAAAAAAGTCTAACATTACATAAAATAATAAACAAAATTATCAAAAATTAAAACTTAGTCCCTATGAAAATAAAAAAGCCCCCCAAAATAAAAACACCCCCTAAGCTAATACTAGACTACCAATAGCCCTAAAAAGGGTCTTTTTTAAGGGCATTGCCCTAATTTGAACAGCTCTTTTACCTTTAAAAAACTAAGTTCCCCCTAACAGTAAAATCCTCCACTCACCAAACCCCCCCCCCAAAAAAAAAAAACTAACACTAAAAAATTCTAAACTAGACATTGCCCCTAAAGGGGCCTTTGTATGGGCATTGCCCTTAAAAGGGCATTCAGCTCTTTTACTGCCCTTTAAAGGGCATTCAGCGCTTTTTCAGTGCCCAAATGCCTAATCAAAAAAAAAAAAAATTTAAAATTAAAATGAAAAAAAAAAGCCTAACTCTAACCCCCAGATGGGTACTCACGGTTCCTGAAGTCTGGCGGTAAAGTCTTCTTCCAAGCAACGACCTCTTCAATCTTCATCCAGGCCTGCGGAACTGAAGACCGGTGACCGCGGAACCATGTAGCGTGGAGGATCCTCTTTGTACGATCGCTGCTGAACAGTGAATTTAAGATACGCAATTTAATATGGCATCCCTTGCATTCCTATTGGCTGATTTGATTCTTCAAATTCAAATCAGCCAATAGGATGAGAGCTGCTGAAATCCTATTGACTGTTCAAATCAGCCAATAGGATTTCAGTAGCTCTCAATGCCCATATAAATGCCCATTTTAGTGTTAGTTTTTTTATTTTGGGGGATTTTACTGTTAGGGGGTACTTCGTTTTTTTTAAAGGTAAAAGAGCTGTTTAACTTGGGGAAATGCCCTACAAAAGGCCATTTTAAGGGCTATTGGCAAGTTAGTATTAGATTAGGGGCTGTTTTTATTTTGTTTTTGTTTTTTTATTTTCATAGGGATTAGGTTTAATATTTTAATTTTTGGTAATTTTGTTTATTATTTTATGCAATGTTAGACTTTTTTTTCTGTAATTTTAGCTTAATTTAAACTTAGCTTTTTATTTTTCAAGTAATGTTAGTTTTTTTAATTGTAATTTAGGATTATTTTAATTTATGTAATGGGGTTAATTTAGGGGGTGTTAGGTTAGGAGGCTTAGTGATTAGTTATTTGCATTGTGGGGTTTGGCGGTTTAGGGGTTATTAGATTTATTAGGTTAATTGTGATGTGGGTTAATAGCGGATTAGTGTTTAATAGTTTAAATAGATAGTTTGCGTTGTGGGGGCATTGCGGATTAGGGGTTAATAGATTTAATAGATAGTTTGTGTTGTGGGGGATGGCGGTTTAGGGGTTAATAACTTTGATAGATACTTTGCGGTATGGGGTTGGCGGATTAGGGATTAATACATTAGTTTTTGCAGTGGGGGGTTGCGGTTGAGAGGTAGATATTGCGCATGCGTTAGGTGTTTGATTTTATTCTAACAGCGAGCGACGGGTAAAATATATGGCGCCACAATTGTATGCGGCACTGTATATGCGATCGAGTGTAGTGTAAGGTCGGGTTACCACAGTAACCTATTAATGTTTTAGAAATCTGGCATTGTGTGGAAACAACAACACAACGCTAACCTACAACTACACGAAAAGAGCGACCTTTTCAATGGAAACCTGGTAAAATGGAGCCGTAAATTAATTTTTGCTGTCGGCCACTTCGGTACGGCTCCATTTTTAACGGCTCAATAGAAACGAGCCCACAGTCAGGTGTATTTGCGTCAATTCAGGCACAGATGATTGATAAATTAGAAGGCAGTCTAGATGCAGATAAGTAGATTTATCAAACTGTCTGTATAGGCAATATGTGTGCAGTCTGTCACCCTTATCACATTTTTTAAATCAGCAATACATTTTTTTTTTTTATTTCATGAAGCTTAAAAATAATGTACATTGCATTTAAAACAGTGTTTAGGTATATTTAGTTATTTATTTTAATAAAAATTAAAATGAATACATCTATGTTAAAAGGACAATAAGGACCTCTTACTTTTGATGACAAAAATGCACTTCATCCCACGGCCCCTAGATAGACCTTAAAGGACCAGTCAACACATTAGATTTGCATAATCAACAAATGCAAGATAACAAGACAATGCAATAGCACTTAGTCTGAACTTCAAATGAGTAGTAGATTTTTTTTATAACAAATTTCAAAGTTATGTATATTTCCACTCCCCTTGTACCATGTGATAGCAATCAGCCAATCACAAATGCATATACGTATAGTCTGTGAATTCTTGCACATGCTCAGTAGGATCTGGTGACTCAAAAATTGTAAATATAAAAGACTGTACACATTTTTTTTAATGTAAGTAAATTGGAAAGTTGTTTAAAATTACATGCTGTATCTGAATCATGAAAATTTAATTTAACCTGAGTGTCCCTTTAATAGTAAATTCTGTAACCTGCATATTCTGCAAATCAAACAAGTGGTTTAGTAGCATTTTGAAAACTTAGTTAAAGGGACATGAAACCCAAAATTTTCTTTGATGATTCAGACAGAGCATTCAATTTTTAACAACTTTCCATTGTACTTCTATTATTTAATTTGCTTTCTTCTCTTGTTATCCTTTGCTGAAAAGTTTATCTAGGAAAACTCAGGAGCAGCAAAGAACCTAGGTTCTAGCTGTTGATTGGTGGCTGCATGTATATACCAATTGTCATTGGCTCACCCATGTGTTCAGTTAGAAACCATTAGTTCATTGCTGCTCCTTCAACAAATTATACAAAGAGAATGAAACAAATTAGATAATAGAAGTAAATTAGAAAGTTGTTTAAAATTGACAGAGCACAATATCAAAATACAGGTAAAATAAGGTGATACACGTTTATCTTCTTACTAGTACAGATATGTCACCTCACCAAATATGAGACACGTAATTAGGGGTATTTTCTAGTCTTAACTCTCAGTTTTTAAATAAGTTTTAATGTAGACCTCCAATATAAATGTCATGAACCATAAAAAATCATATTTATCAAATTTACAACTTGATGTCTACATGATCAATTTGATAGTTATCAATAGCTCAGAATTAAAGAGACTAAACCAGCTGGATTGGAATATATATATATATATATATATATATATATACACACACACAGTATATAGTATATATATATATATATATATATATATATATATATATATATATATATATATATATATATATATATATATATATATATATATATATATATATATATATATATAATGTAACTAGAAATTATACAATTATCTCCCTTTTTAACATTCACATTTTTCCAGTATCATATATTTATATTATTATATCATTTTCAACACTCCCTTATCTTATGCAACATTGGCTGAGAATGTAATTCATGAAAAACAGGAAAATCTAAGGAATATAAGTACTTTTATGACACAGTTCATTCAAGTTCTGATCTTTCATAGATTCACAGCGATAAATGGGAGACTCCTTAACCATTTGTGGGTCATTGTAGCATGAGGAAACTAATAATTTTAACATTAAATGATATCTAAGCTTACCACTGTTTTAATATTTATCATGTGTGCAGTAGTATAGTACACATTACAATATTCATGTTGTTTAACCCCTTAAGGACCAGCAACATACCCTTAACGACCAGCGACGTACATGGTACATCAAGATTATTAAGGGATTAACAGGGATGATAATAAAGTGATTAATGCTGAATACAAACAGATTCCCAGATTCATTTAGTTATTTGCTACCCACTTTCAATGTTAATTTTACCTATGTATGGGCCACATGTATTAATGTACGTGTAGTCATGGTTCTCAACTAGAAAACTTGTTTGCATTGCTTCACGGCATCAAGTGAGCCTGTAAGGCCGCCCCCTTGAGAGTTCCGGTTGCTTGAGTTCCGGATAACTCAGTGTCTACTGTATATATGTATATAAACATATTTACTGGGAACTTTTCAGTGTCTTTTTTTCTAACACCCCATTTAACTGCTTTTTGCAATTATTTTATTTAAAAAAGATATTTTATTACAAAAGATGCTACTATCTTTATTTTTTATAAAATATATTAAACTTAATTTTGGGGGCATTTGGTGGACATTTATAAAATGAACTAAAGATCTGATCTTGCGGTAGCAATAACCAGGCACTTGTAATGGCTGGTTCCTTATCTTGCTAATCTTATTTTATAAATTAGCACTCCACTTGTAATCTAACTGTGAATGTGAACTCAAGTTTGCGGATTAGGGGTTAATAGATTTAATAGATAGTTTGTGTTGTGGGGGATGGCGGTTTAGGGGTTAATAACTTTGATAGATACTTTGCGGTATGGGGTTGGCGGATTAGGGATTAATACATTAGTTTTTGCAGTGGGGGGTTGCGGTTGAGAGGTAGATATTGCGCATGCGTTAGGTGTTTGATTTTATTCCAACAGCGAGCGATGGGTAAAATATATGGCGCCACAATTGTATGCGGCACTGTATATGCGATCGAGTGTAGTGTAAGGTCGGGTTACCATAGTAATCTATTAATGTTTTAGAAATCTGGCATTATGTGGAAACAACAACACAACGCTAACCTACAACTACACGAAAAGAGCGACCTTTTCAATGGAAACCTGGTAAAATGGAGCCGTAAATTACTTTTTGCTGTCGGCCACTTCGGTACGGCTCCATTTTTAACGGCTCAATAGAAACGAGCCCACAGTCAGGTGTATTTGCGTCAATTCAGGCACAGATGATTGATAAATTAGAAGGCAGTCTAGATGCAGATAAGTAGATTTATCAAACTGTCTGCATAGGCAATATGTGTGCAGTCTGTCACCCTTATCACATTTTTTATATCAGCAATACATTTTTTTTTTTTATTTCATTGTTTAGCATTTTTCTGTTGTTACTGGGAGACAAACATGAAGCTTAAAAATAATGTACATTGCATTTAAAACAGTGTTTAGGTATATTTAGTTATTTATTTTAATAAAAATTAAAATGAATACATCTATGTTAAAAGGACAATAAGGACCTCTTACTTTTGATGACAAAAATGCACTTCATCCCACGGCCCCTAGATAGACCTTAATAGTAAATTCTGTAACCTGCATATTCTGCAAATCAAACAAGTGGTTTAGTAGCATTTTGAAAACTTACTTAAAGGGACATGAAACCCAAAATTTTCTTTGATGATTCAGACAGAGCATTCAATTTTTAACAACTTTCCATTGTACTTCTATTATTTAATTTGCTTTCTTCTCTTGTTATCCTTTGCTGAAAAGTTTATCTAGGAAAACTCAGGAGCAGCAAAGAACCTAGGTTCTAGCTGTTGATTGGTGGCTGCATGTATATACCAATTGTCATTGGCTCACCCATGTGTTCAGTTAGAAACCATTAGTTCATTGCTGCTCCTTCAACAAATTATACAAAGAGAATGAAACAAATTAGATAATAGAAGTAAATTAGAAAGTTGTTTAAAATTGACAGAGCACAATATCAAAATACAGGTAAAATAAGGTAATACACGTTTATCTTCTTACTAGTACAGATATGTCACCTCACCAAATATGAGACACGTAATTAGGGGTATTTTCTAGTCTTAACTCTCAGTTTTTAAATAAGTTTTAATGTAGACCTCCAATATAAATGTCATGAACCATAAAAAATCATATTTATCAAATTTACAACTTGATGTCTACATGATCAATTTGATAGTTATCAATAGCTCAGAATTAAAGAGACTAAACCAGCTGGATTGGAATATATATATATATATATATATATATATATATATATATATATATATATATATATATATATATATATATACACACACACAGTATATAGTATATATATATATATATATATATATATATATATATATATATATATATATATATATATATAATGTAACTAGAAATTATACAATTATCTCCCTTTTTAACATTCACATTTTTCCAGTATCATATATTTATATTATTACATCATTTTCAACACTCCCTTATCTTATGCAACATTGGCTGAGAATGTAATTCATGAAAAACAGGAAAATCTAAGGAATATAAGTACTTTTATGACACAGTTCATTCAAGTTCTGATCTTTCATAGATTCACAGCGATAAATGGGAGACTCCTTAACCATTTGTGGGTCATTGTAGCATGAGGAAACTAATAATTTTAACATTAAATGATATCTAAGCTTACCACTGTTTTAATATTTATCATGTGTGCAGTAGTATAGTACACATTACAATATTCATGTTGTTTAACCCCTTAAGGACCAGCAACATACCCTTAACGACCAGCGACATACATGGTACATCAAGATTATTAAGGGATTAACAGGGATGATAATAAAGTGATTAATGTTGAATACAAACAGATTCCCAGATTCATTTAGTTATTTGCTACCCACTTTCAATGTTAATTTTACCTATGTATGGGCCACATGTATTAATGTACGTGTGTAGTCATGGTTCTCAACTAGAAAACTTGTTTGCATTGCTTCACGGCATCAAGTGAGCCTGTAAGGCCGCCTCCTTGAGAGTTCCGGTTGCTTGAGTTCCGGATAACTCAGTGTCTACTGTATATATGTATATAAACATATTTACTGGGAACTTTTCAGTGTCTTTTTTTCTAACACCCCATTTAACTGCTTTTTGCAATTATTTTATTTAAAAAAGATATTTTATTACAAAAGATGCTACTATCTTTATTTTTTATAAAATATATTAAACTTAATTTTGGGGGCATTTGGTGGACATTTATAAAATGAACTAAAGATCTGATCTTGCGGTAGCAATAACCAGGCACTTGTAATGGCTGGTTCCTTATCTTGCTAATCTTATCTTATAAATTAGCACTCCACTTGTAATCTAACTGTGAATGTGAACTCAAGTTTGCTGCAATACGAACACATTGGGCCCCATGTTTGCACACAAGTAAGGGTATTAGGTTTTTTCCACTTTTCAAGCTTCTTTGAAGTCTATGGTAGAATATGGTAATGCGGTCGTAATATTCAAAGTTTGGCTTTTTCTGAGTGTCGAGTTGGCACATGTGCATGTGCAAAAACTGTTTACTTTCAGCTTGTAATATGTGTGCTACCCGATGCACGCAAAAAGCTTACTTCTAGCTAAGTTAACACGTGAGCGGGATCGATAAATATCGCTCAACTCATACTCTAGCCCAAAGCTTTATTGTTTCCGTGAGGAGAATACCAAAATAACGTGCCATGTGTTATCAATTGAGCTTAATTTTTTTTTAATTTTTTTTTTTTAAATCAAAGTTTTTCATTTAAGGTATTTAGCATTACAACATTCTTGCCATGATAGCAGAAAAACCATTTCAGCACTACAAAACAATTATCAATAAAGGAAGGGAGATACAAGATACATAAACACCTTCTGAGTTCACACAACCAAATAAGACAATAGCATAACAGTAAATTACCCAATACTTGGCTAGTTGAACTTATACAGAAAAATCATAACAGATGAAAAGTATCATAACAGCCATTCTAAGTGCAGGCATGGTAATCTAATTTGATACGTTAGGATTTTATTTTACTTATTGCAATGTCTGTAGTACCTCTTCGCTAAGATATGCTGCCTGATAGGGTGATACGTTAAGCTGACATGCTTAGCATAATAGCCAACAATAAGAGAGGCACACTTCTAGAAAAAAATGGGATAGAAAGTATACATATTTATTTATATAGTATAACGGATTACTACTGATGAAATATTTATCATAATGGATGAACAGAGCTTAGTCATATGTGGGGAGGGGAGGTGAGAAAATATATAGACTATGTAATAATCACTCATACTGTTTTAGGTTAGAATAACATAAAAATAGTTCATACTGCATTGAGGAAGCGTGACTATAACATGAAATTATTAGCAAATTGCAAATGTAATATGTATATATACACCCACATCAACCTGACCATTGGCCCATGTCATAAAAATAATAGGTAATGAATCCCTCTTAACAATTTAAAGAACGACATAGCCAGAACTCCCCAATTTAGTGTCCCTAAAGTAGTATATGGGAATAGCTAATTGAAAAGGGAGCTATTGGGATGCAGCATGAGTGGATGAGTACCTATACATTATTATAAACATGTGCAATGAAAAGTTTTCTATGTTAACTATATTCCATAGACTTATAACTTCTCCTATATTCTAGTAGTATAACGTATGGGGCCTGACGACTAGCGATCAGAATTTATTGACAATCACACTGTAGGTCTTATGAACTTTTTTTTTTACTTGTTAAGGCTATCTCCTAATCATAGTACCTCTACCTTCTCGAAGCACCATTTTATTAAAGAAGTTGTCTGCCCTGCGCGAGCCTGACCATCCCGGCCGCAGACAGCCCAGCCCGCCCAGTGACATCAAGGCAGAGGAGATAAGTGAAAAGCAGGGGAAGACCACCTGACTCCAATCAGAATCTGCCCCCTCTAGCGGAATTGTGTGACATCATGCCAAATTATAATATACAGCCCCTACTGCTAATGCCTTAAAGGGAGTGTTTAGTAACATTGGAAAACACATATATGCCGATATAATAAACATACTTATAAACTTGTTAACTATTCCATGACCTTTTCCAGACATATAATTGAATATGTATATTTGTGCAACTCCAAAGAAAAATAGAACCATGGTAGATCCCATATAATCAAAGTTGTCGTAAGAGAAGTGAGATCATAGAAATAGGCATAAAAAAACTGCAACGTTCAAATGTAGAAGGTCCACTGTGTCTTTAAGAAAGTATTATCACCGACATTAGCCTATGCCGACCCTTAAGAATCGAAAAAAGCAGATATGAGCCACATTGAGCTTGGTGAAGATCTTCAGGTTATTTTCCAATATCAAGCCAAAGTCCCCCATTTCTTGCAATAAGGGTGATTGGGGTAGGAGACCAATCCCGTAGAGGGGGCCTATTTGGTGAAAGAAATCTTGAGTAACCTGGTTGTTGACCTCTAGAACAAGCTTGCAGGGAAAATCTACCTTGTCATGGCTAACACCAATGTCACAATCTCTTATGAGGTGAAAATCAACATGTGGGCTGTCTGAAGCATCAGTAGGGAGGAAACTGCCATCCATTCCTTTGGAACATTCAGTTAACCCACTCTGGTCTGTGCTGGAGGTAGACCACATCTCCTGCAGGAGGTCATTATATTGCGTATCAAGTGTGGCCATTACGTTACATAAAGCATTTATAATATCTGCCTCCATATTGTGATAATAAGAAAAATATATAGGTAAAGCAAAATTGTCCCCTATGCTTAATAGGCTGCTGGAATCGTTCTTCAATGCTCTATATTATGTTGTCTTAAGAGCTGTAATTGTGGGAAGGAGAGCAGCCAATATATGCGGTGTGTAAACACAGTCTTGTGCCTCAAAAGTGCTTACCGCAGGCAGAGAATAATTGAGAATTGCTGAGTCCCTAGTGTTCTTATAATACTTGGGTGTTAATAAACAGTCTTTGCGTACAATAAGTGGACAATGTGCACTATGTATACCTGCAGATGTTTTAGATCTTCTTCACCTGGGCATCCGTCATGCCAATTACCCGCAGGCTTCCGAACAGAGTCCTGTGTCTGTGCAGGTGTTGCTAATTGGATACAGATAGTGCTTCTAAATTCTCACAAAGCGTTCCTTAGGTCACCAATGTCGGGTCTGTGTTCTGACTGACGTGTCTGAGGGACTGTTGGCTGCAGTTTTTTATCACAAAGTTATTTCACACACTTAAGGCAATAACATGTCTCCAGCGAAGGCCATGCCGCTTACAGATCCCTCAGACGGTTTTCAGTTCTATAGCTATAATCCCCACTCAAGCTGATCTGCTTCGAGTTAAGGTGACAAACAATATGGTGAATGAGAGGGCGCTAAAAGCTGGGTATACTTAACACACCTAATTGGTTAAGATTTATATCAAAAGTAAGAATTCATCAAAGACGGTTAATTTTATCAATCATTTACTAGTGGGAATATTCCCTATTTGGTGCAATACATAAATTCATAAAAACAATGTATAAAAACAATTTCAGACACATAAAATATTTACCACAATATCTTCAACTTATACTTTTGGAATACCACCCTGATGAAAATATATATATATATAATATGCGCTTAAAAATAGAATTGATTAAATGCTTAAAACCTTAAAATCAATTTATTCCAGAATATAATGGACAGTCTCTGTAGTCCTTATTAAATCTTCAGCAGATGAAATCCCTTTTGGTTGTTAGGGTATATTACGTATGAGACTTGTTCTCCGTGATTATAATCAATATAATGGGTAAAAACGACAAATTGTTTCTTATTTTGGATACTTTGTATCTTTGCTTTGTTATGTATGTAGCTTTAACTCACAGATAGTTGCAGCGGGTGTAACCAAATGCCGCTGTAATCCGTCCAAGATTCTGTGGTCCTTTATCACAACACGCTCCTTGCGTGTGGGCCGCTTTGTATGCTGCAGCTTCTAATCTCCGGCACAGGATTCACCACTCCCTCCGTGGGGAGGTGACCGGCTAAGGTACGCCGCTCCCTGCGTGTAAGTACCTGACGGACTGTTGTCTTTGGCTTCCAATGCTCACAGCTCCCTGCTTGTGAAAGATTATCTGGATCTTCGTAAGTACAATCCTGGAGGTGGAATGAGCACCCGCTCTTAGCGTTAATACGCGCGGGCAAATACTAGGTACCTAGTGGGTTTAGTTCTGGTAAACAGGCAACTTCTTACTTCTACGCGTTTCACCCGTGTATGTGGGTGAAACGCGTAGAAGTAAGAAGTTGCCTGTTTACCAGAACTAAACCCACTAGGTACCTAGTATTTGCCCGCCCAACCAAAAGGGATTTCATCTGCTGAAGATTTAATAAGGACTACAGAGACTGTCCATTATATTCTGGAATAAATTGATTTTAAGGATTTAAGCATTTAATCAATTCTATTTTTAAGCGCATATTATATATATATATTTTTTCATCAGGGTGGTATTCCAAAAGTATAAGTTGAAGATATCGTGCTAAATATTTTATGTGTCTGAAATTGTTTTTATACATTGTTTTTATGAATTTATGTATTGCACCAAATAGGGAATATTCCCACTAGTAAATGATTGATAAAATTAACCGTCTTTGATGAATTCTTACTTTTGATATAAATCTTAACCAATTAGGTGTGTTAAGTATACCCAGCTTTTAGCGCCCTCTCATTCACCATATTGTTTGTTCCATTTCTATCTTGGGGAGATAGTGGAGAGTGGCATAGGTATCCTTTTTAGATTTTAGCGCTGAAACTCCTGTGCTATCGAGTTAAGGTGAACCACATCAGATACAACATGGTTTGCAGTTCTCCACCTGCTTAAAGCTCTATATAGCCCAATATAACATTGATATCTCCTGGAGCTCCATAAAAACGCAGCCGCTCTCCTTCCCAGTTGGCTCCGCCCCCTGAGCTTAATTTTTAATCAGTATCAATTTTGGAAGCTGTCAGAAGCAAATCTGCGGTGCATTTACAGAACAGTATATATTGCTGGGGCTTCTTGGCATGTACAAATTTGATCTCATGTTAAAGAGGTCAGGGCCGTCTTTAATATTGACTGGACCCTGGGCAAAAAATTCTTGTGCCCCCACCCCATGCAACTTCGCTCTCCACCCCAACATCCCAAAAAACAACTAAATCAATTTATTTTATATATTTTTTTTAATTATTAGCCCAGCAGTGTATCATCCACTGCTGGGCTAATCATTAAAAAACTGAAATACATTGCAATATGTGAAACTGGACCTAAGCAGTACTAATAAGTAAATAAATATATAAATTCCTCCACTGTGGATTAATTTAATATTCTTTTGAATGTGATTCTGGTGTGAGGCTAGCTGGTTAAAGAGATTTAGGGCAGTCAACAGGAGCAAAGCAAGGTAAAGACTGAGGAGGAAGCATTGAGGTGCAGACAGATATAAGTTTACTGACTGGAACAGCAGAACTACTATGGGAAGCTGTAATATCTGAGACAGAGAGAAAACAAAAATTATAAAAATAAACCATACATTAATGTGTGAAGTATCAGCATGACACTATACATCAGCCACAGCAGCACGTCACTTCTTTGCTAAGAACAAGTTCCCTCTCACCCTGCACTAGACAATGCTGCATGGGAGGGGCGTGTGTGCACTCACTTATTCTTCCCACTGACACCTTTCTACAAAGCACTGTTCCCCTAACAAACTTCAGTTAGTTGATCTTAGGGCCACAGCAGAAAGAGCAGAGCTAAGGGGACCAGCAGACTGGATGCTGTCTGCCCAAGGCTGCATGGATACAGTGTGAGACGAGTCACACAGCTTCAAGACTGAAGAGAGCAGTGTGTGCAGCTGCAGATGTTCAAATATTCACTTGCCTGCTGCTCCAGCTTTCTGCTGCATGCGCCTACAGTCAGCCCTACCCAGAAACAATCCCCACCACAGAGCAGTCACCTGGTAACAGTGGTAATCCCAGCAGGACCTTTTTATGATGCAGTGGGAATGGCTGGATGCCGAGTTAGGGCTTTGCATTCAGTGCTGCACAATGCACATCTAAAATAGCACATGACAATAGCTTGGCATGTCACGTGACACTGGCACGGTCTTGCACAGTTTTTCACAAATAAATTTGACTATGACAGTATTAGGACTGACTGTGTGTCCCCCCCATGTCACATCAGCAGTCTGGTATGAACCAAAAAAAAAAAATTATTATTTTTTTTAGGACTTATGGGCCCCTCAACAGAGACTGGGCCCTGGGCAGCTGCCCCTTTTGCCCTGTGTTAAAGACGGCTCTGAAAGAGGTAACAAGACTTTTGGTATTCTCTTGCTTTTCCTGATTTATATTTTCTAAAATACTTAAAATATTTTGTGTTGAGGAAAATACAGTGCTTTGATACCTATATTTGTCTTTATAATTAGAAATAGAATATTTCAAGACGATTTAGTGTATTCAGAATATGAACTTCTAACACCACATGAAAAATATTAAATATTAATATTTTATAATTAACTTTTTACTGAATATTTTATTCATTTAGTCATAGTTTGTTTTTAGTCAATGACAGTTGAAATTCAACAGTTTTCATTAATGACATTCAAAGATTCATATCTGCAGAACAATTGTATGTAAATTATACTTTCTGTGAAACACACATATTATCCAGTATTTAAAACTGTGGTGTTTTTTTTTTGTAATTTTATTTATTTAGTTATTTTTGCAATGATTGACTTTAGATCATCTTCATATATTGAATAACAAAGGCTAATTGCAAATAAAGATCCAGCGTACTCCTGATATTAATACGCATTTGAAAACTTAAAGGGACATAATTATTTACCTTATAACTATGGATGACTTCTGATACTAAAAGAGAAACAGACGGATAACTTCACCACAGTGGATTGCTATATAAGCATATACATATTTACACTTTGCTGCCATCGTTGTGCTAGTTACCCCCTGCACGAGTTCTCATGCCGTGTCTGATGGCATGAGAATGAGGCTCCCATTGGAGCCTATGGAAGTGCCCACTTGTGAGTGCAATGCTTCCTAGCAATGCGAATGCGAGGTTGCATTTGCATTGCGCTCAATGGTGCTGGTATTACTCAGTGGAGCACTAATATCACTTTCTCGAAAGAGATATTTAGCGCCCATTTGTAATCTGGCCCATATTATTTTAAGAGGCTGAAAGGAAATGGTCAAATTTCACACTAATAACATGAATGTTTCAGTAATGTGCATTCAGTAACCTTAAGCCTTACCATAGCCTGCATCCAACATTTACTTAATTGGCTAAAAGATATTAACCCTTTAAGGACACAGCTTTCAGTTTGCTCAATTGTTTTATGACGGAAAAATTCCGTCATATGTCCTTAAGAGGTTAAATAGCACCAAGATCCTCTCTATAATTGGACAAGGAGAGGCTTATTGGACCATACACAGTATTTGAAAGGGGTGGTATACTGGTAGAGTATATTAAAACTAACATTCAGCTAGATTGTGCGTTATGACTCAAATTGTAGCATTATGGCCCATTACAAGTATGAAAAACCTCCATAGCGCAACAAAAATCCCCATTTATGAACAAATCCATAACGCTTTCCAAGACCAGTAGTTATTGATATATCACAACCAAAAACCTTCACTAATCACTTCAAAAACATTATGCAAAGTACACTTACACTTATACAAACACTGCACAATAAATTATTTTTAATAAAATATATAAAAATTATATATAACGGATCAAAGATACGAGATCTCAGGTGTTAGAAAAAAAGGCCATTTTACATAGACATACATGAACATACACACTCATTTAGCTACATCTCCGTACAAATATCATCGCATACCAGGGCTGTGCGATATGGGCAAAAATGAAAATCGTGATTTTGGACCCAAAAAATGGTGATTGCGATTTTAATCACAATTTTCTTATACATGACTATAACACCTTCATTTTTTAATAAAAAAAAAATGTTTAACACTACAGAATCTTAATCTACATGTTTCTCAATGTCCAATTAACTCTGGAAGCATAAAAATACAAACCACAAAATAGTTAAAATAAAAATAGCTGCCTGTGCTGTGGTTACAAGGGCCTAGATTTAGAGTTTGGCGGTAGCCGTGAAAACCAGCGTTAGAGGCTCCTAACGCTGGTTTTAGGCTACCGCCGGTATTTGGAGTCAGTCAGGAAAGGGTCTAACGCTCACTTTTCAGCCGCGACTTTTCCATACCGCAGATCCCCTTACGTCAATTGCGTATCCTATCTTTTCAATGGGATCTTTCTAACTCCGGTATTTAGAGTCGTGTCTGAAGTGAGCGTTAGAAATCTAACGACAAAACTCTAGCCGCAGAAAAAAGTCAGTAGTTAAGAGCTTTCTGGGCTAACGCCGGTTTATAAAGCTCTTAACTACTGTGCTCTAAAGTACACTAACACCCATAAACTACCTATGTACCCCTAAACCGAGGTCCCCCCACATCGCCGACACTCTATTAAATTTTTTTAACCCCTAATCTGCCGACCGCCACCTACGTTATCCTTATGTACCCCTAATCTGCTGCCCCTAACACCGCCGACCCCTATATTATATTTATTAACCCCTAACCTGCCCCCCACAATGTCGCCGCCAGCTACCTACAATAATTAACCCCTAATCTGCCGACCGCAAAGCGCAGCTACTTACGTTATCCTTATGTACCCCTAATCTGCTGCCCCTAACACCGCCGACCCCTATATTATATTTATTAGCCCCTAATCTGCCCCCCTCAACGTCGCCTCCACCTGCCTACACTTATTAACCCCTAATCTGCCGAGCGGATCTCACCGCTACTATAATAAAGTTATTAACCCCTAATCCGCCTCACTCCCGCCTCAATAACCCTATAATAAATAGTATTAACCCCTAATCTGCCCTCCCTAACATCGCCGACACCTAACTTCAAGTATTAACCCCTAATCTGCCGAATGGAGCTCACCGCTATTCTAATAAATGTATTAACCCCTAAAGATAAGTCTAACCCTAACACTAACACCCCCCTAAGTTAAATATAATTTAAATCTAACGAAATAAATTAACTCTTATTAAATAAATTATTCCTATTTAAAGCTAAATACTTACCTGTAAAATAAATCCTATTATAGCTACAATATAAATTATATTTATATTATAGCTATTTTAGGATTTATATTTATTTTACAGGTAACTTTGTATTTATTTTAACCAGGTACACTAGCTATTAAATAGTTAAGAACTATTTAATAGCTAAAATAGTTAAAATAATTACAAAATTACCTGTAAAATAAATCCTAACCTAAGTTACAATTAAACCTAACACAACACTATCAATAAATTAATTAAATAAAATGCCTACAATTACCTACAATTAAACCTAACACTACACTATCAATACATTAATTAAATACAATATATACAAATAAATACAATGAAATAAACTAACTAAAGTACAAAAAATAAAAAAGAACTAAGTTACAAAAAATAAAAAATATTTACAAACATCAGAAAAATATTGCAACAATTTTAAACTAATTACACCTACTCTAAGCCCCCTAATAAAATAACAAAGACCCCCAAAATAAAAAAATGCCCTACCCTATTCTAAATTAAAAAAGTTCAAAGCTATTTTACCTTACCAGCCCTGAACAGGGCCCTTTGCAGGGCATGCCCCAAAGAATTCAGCTCTTTTGCCTGTAAAAAAAACACATACAATACCCCCCCAACATTACAACCCACTACCCACATACCCCTAATCTAACCCAAACCCCCCTTAAATAAACCTAACACTAAGCCCCTGAAGATCTTCCTACCTTATCTTCACCATACCAGAGCTGAAGAGGTCCATGATCCGGCTGAAGTCTTCTATCAACGGCATCTTCAATCTTCTTTCTTCCGGATACCATGTTCATCCCGCAGACGCGGAACATCCATCTTCACCGACGACTTCCTGGCGAATGACGGTTCCTTTAAGGGACGTCATCCAAGATGGTGTCCCTCGAATTCCGATTGGCTGATAGGATTCTATCAGCCAATCGGAATTAAGGTAGGAAAATTCTGATTGGCTGATGGAATCAGCCAATCAGAATTAAGTTCAATCCGATTGGCTGATCCAATCAGCCAATCAGATTGAGCTTGCATTTATTGGCTGTTCCGATCAGCCAATAGAATGTGAGCTCAATCTGATTGACTGATCGGATCAGCCAATCGGATTGAACTTGATTCTGATTGGCTGATTCCATCAGCCAATCAGAATTTTCCTACCTTAATTCCGATTGGCTGATAGAATCCTATCAGCCAATCGGAATTCGAGGGACGCCATCTTGGATGACGTCCCTTAAAGGAATCGGGAAGTCGTCGGTGAAGATGGATGTTCCGCGTCGGCGGGATGAACATGGTATCCGGAAGAAAGAAGATTGAAGATGCCGTTGATAGAAGACTTCAGCCGGATCATGGACCTCTTCAGCTCCCGCTTGGATGAAGACTTCAGCCGGATCATGGACCTCTTCAGCCCCCCGCTTGGGCTTGGATCAAGACATCGGAGGAGCTCTTCTGGATCGATCGGTGAACCTGGTATGGTGAAGATAAGGTAGGAAGATCTTCAGGGGCTTAGTGTTAGGTTTATTTAAGGGGGGTTTGGGTTAGATTAGGTGTATGTGGGTGGTGGGTTGTAATGTTGGGGGGGGTATTGTATGTGGTTTTTTTACAGGCAAAAGAGCTGAATTCTTTGGGGCATGCCCCGCAAAGGGCCCTGTTCAGGGCTGGTAAAAGAGCTTTGAACTTTTTTAATTTAGAATAGGGTAGGGCATTTTTTTTATTTTGGGGGTCTTTGTTATTTTATTAGGGGGCTTAGAGTAGGTGTAATTAGTTTAAAATTGTTGCAATATTTTTCTGATGTTTGTAAATATGTTTTTATTTTTTGTAACTTAGTTCTTTTTTATTTTTTGTACTTTAGTTAGTTTATTTCATTGTATTTATTTGTATATATTGTATTTAATTAATGTATTGATAGTGTAGTGTTAGGTTTAATTGTAGGTAATTGTAGGTATTTTATTTAATTAATTTATTGATAGTGTAGTGTTAGGTTTAATTGTAACTTAGGTTAGGATTTATTTTACAGGTAATTTTGTAATTATTTTAACTATTTTAGCTATTAAATAGTTCTTAACTATTTAATAGCTATTGTACCTGGTTAAAATAAATACAAAGTTACCTGTAAAATAAATATAAATCCTAAAATAGCTATAATATAAATATAATTTATATTGTAGCTATATTAGGATTTATTTTACAGGTAAGTATTTAGCTTTAAATAGTTAATTTATTTCGTTAGATTTAAATTATATTTAACTTAGGGGGGTGTTAGTGTTAGGGTTAGACTTAGCTTTAGGGGTTAATACATTTATTAGAATAGCGGTGAGCTCCAGTAAGCAGATTAGGGGTTAATACTTGAAGTTAGGTGTTGGCGATGTTAGGGAGGGCAGATTAGGGGTTAATACTATTTATTATAGGGTTAGTGAGGCGGATTAGGGGTTAATAACTTTATTATAATAGCGGTGCGGTCCGCTCGGCAGATTAGGGGTTAATAAGTGTAGTTAGGTGGAGGCGACGTTGTGGGGGGCATATTAGGGGTTAATTAATATAATATAGGGGTCGGCGGTGTTAGGGGCAGCAGATTAGGGGTACATAGGGATAATGTAAGTAGCGGCGGTTTACGGAGCGGCAGATTAGGGGCTAAAAATAATATGCAGGGGTCAGCGATAGCGGGGGCGGCAGATTAGGGGTTAATAAGTGTAATGCTAGGGGTGTTTAGACTCGGGGTACATGTTAGGGTGTTAGGTGCAGACGTAGGGAGTGTTTCCCCATAGAAAACAATGGGGCTGCTTTAGGAGCTGAACGCAGCTTTTTTGCAGGTGTTAGGTTTTTTTTCAGCTCAAACAGCCCCATTGTTTTCTATGGGGGAATCGTGCACGAGCACGTTTTTGAAGCTGGCCGCGTCCGTAAGCAACTCTGGTATCGAGAGTTTCAGTGGCGGTAAATATGCCTGTACGCTCCCTTTTTGGAGCCTAACGCAGCCATTCTGTGAACTCTCAATACCAGAGGTATTTAAAAGGTGAGGCCAGAAAAAAGCCAGCGTTAGCTACGCGGGTCGTTACCGACAAAACTCTAAATCTAGGCCATAGACACTAGCCAGTTCTTAGGTCTTCTGACAAAACATTGTCATGTTTGCTTGGGCAGTCAAGGTAGTACAATGCATACACTGCTGCATTTGTTATTTATTTAGATAAGTGACTGTCCAGGCAAAACATGAGGGATGTGGCACTGACGAGGTCAATCCTGACATCCTGCAGTCTGTCATATTACATTACACAGCTATTTTGCAGTACATAACATAACACTAAGAACAGTTAACGTTAGAGTACATAATACAAAGAAGTGAACTCAACACATACAAAGCTACTTGCAATGAAATTAGTTGGCCAGTTTTTACCACATTGTCCATGTTTTCTTGGGCAGTCTAGCTGTGGTATGAGTATCATATGACGCAGAGTGCATGGAGAAACCTAAAAAAAAGTGCTGACTGTCCAGCACTATGATTTGTATTTCTAAGTGCAGTAAAGGTAGTGCAATGCACACTGCTTCATGTGTTAGTCATTTAGCTGAGTGACTGTTCAGAAAAACATGGGAGATGTGTCATTGACAAGGTCAATCCTGACATCCAGCAGCATGTCATGTTGCATTAATCTACAGCTGTAGCTGTAGTACAGAACAGAACACTAAGAACAGTTATAGTTAGAGTACACAAACAAACAAGTGAACTCAACCACACAGCTAATTATCTGGCAGTGTCTAGTAAGTTCTTACCACATTGTCCATGTTTTCTTAGGAAGTCAGTCTAGCTGTGGTGTGATTCACATATGAAGCAGTGTATGTATGGAGAAACCTGAAAAGTGCTGACTGTCCAGCAGCATGATGTGTGTTTCTAAGTACAGTAAAGGTAGTACAATGCACACTGATTGATGTGTTAGTCATTTAGCTGAGTGACACTCCAGGTAAACATGAGGGATGTGGAATTGAGAAGGTCAATCCTGCAACCTGTTTTTAACATCCATGCATCAACTAATAGCAGCAGCACTGCAGCATAGTACAGTGAGAGTACATCTTTTAAAAATAAAACAAAGAATACAATATTAAACATTGAAATTTGGAAGCGGAACCTGCCCTGGTTATGGCATTGGTCATCCCTACAGCCAGACTGCATATTTACTTAAAATTGCATGCTCCATCTAAATAATGAAAATCATTAATTTTGTTCACTATCTTTTTAATGCAACATTGATGTGGGTACTTGATCACCAGTAACACATGTTTGAAATATTAGATTTTAACGTGTACACAACATATTATGTTTTACAGATATGGATGTTATATGTGTAACAGAGGAGAATATAGTTCCCTTGGTTGTCTGATAGTACATCAAATATATATATAACAAAATGTATATAACGTGTATTTTGTAAAAATTATATATTTGGATAAAAATAAAGTCTACACCTTGGTCCTGTTAAAAATTATTATCACATTAAGTTTCAAATACACCACTCTGCCCCCCTTTCTATATCATGCAGCAGGAACATAGAAATTAAGAAAAAAAATGTTAGGTATAAATTGACATAAATTACATCATGATGTCACATGCATATTACATCAAATCCCACAATAATAATCTTATAATTGTACAGACTGTCATTGCTATTCATCTTAGTTCCTAGATGCAGACCAGTTCGTTATGTCATCAGTGTTCTGAGCTTCTCAGCCATTTCTAAGTATAAATAAAACATAATCATGTTGAAATTCCTTGATTTAATTTCATGATATATGATCTGTAAAGTATGTTTGCATATTCATCTAAGCTTTGATTTTAACATGATTTATGTCTAGAGTATCCATTTCACTAAGACAAACATTAATATTTCTCTAACCTAAAATGTTCAAGTCTGAATGTGTCTATTAATATTGGGATGACATACATATAATCCTAATGTAAAAGATATATTCTTAAAACATACTAGGAAAATGTAATGTCAGATAGCATTCTATTCTTAATCGTTAATAGGAAGGTACTGTCTACTGTGTAAATGTTTAGACTAGTAATTGATTGAACCATCAAGGTTAAATAAATTAAATTTAACATTACCAAGGCAATCATCTTAATATATTTTGTCATCAGTGATTACGTTGTTTTGAAGCTTAAGTGGAGTGGCCATTTATATTTGATCATATGAAACACTTCAATATTATCCAATTAGTGGACTCTCATAAGTCAATCCACGGGCATGTGTCTAAAGTACTCTATGTTGCCCTCTACATGTGATCCAATGACAAGTACATCACATAAGAGACAGACCTCTATGGATTTTCAGTATCAAATGCATACATGTGTACTGATATATATTATCAAAAAGAGAAATGTAATCTTGTTAAATCATAAAGATTGACACATAATGGGGACTTTGCAGCATATGCTTTTTAATGTATGGATCACACGTTCAAGAATAAGTACCAGTTAGCAGAGTTTCAAGGATCAATTTCAAAAGATTCTAAATTAGTCTTGCTTCAAACCAATTAAGACCTTTAAACATATTAATTATTGTGACTTTGTCTAATTTGTAAGAAAAATAAATAATTACATATTTCAAATGATGATGAATATTAATTTTAAATGTAAAAAATATATTTGTATATAATATTTCTATTGAAACAATTGTATAATATATTTCAGATGGACCATCCACTTCTGAGCAACACCCTGCCACACCTTCTGAACCTACCCCCCTGCCCCCCCTTACCGCTCTTCCCATCCTGCCACTTCCAAAACTCCCCCCTGCCCCACCTCACCACTCTCCCCGTCTTTCCTGTCCTGCTCCTGCCCCACCTGCACAGGCACCAACTGCACAGGCCACGCATTCCCCACCTGTGCATGCCCCAACTGAGCAGGCCACACCTTGCCCACCTGCCCAGGCCCCACATTCCCCACCTGTGCGTGCCCAACCTTGCCCTGTCCATCATCTCCACCAACCCATTTACTCTGATTCTCACCTTCCTTAGTCTGGGTATCTTGTTCTCCTTCCCAGTCACAGATGTAAGTATCATTACAAATCAACATAGGACCATACATTTTTAAAGGGACATTATACCGATCTAATTATACCTTACATTTATTTCTGATATGAATGTAAATGTTTCATATTTACATTCTTTTAAAATCATCCACATTTTTTGTATAAATGATATTGCCTAGGTGTTGGATATCAATTATGTAAATATGCATATTTATGTTTAATCACAGCCCCTTTCCCTGTGTGTCATAAACCAAATAAATAATGATTTGTCGATAGGGTTTTTATTTTTTTTATTTTATATCTTAATGGTTTATCTTCGAAGAACATATTTAATGTGTAATTCTTCTTCTATATAGTATATTTTATTCTAATCATGATTTGTATATAAATTAGTGCAATGTCCCTTTGCTATATTTTGATTCTGTTCTGTAATTTATATTATGTCTGAATTTTTTATTTTTTTTAGTTTATGACACAGCATGTTTGAACCTAAAGGCTCTAGCTAGATTGGAGAAAACCATGCTGAGTTGTCATCAGTGGTTGGGAATGAGGCAGGATTCCATGGTTCTTCAGCTGCAGGTTAATTGCATGATCCGTATAGAAGCAAGGCTGCAAGCTGCAGAACCTCAGGCCGAGGAAAGTGAGGAGTATGCCCCAGAAAGTGGAAAATCCGGAGATGCCCCAAGGGAGCATGAGTAACTCCTCCGTCAAATTTATTAGGGTTAATTTGTTGCCTGTTGGCTATGTTCTCAAAATGTTATTGTTTTTTATGTTTGTGCCTGTTGCACTTTGTTTGCCCTTGTCAGGTGGCTAAAAAGGGTCTGTGTTGGCCTTTGTTTGCCCTGGCTTGTCAACTCCCTCCAAGGACTGTGATGCACTATGTTACCTTATCATATGGCTCCAAAGGGGCTGTGTTAGTCATTCAGACTTATTTGTCCTATTATATTATTTAATTATGTTTTATGACCTTCATAAATCATATTTATCATAATAAAACATTTTTTTAGTTAAAATGTTATATTTATTATTTATTTATTAATGTAATTTCTAATAAAAGTGATTTTAGGTTGATAATTCTTAAGTGATGCTGACAACAGTTATTTCTTAATGGATATGCATTTATATTTTGTTTTACTCAACAAATACATATAATATATTTAAAACAGACTATAATCTGAATGTTGACAACACATATATTCCAATTCGCATGAAATCTTATTGTAGTAGGGGAACATAAAAAATCACTGTGTGTAATGCACACATATTTTAGATGATTAATCTCTTTCTATGATGTTTTATATTTAATTATCAAACAATATATTGCTATAGGTAACATATAATGTATTAAACAATACACATTTCCATGATGTATATAGTATTATTTCTATGTTAAACCTTGATGCTTCATAAATCTTACTATCCTAATGAAATATATATTTATTAACAACAATGGATTATATTTCCCATATCACATTATTATGTTATCTAGCGTTACATTATGTGAAGATTTGCATTACACAGAACAAACATGCTTGCTATTTAACAATATAGCACATGCTAGGTTTTTAAATAGAAATACAAATGTTATTGACATGCAAAGGTGTCAAATCCGTAATTTGATTTGCTCACGTTGTTCTGCGATATCGGATGCGCCATGTTGCATAAGACGTCACATGAAAAGGTGTCAATTCCGTAATTTGATTGGATCACATTGTTCTGTGATATTGGATGTGCCATGTTGCGTAAGACATCACATGCAAAGGTGTAAATTCCGTAATTTGATTGAATTATGTTGTTCCGCGATATTGGATGCGCCATGTTGCATAAGACGTAGGCTAACTATATTGCCGCTTTAAAAAGGGACTCATATGAAAAATACATGTCAGGGCTGTTTAAAGAAATTTTTTAAATAATGTTCTATTCTAAGAACAATGACATATGTATTTTTCATATGTGTCCCTTTTTAAAGCAGCAATATGGTCACCCTAGTAAGACGTCACATGCAAAGGTGTAAATTCCGTAATTTGATTGGATCACATTGTTCCGCAATATTGGATGCAACATATTGGTGAATGAGAACACAAGTTTAAAACCATGATTTTCTGAGTTTATAGATTGTGTCAATGTTTTATATTGTTGAAACATAAATGATAAAATATCTAAAATATTTCGACTGATGGCTGTCTCGTGGAAGAAACAAATAAAGTCAATGGGGAATATTTATCAATGTGTGAGCGGCCATGATATGAAGTAGCGTATAATGTCCGCTGCACATCGATAAATGCCGACAGCATACGTTGTCTGCATTTATTATTGCACCAGAATGCCGCCCCCTGCAGATTTGCGGCCAATCGGCCGCTAGCAGAGGGTGTCAATCAACCCAATCGTATTCGATCAGGTTGATTTCTGTCCACGGCCTCAGAGCAGGGGGACAAGTTATGGAACAGCGGTCTTTTCCTGTGAGCCTGAAGGGGCATACGGAGCTTGATAAATATGCCCCAATGTGTTGTTGATCCCGAATATATTTTGAGGCAAGTGATAATCCATGAATGTTCTGCGATGAATATACTCCATCTTGTTTAATATGTTTTTCAACAATATTTTCTTATTAACAAATAATTTATGTGTTGTGTTTAATTATATACATTGTAATTTCCGAAACATGCACATTTGTATTTTAAGTAATTTTTCTATATGCATTCACCTATATCATATGATATATAATGTATATTTTAATTGTGCAACATATAATAAATCATGTATACTTTTTAGAGATGTTACCTAATATTTATTATTTTTTTAAATGCTCAATATTGTGTCAAGTATCGATTCAACATTATTGTCATCCTAATAATATAGCACTGTGAGCATGAAATTCAAATGCAACTCTTAAAGGGACATGAAACCCTAAATGTATCTTTCGTTAGTTATGTAGAACATACAATTTTAAACAACTTTCCAATTTACTTCTATTATCATATTTGCTTCATTCTCTTGGTATAATGTGTTGAAGGAGCATCCATACACTACTGGTTTCTAAGTGAACACATGGGTGAGGCAATGATAAACCTTTCAGCAAAGGATAACAAGATAATGAATGAAATGTATTAATATAAGTAAACGTGAATGTTGTTTAACATGTTATGCTCTGTCAAAATCATGAAAGAGAATGTTCTGCTTTCATGCACCTTTAAATGAAATAGATTTCCAAAATAAGTAAAACACTTTAAGCTAGCTTTTCAAAAATACACTTTATTTTAGGTATTCAATGTTGTGAACACATCAAAAGAAATATGGCATACAGGCTTTTTTTAAAAAAAATACAATATTTGCTTTATTTAAGAAGCACATGTAGATATACCAATAAGCCATAAGGATTAGTATATGTTAGCATATGCTCTTGTTTAAGCTATGTTGTTTGCATCAACACAGTTATATGCCATCATGTATAATTGTAATGATCGTTGGTTTGTATTAGGAAAACACGTTTGGACACCACATCACAAAAACAAATCAATCTAATTAACAAGGACAACATGTGATGATGCTGTCTCAACACACTTGTAAAACACTCTGCAAACAATATGCCTCCAAGGACCCAGGCCCATAGAAGCCTTTTAAATACAGAGTGTGCTCCACAAGTGTAAGAAGACAACATTATCACATAATTATCCTTAACACATTAACTTTAAATTAAAAACAATAATATATAAACAGAATTACTTATTCCTCCTTCCCTTTTTCCCACGACAGTGAGGCTCTGGAGTGGTCAAATGCCTCCTCAGACATGTCCTCATTGGAGATGTTTGGGGAAGCGGAAGAGGAAGAGTACTGTGAGTGATTAGAGGTTGACCAGGCAGAGTAGGAGATGGAGGAGGCACTGGAGAAGATGGTCCAGGAGCTGATGGTCCAGGCTCTTGTGGTCATCCTATTTCTGGATATGGTCTGCTTGCCACCTCCCGGAGGACCTGAAATATGTTATTTAGCACATTTACAATATTTGTTTCTCCTTCTATCAGGGTGTTCACTGCGTTGGTCATAAACTGTCTTTGTCCCTGTTGTGCCCTCTGGGTGTCCTATATTTCCTGTAGGAAGACCCTCATCAGATCCACCATTGTGTGGGGGGGGGGTTTTGTCTGGGGGAGCTGCTGCACAGAGAGGTGCTACACGGGAGGCAGCTGCATGGGGGGCTGATGCACAGGGGGCTGCTGCACGGGTATCTTCTGCAGGGGTATCTTCTGTAGGGGTATCTTCTGTAGGGGTATCCTCATATTCTCTCAGAGGTGGCGTGTCACCTTCTGCACCACTCTCATGACTGGGTGAAGGAGGAGCATGTTCCTGCTGTGTTTCCTCCTCACCGGCCTGAGACTCTGTATATTTTAAAATTAAAGAAATATCAGATATTAGCACAGTTCCAAATAAAGATGCAAATGTTATATTTGAAAGTGTATTAATGAGGCTGCCTTGGTAATTCAATTTCATCAAAAAGAAATCAATACGATTTACGTATTTGAAAACCCCTCTTTCGGATATCTACAGTAGATGGTCAATATTAATGTATTTTTGTGTGCGTCTTAAATATGTTTAAATGCAAACATAATCTGGAGACTAGATGCTAATGTGATAGCTTTTCTTCTAATAATGTTTAAAAAAGCGTAATTGCTTTAGCCATATCCATAATTTATTTTTAGTGTAAATAAGTTATGAGGTGGATGAAAAGAGATTAGTAAATGTCCTTACCAGAAGATGAGAAGTGCAGGTTCCCGGTATTGATCCCTTCTTTGATCCCGACTAGGGCCACCTTGGAGATGTTGGGACAAAGCATTTCCTCCCAGCGGCTGTACACGAATGTCTGCTCCAAGCCGCCACCGGTCCTGGTATTCGCTTGCCTCTCTTTCTACATTTTTTTCTTGAGCTTGCTTTTGCAGTCCCAGCAGCAGTGCTGTATAAATTGCAAGCCCCTCCTGAACTCCCCCACTGCGTTGCCAGCATCCCTGATCTCCTCCCACAACCTTTTCTTCATTTCAGGGGTGGCCTTCGGGTGCCTGTGCATCCTAGCCCTCTCCGTATAGCCCATTATAAGGGTCTCCTTTTCCTCCCTGGTATACCTCTCCTCCCTCTGCCTGTGCTTCCCCTGTGTGTTTTTTAATATGTCTTAATAAAGATACTTATATTTAAGAGGTGCTGTGGACATCCTGTGATTACCTTCCCCTGTGATGTGAGCCTCTGTTCTCCGGACTGTATTGCGCCCTCTCTGAGCTCCTGTCTTGTCCCACTGGGCCCAGCCACTTTTTCGTCTTCAAAAATGTGGCTTGGCCCACCCACCCTGATCTATCCCCCTTCCTCTGCCCATTCCTCTCTAATTCCTCTCCCCTTCCTCTCCTAATCTCTCCTTCCTAATCTCAATCTCCTACCTAATCTCCTCCCTAATCTCCTCCCTAATCTCTTCCCTACTCCTCCTTCCCACCATACCTTTTCCGAAGGTGAAAGTACACAAATGAAAGGGGGTCAAAATAATGAAATAAAAGTAAAAAGTGCTCAAAGTGTGAATGGGTTTTAGAAAATAGGGTAAGGGGTAGTAAGAAACAGACAAACGTATAAAAAGGACTGAATGAGGGTGTGTAAACAATAAGTTAGTCTAAAAAGAACAAAATATAACTATGGGATGGGTATAGGTCTAAAGGGAATGGAGTATGGAGTGTGTATGTGTGTGTGTATGTAGTGTTACTGCTATGTGTATGTATGTATTGAATGTGTTTGTGTGTAAATGAAAGTAATTATGTTTAACTATGTGTAAGGAATGACAAACAAAGCAGCACTCACACACTCACCCAGGAAATTTTGTACACAAACGCTCTCTCACTATCTCTCAACATCTCTCTCTGACTATCTCTCTCTGACTATCTCTAACCTCCAACGCCTAGACCTATACCTGTCTCGAAAAAGCAATACAGTCAAGGAAGCCATGTTTAAAGCGTGCTTATATACCCTATGTAAATGCTTAATGATGTACCGGTTTGCAAAGTAAACAAGGTCCAGGTGTGCTGTTGTGAAGATGTGTATGTGTGCAATGTGGAGTAGTCGTTTGAATTTGCGCATGCTCATATCGAGTTTCTTAATCCACATATGTTTTTAAGGAATGTGTATAATGTCATAGTGATCGTTTGCATAACATTATCATAAATTTAGTATTGCAAAATCAAAATTATAATTTTTGATCGCTGTTGTATTTTATGAACACACCTAACTTTAATATCAGACTGTTATTTCCATGGACATTATTGAATAATGAAATGCTAAGGGACATTTGTCTATACAAAGGGTTAAATGCACACTGACCTACAGTTCCAGTTCAGAGGTGACAAGACAAGTGGAAACCAGTTGGAAATCTGTATGTAAACAATAGATCAAAAGGATACCACAGGATTCACTAAGACATTTTACAACCCTTGCAATTTACAGCCTTCAGCACAG
Source organism: Bombina bombina (assembly GCF_027579735.1). Taxonomy (NCBI): domain Eukaryota; kingdom Metazoa; phylum Chordata; class Amphibia; order Anura; family Bombinatoridae; genus Bombina; species Bombina bombina. The sequence goes on along the minus strand of NC_069503.1, from coordinate 912,242,070 downwards.
ATGGCCGTTTTCATCACAGATGGTGTACAAGGCCCTGATTTTATCTCAGTTCCTATCACCAACAGCCAAAGGACATCACATTCTACCCCCCTGATCTAATGATGTCATCTGGTCTCTGAAGAATTGATAGAGTGTGGGCTGGGCTGTGAGAAAGAATGAATGACTATATAAGTTAGTTGCCATTGTAGGCTAGCTAGCTCTCTTCTCACTCACCTCTCCCCTTCCATCTCTCTCTCTCCCCTTTTCCACCTTCCCTTTCCTTCCCTTACATTACTTGTTTCTATGTAAATACTTATTTTCTGTATAATAAAAGAAATAATTTCATCAAGCAGCGTCCTGATTTCCTAAGCTAAAGGTAATATTAGTGTGGAAATAGTAACTAAAAAGTTAGTAGATTCTACATTTGGCACCCCATACGGGACGTGGATAAATCAATAATTCCACGTTGAACTACAGCTGAATTTGCTAAACTGAGGTGCGGGAGCTGCAAGAATTCTTTGTGAATAGAGGCCAGACCGGACCTATCTGTGTGGGAAGTGTGCAGATCTACAAGACACTGTGTAAAGAGAAAGCTGCAAGTACGGTAAGTATATGTTTCTTTATGTTTATGTTATGTTCCTGTATGCTACAGAAAAGTAAATGTATTAATTGTTTCTTGCTGAATAAAGTTTACTAAAATCTGAAAACAAGAGAGTAACCAGACATCTCTGAGGGTAAAGTGTAATAGGCATAGCCCAGTTTTACATCCAGCTCAAAAGGAGATCCCTCTAGGTCTAGATTTTAGGCTAATAATGCAAAAAGTTTGTTGATGTTAGATGTGTACTTGTGAGTGTGTACATCTGTACTGTGTATAGTGTGTTGTGTGATCAGTGTGTACATCTGTACTGTGTATAGCTTGTTGTGTGATCAGTGTGTACATCTGTACTGTGTATAGCTTGTTGTGTGATCAGTGTGTACATCTGTACTGTGTATAGTGTGTTGTGTTATCAGTGTGTACATCTGTACTGTGTATAGTTTGTTGTGTGATCATTGTGTATATCTGTACTGTGTATAGTGTGTTGTGTGAATCTGGTGTGTGTATTGTTAGTAAGAATGTAACTGGTTGAGAAATACATTAAGAAATATGCCTCTGTCACATTTATTACATGTGCAGAAGATCCATTGACACGTCAGTTTTATAATGTATTTAAACAATGTGAAAAGCACAATAATGAACTAAGTAGAAAACTGTTTCAGAAAGACATAGAAAAAAGAGAGCTAAGTAATTTACTAAGTATGTTTCTAAGAATAAAAGAGATTGCTGAACAGAAAGATTTGGAATGGAAGGCAGAAATAACTGATATCATAGAACAGCTGGATAAACTTGGTCAATCTATTATGGCTGTTGCTAGTCACTCTGAAAAGAGATGTGAGTCTGATACACTGAGTGAAGAGATAGACAAACTTACTAAACTGAATGCTGAGCTACAAGAGAGGCTTAATGAATGTGAAGTGAGGTGTGGCATGGGAGAACAATTAGTAATATGCATGGAACAAAAGGAAATGCAGAGAGAGAATGTTATTACATCACTTAAGGCAGATTTATGGGAGTCTGAATCACAGCTTTTAAATAAGGAACAATGTATCTTGTATCTTAAAGCACAGGGGATACAAGACAAATGCAACTGTTACAGGAGTAGTCTAGCACATGTGTGTCCTTTAGAAGTAGATGGTAATGAAAGTCAAACTATAGAACTAGATGGACAAACCCCTAACATTCCTGACAGTTCTTTGTTAACTTTAAACCAGGTCCCCTCTACTCTAACTCCTCAAATAGAATGCAGACAAAGTAACCCCCAATTACAGACTAAAGTAAATAATCATAGTAACTCTGCCCCCCTTACAATACAAGACCGTAATAATTTGTGCCATATTTTAGGTCACTTTGATACCTCCACACCACCTGTAATCCTTTCTAATAAGTTAGAAGCTGTTATTACTCAGTATAATTTAGGCAACAGAGATGCCTGTGCTTTGCTTCGGGCCTGCTTGCCATCACAAGTAGCTGCACAGCTAAGGGCACCAGTAGGCACCCATAAAGGAGTGTCTCCTGATATTGATGCAAACTGGGGAAATTCAGGGGACAGATTAAAGGAATTACAGTACGTTATGTGTTGTCGTGATGCCAGAGGTACCAGTGCGATAGCAAATGCAATTTTACAGGAAGGAGATGACCAGATTTTGTTTTGCACTGAGTACCTTGCACTGTATAAGATAACTTATAACTGCCCTAACATGTCCCCAGATGATGCAGATTTTCTGTATTCTATGGCAAATAAATGCACATTAATTGACAGTAGTACAAGAATCACTCTTAGAAATGCCAGCTCCTATACCAACTTTGTTAACATACTTAAAGACTGGTTTAAAGACTCAAAGCATAAGAATGCTACTCATAATAATATATCTATGCTAACTGAGAGTCAGGGAAAGCAGAGATTTTTGAGACGCTGTTTTAAATGTGGAAAGTTTGGGCACATCATAAGGGAATGTGTGACATCAATGAGAGATATCAGGGATAAAAATTACATTAGGAGGCAGAACAAAATATCATATTTAGGTAAGGAGGGAAAATACAGTAATATATTTGAAGGTTAAAAGGAACAGAATATATCTTCTTTAACAAAGAAAGAAATAATAGAAGAACCTACTAGGGAGGAAACTTGCAAAGAGCCCTCATCCAAAAAAGAAGGGACAAATGTTCAATTTCCGATGCCTTACATAAACTGGCCATTTTGGGCACTGTTTAATTATACACAATTGGCAATGCATCTATTGATATTCAATTTAGCTCAGCCTGTGTATATTGCCAATTGATTGAAGAAATCTGTCTCTATTCTCTACATTCTATTACCCTGTATTCCATGTATAGTGATGGTAGAATTTTACTTTAGGCAAGTAGAGATTTATTTTGTTTAATTTATTTACTTTGTATTTATGTCTATATTAATGCTATGTTTCTTTTTTTTAGGGCTATTACTTGAAGAGAAGTGAACTTTGTACAGTCTACTTCTAGAAATTAAGGCCTAGATTTGGAGTTCGGCGGTAGCCGTCAAAACCAGCGTTAGAGGCTCCTAACGCTGGTTTTGGCCGCCCGCTGGTATTTGGAGTCAGTGATTAAAGGGTCTAACGCTCACTTTTCAGCCGCGACTTTTCCATACCGCAGATCCCCCTACGCCATTTGCGTAGCCTATATTTTAAATGGGATCTTTCTAACGCTGGTATTTAGAGTCGTTTCTGAAGTGAGCGTTAGAGCTCTAACGACAAGATTCCAGCCGCCTGAAAATAGCAGGAGTTAAGAGCTTTCTGGCTAACGCCGGTTCATAAAGCTCTTAACTACTGTACCCTAAAGTACACTAACACCCATAAACTACCTATGTACCCCTAAACCGAGGTCCCCCCACACCGCCGCCACTCGATTAAAATTTTTAACCCCTAATCTGCCGACCGCCACCTACGTTATATTTATGTACCCCTAATCTGCTGCCCCTAACCCCGCCGACCCCTGTATTACATTTATTAAACCCTAACTTGCCCCCCACAACGTCGCCGCCAGCTACTTAAAATAATTAACCCCTAATCTTCCGACCGCAAATCGCCGCCACCTACGTTATCCCTATGTACCCCTAATCTGCTGCCCCTAACATCGCCGACCCCTATATTATATTTATTAACCCCTAATCTGCCCCCCTCAATGTCGCCGACACCTGCCTACACTTATTAACCCCTAATCTGCCGAGCGGACCTGAGCGCTACTATAATAAATGTATTAACCCCTAATCCGCCTCACTAACCCTATCATAAATAGTATTAACCCCTAATCTGCCCTCCCTAACATCGCCGACACCTAACTTCAATTATTAACCCCTAATCTGCCGACCGGAGCTCACCGCTATTCTAATAAATGGATTAACCCCTAAAGCTAAGTCTAACCCTAACACTAACACCCCCCTAAGTTAAATATAATTTTTATCTAACGAAATAAATTAACTCTTATTAAATAAATGATTCCTATTTAAAGCTAAATACTTACCTGTAAAATAAATCCTAATATAGCTACAATATAAATTATAATTATATTATAGCTATTTTAGGATTAATATTTATTTTACAGGCAACTTTGTAATTATTTTAACCAGGTACAATAGCTATTAAATAGTTAAGAACTATTTAATAGTTACCTAGTTAAAATAATAACAAATTTACCTGTAAAATAAATCCTAACCTAAGTTATAATTAAACCTAACACTACCCTATCAATAAAATAATTAAATAAACTACCTACAATTACCTACAATTAACCTAACACTACACTATCAATAAATTAATTAAACACAATTCCTACAAATAAATACAATTAAATAAACTAGCTAAAGTACAAAAAATAAAAAAGAACTAAGTTACAGAAAATAAAAAAATATTTACAAACATAAGAAAAATATTACAACAATTTTAAACTAATTACACCTACTCTAAGCCCCCTAATAAAATAAGAAAGCCCCCCAAAATAAAAAATTCCCTACCCTATTCTAAATTAAAAAAGTTACAAGCTCTTTTACCTTACCAGCCCTGAACAGGGCCCTTTGCGGGGCATGCCCCAAGAATTTCAGCTCTTTTGCCTGTAAAAAAAAACATACAATACCCCCCCCAACATTACAACCCACCACCCACATACCCCTAATCTAACCCAAACCCCCCTTAAATAAACCTAACACTAAGCCCCTGAAGATCTTCCTACCTTGTCTTCACCATGCCAGGTATCACCGATCCGTCCTGGCTCCAAGATCTTCATCCAACCCAAGCGGGGGTTGGCGATCCATAATCCGGTCCAGAAGAGGCTCCAAAGTCTTCCTCCTATCCGGCAAGAAGAGGACATCCGGACCGGCAAACATCTTCTCCAAGCGGCATCTTCGATCTTCTTCCATCCGGAGCGAAGCGGCAGGATCCTGAAGACATCCAGCGCGGAACATCCATCCGGACCGACGACTGAACGACGAATGACTGTTCCTTTAAGGGACGTCATCCAAGATGGCGTCCCTCGAATTCCGATTGGCTGATAGGATTCTATCAGCCAATCGGAATTAAGGTAGGAATTTTCTGATTGGCTGATGGAATCAGCCAATCAGAATCTAGTTCAATCCGATTGGCCGATCCAATCAGCCAATCAGATTGAGCTCGCATTCTATTGGCTGATCGGAACAGCCAATAGAATGCGAGCTCAATCTGATTGGCTGATTGGATCAGCCAATTGGATTGAACTAGATTCTGATTGGCTGATTCCATCAGCCAATCAGAAAATTCCTACCTTAATTCCGATTGGCTGATAGAATCCTATCAGCCAATCGGAATTCGAGGGACGCCATCTTGGATGACGTCCCTTAAAGGAACAGTCATTCGTCGTTCAGTCGTCGGTCCGGATGGATGTTCCGCGCTGGATGTCTTCAGGATCCTGCCGCTTCACTCCGGATGGAAGAAGATCGAAGATGCCGCTTGGAGAAGATGTTTGCCGGTCCGGATGTCCTCTTCTTGCCGGATAGGAGGAAGACTTTGGAGCCTCTTCTGGACCGGATTATGGATCGCCAACCCCCGCTTGGGTTGGATGAAGATCTTGGAGCCAGGACGGATCGGTGATACCTGGCATGGTGAAGACAAGGTAGGAAGATCTTCAGGGGCTTAGTGTTAGGTTTATTTAAGGGGGGTTTGGGTTAGATTAGGGGTATGTGGGTGGTGGGTTGTAATGTTGGGGGGGGGTATTGTATGTTTTTTTTTTACAGGCAAAAGAGCTGAAATTCTTGGGGCATGCCCCGCAAAGGGCCCTGTTCAGGGCTGGTAAGGTAAAAGAGCTTGTAACTTTTTTAATTTAGAATAGGGTAGGGAATTATTTATTTTGGGGGGCTTTGTTATTTTATTAGGGGGCTTAGAGTAGGTGTAATTAGTTTAAAATTGTTGTAATATTTTTCTTATGTTTGTAAATATTTTTTTATTTTCTGTAACTTAGTTCTTTTTTATTTTTTGTACTTTAGCTAGTTTATTTAATTGTATTTATTTGTAGGAATTGTGTTTAATTAATTTATTGATAGTGTAGTGTTAGGTTAATTGTAGGTAATTGTAGGTAGTTTATTTAATTATTTTATTGATAGGGTAGTGTTAGGTTTAATTATAACTTAGGTTAGGATTTATTTTACAGGTAAATTTGTTATTATTTTAACTAGGTAACTATTAAATAGTTCTTAACTATTTAATAGCTATTGTACCTGGTTAAAATAATTACAAAGTTGCCTGTAAAATAAATATTAATCCTAAAATAGCTATAATATAATTATAATTTATATTGTAGCTATATTAGGATTTATTTTACAGGTAAGTATTTAGCTTTAAATAGGAATAAGTTATTTAATAAGAGTTAATTTATTTCGTTAGATAAAAATTATATTTAACTTAGGGGGGTGTTAGTGTTAGGGTTAGACTTAGCTTTAGGGGTTAATCCATTTATTAGAATAGCGGTGAGCTCCGGTCGGCAGATTAGGGGTTAATAATTGAAGGTAGGTGTCGGCGATGTTAGGGAGGGCAGATTAGGGGTTAATACTATTTATGATAGGGTTAGTGAGGGGGATTAGGGGTTAATACATTTATTATAGTAGCGCTCAGGTCCGCTCGGCAGATTAGGGGTTAATAAGTGTAGGCAGGTGTCGGCGACGTTGTGGGGGGCAGGTTAGGGGTTAATAAATATAATATAGGGGTCGGCGGTGTTAGGGGTAGCAGATTAGGGGTACATAGGGATAACGTAGGTGGCGGCGGTTTACGGAGCGGCAGATTAGGGGTTTAAAAAAATATGCAGGGGTCAGCGATAGTGGGGGCGGCAGATTAGGGGTTAATAAGTGTAAGGCTAGGGGTGTTTAGACTCGGGGTACATGTTAGGGTGTTAGGTGCAGACGTAGGAAGCGTTTCCCCATAGCAAACAATGGGGCTGCGTTAGGAGCTGAACGCTGCTTTTTTGCAGGTGTTAGGTTTTTTTTCAGCTCAAACAGCCCCATTGTTTCCTATGGGGGAATCGTGCACGAGCACGTTTTTGAGGCCGGCTGCGTCCGTAAGCAAATCTGGTATCGAGAGTTGCATTTGCGCCTAACGCAGCATTTGTTTGAACTCTCGATACCAGAGTTAATTTTATGGTGCGGCCAGAAAAAAGCCCGCGGAGCGTTAACAGCCCTTTTACCGCCGAACTCCAAATCTAGGCCTAAGAATTTTGTAATTGTTTATTTTTATTCACAGGTTGTTGCTATTCATGAATAAAATGTTTATAGTATAAAGAAATGCATTTCCCCTTTTTCTTAAAGACCACGTGGTACTTTATGATGAGCTCATCAGTTACAAAAATGTAATATAGTCACAATGAATTGTTTGCAAACAATTGATCATAACCAATTTATTTTAAAGTCATGGTTTCAATGTGCACAAGTACTGTTTTATTTGTCTATGTTTTTTTGTTTGTGTTACTTAATGTCATGAACTAACAATTCTGATTACTTACAGAAGCAACCTATACCATCACCCAAAGAAGCACAAATCCATTTCTGTTGAGAAGACTAGATTTCTTTCATGTAATTAGCAAGAGTCCATGAGCTAGTGACGTATGGGATATACATTCCTACCAGGAGGGGCAAAGTTTCCCAAACCTCAAAATGCCTATAAATACACCCCTCACCACACCCACAATTCAGTTTTTACAAACTTTGCCTCCGATGGAGGTGGTGAAGTAAGTTTGTGCTAGATTCTACGTTTATATGCGCTCCGCAGCAAGTTGGAGCCCGGTTTTCCTCTCAGCGTGCAGTGAATGTCAGAGGGATGTGAGGAGAGTATTGCCTATTTGAATACAGTGATCTCCTTCTACGGGGTCTATTTCATAGGTTCTCTGTTATCGGTCGTAGAGATTCATCTCTTACCTCCCTTTTCAGATCGACGATATACTCTTATATATACCATTACCTCTGCTGATTCTCGTTTCAGTACTGGTTTGGCTTTCTACAAACATGTAGATGAGTGTCCTGGGGTAAGTAAATCTTATTTTCTGTGACACTCTAAGCTATGGTTGGGCACTTTGTTTATAAAGTTCTAAATATATGTATTCAAACATTTATTTGCCTTGACTCAGAATGTTCAACTTTCCTTATTTTCAGACAGTCAGTTTCATATTTGGGATAATGCATTTGATTTAATCATTTTTTCTTACCTTCAAAAATTTGACTCTTCCCTGTGGGCTGTTAGGCTCGCGGGGGCTGAAAATGCTTCATTTTATTGCGTCATTCTTGGCGCGGACTTTTTTGGCGCAAAAAAAATTGTTTCCGTTTCCGGCGTCATACGTGTCGCCGGAAGTTGCGTCATTTTTTGACGTTATTTTGCGCCAAAAGTGTCGGCGTTCCGGATGTGGCGTCATTTTGGCGCCAAAAAGCATTTAGGCGCCAAATAATGTGGGCGTCTTATTGGCGCGAAAAATATGGGCGTCGCTTTTGTCTCCACATTATTTTAGTCTCATTTTTCATTGCTTCTGGTTGCTAGAAGCTTGTTCTTTGGCATTTTTTCCCATTCCTGAAACTGTCATTTAAGGAATTTGATCAATTTTGCTTTATATATATGTTGTTTTTTCTCTTACATATTGCAAGATGTCTCACGTTGCATCTGAGTCAGAAGATACTACAGGAAAATCGCTGTCTAGTGCTGGATCTACCAAAGCTAAGTGTATCTGCTGTAAACTTTTGGTAGCTATTCCTCCAGCTGTTGTTTGTATTGATTGTCATGACAAACTTGTTAAAGCAGATAATATTTCCTTTAGTAAAGTACCATTGCCTGTTGCAGTTCCTTCAACATCTAAGGTGCAGAATGTTCCTGATAATATAAGAGATTTTGTTTCTGAATCCATAAAGAAGGCTATGTCTGTTATTTCTCCTTCTAGTAAACGTAAAAAATCTTTTAAAACTTCTCTCCCTACAGATGAATTTTTAAATGAACATCATCATTCTGATTCTGATGACTCTTCTGGTTCAGAGGATTCTGTCTCAGAGGTTGATGCTGATAAATCTTCATATTTATTTAAAATGGAATTTATTCGTTCTTTACTTAAAGAAGTACTAATTGCTTTAGAAATAGAGGATTCTGGTCCTCTTGATACTAATTCTAAACGTTTGGATAAGGTATTTAAAGCTCCTGTGGTTATTCCAGAAGTTTTTCCTGTTCCTAATGCTATTTCTGCAGTAATTTCCAAAGAATGGGATAAATTGGGTAATTCATTTACTCCTTCTAAACGTTTTAAGCGATTATCCTGTGCCGTCTGACAGATTAGAATTTTGGGACAAAATCCCTAAAGTTGATGGGGCTATTTCTACCCTTGCTAAACGTACTACTATTCCTACGTCAGATGGTACTTCGTTTAAGGATCCTTTAGATAGGAAAATTGAATCCTTTCTAAGAAAAGCTTATCTGTGTTCAGGTAATCTTCTTAGACCTGCTATATCTTTGGCTGATGTTGCTGCAGCTTCAACTTTCTGGTTGGAAACTTTAGCGCAACAAGTAACACATCATGATTCTCATGATATTATTATTCTTCTACAGCATGCTAATAATTTTATCTGTGATGCCATTTTTGATATTATCAGAGTTGATGTCAGGTTTATGTCTCTAGCTATTTTAGCTAGAAGAGCTTTATGGCTTAAAACTTGGAATGCTGATATGGCTTCTAAATCAACTTTACTTTCCATTTCTTTCCAGGGTAACAAATTATTTGGTTCTCAGTTGGATTCCATTATTTCAACTGTTACTGGTGGGAAAGGAACTTTTTTACCACAGGATAAAAAATCTAAAGGTAAAAGCAGGGCTAATAATCGTTTTCGTTCCTTTCGTTTCAACAAAGAACAAAAGCCTGATCCTTCATCCTCAGGAGCAGTTTCAGTTTGGAAACCATCTCCAGTCTGGAATAAATCCAAGCCAGCTAGAAAGGCAAAGCCTGCTTCTAAGTCCTCATGAAGGTGCGGCCCTCATTCCAGCTCAGCTGGTAGGGGGCAGGTTACGTTTTTTCAAGGAAATTTGGATCAATTCTGTTCACAATCTTTGGATTCAGAGCATTGTTTCAGAAGGGTACAGAATTGGTTTCAAGATGAGACCTCCTGCAAAGAGATTTTTTCTTTCCCGTGTCCCAGTAAATCCAGTAAAAGCTCAAGCATTTCTGAAATGTGTTTCAGATCTAGAGTTGACTGGAGTAATTATGCCAGTTTCAGTTTCGGAACAGGGGATGGGGTTTTATTCAAATCTCTTCATTGTACCAAAGAAGGAGAATTCCTTCAGACCAGTTCTGGATCTAAAAATATTGAATCGTTATGTAAGAATACCAACGTTCAAGATGGTAACTGTAAGGACTATCTTGCCTTTTGTTCAGCAAGGGAATTATATGTCCACAATAGATTTACAGGATGCATATCTGCATATTCCGATTCATCCAGATCATTATCAGTTCCTGAGATTCTCTTTTCTGGACAAGCATTACCAGTTTGTGGCTCTGCCGTTTGGCCTAGCTACAGCTCCAAGAATTTTTACAAAGGTTCTCGGTGCCCTTCTGTCTGTAATCAGAGAACAGGGTATTGTGGTATTTCCTTATTTGGACGATATCTTGGTACTTGCTCAGTCTTTACATTTAGCAGAATCTCATACGAATCGACTTGTGTTGTTTCTTCAAGATCATGGTTGGAGGATCAATTTACCAAAAAGTTCTTTGATTCCTCAGACAAGGGTAACCTTTCTGGGTTTCCAGATGGATTCAGTGTCCATGACTCTGTCTTTAACAGACAAGAGACGTCTAAAATTGATTGCAGCTTGTCGAAACCTTCAGTCACAATCATTCCCTTCGGTAGCCTTATGCATGGAAATTCTAGGTCTTATGACTGCTGCATCGGACGCGATCCCCTTTGCTCGTTTTCACATGCGACCTCTTCAGCTCTGTATGCTGAAGCAATGGTGCAAGGATTACACGAAGATATCTCAATTAATATCTTTAAAACCGATTGTTCGACACTCTCTAACATGGTGGACAGATCACCATCGTTTAATTCAGGGGGCTTCTTTTGTGCTTCCGACCTGGACTGTAATTTCAACAGATGCAAGTCTCACAGGTTGGGGAGCTGTGTGGGGATCTCTGACGGCACAAGGAGTTTGGGAATCTCAGGAGGTGAGATTACCGATCAATATTTTGGAACTCCGTGCAATTTTCAGAGCTCTTCAGTTTTGGCCTCTTCTGAAGAGAGAATCGTTCATTTGTTTTCAGACAGACAATGTCACAACTGTGGCATACATCAATCATCAAGGAGGGACTCACAGTCCTCTGGCTATGAAAGAAGTATCTCGAATTTTGGTTTGGGCGGAATCCAGCTCCTGTCTAATCTCTGCGGTTCATATCCCAGGTATAGACAATTGGGAAGCGGATTATCTCAGTCGCCAAACGTTGCATCCGGGCGAATGGTCTCTTCACCCAGAGGTATTTCTTCAGATTGTTCAAATGTGGGAACTTCCAGAAATAGATCTGATGGCGTCCCATCTAAATAAGAAACTTCCCAGGTATCTGTCCAGATCCCGGGATCCTCAGGCGGAGGCAGTGGATGCATTATCACTTCCTTGGAAGTATCATCCTGCCTATATCTTTCCGCCTCTAGTTCTTCTTCCAAGAGTAATCTCCAAGATTCTGAAGGAATGCTCGTTTGTTCTGCTGGTAGCTCCGGCATGGCCTCACAGGTTTTGGTATGCGGATCTTGTCCGGATGGCCTCTTGCCAACCGTGGACTCTTCCGTTAAGACCAGACCTTCTGTCACAAGGTCCTTTTTTCCATCAGGATCTGAAATCCTTAAATTTAAAGGTATGGAGATTGAACGCTTGATTCTTGGTCAAAGAGGTTTCTCTGACTCTGTGATTAATACTATGTTACAGGCTCGTAAATCTGTATCTCGAGAGATATATTATAGAGTCTGGAAGACTTATATTTCTTGGTGTCTTTCTCATCATTTTTCTTGGCATTCTTTTAGAATACCGAGAATTTTACAGTTTCTTCAGGATGGTTTAGATAAGGGTTTGTCCGCAAGTTCTTTGAAAGGACAAATCTCTGCTCTTTCTGTTCTTTTTCACAGAAAGATTGCTATTCTTCCTGATATTCGTTGTTTTGTACAAGCTTTGGTTCGTATAAAACCTGTTATTAAGTCAATTTCTCCTCCTTGGAGTTTGAATTTGGTTCTGGGAGCTCTTCAAGCTCCTCCGTTTGAACCTATGCATTCATTGGACATTAAATTACTTTCTTGGAAAGTTTTGTTCCTTTTGGCCATCTCTTCTGCCAGAAGAGTTTCTGAATTATCTGCTCTTTCTTGTGAGTCTCCTTTTCTGATTTTTCATCAGGATAAGGCGGTGTTGCGAACTTCTTTTGAATTTTTACCTAAAGTTGTGAATTCCAACAACATTAGTAGAGAAATTGTGGTTCCTTCATTATGTCCTAATCCTAAGAATTCTAAGGAGAAATCGTTGCATTCTTTGGATGTTGTTAGAGCTTTGAAATATTATGTTGAAGCTACGAAATCTTTCCGTAAGACTTCTAGTTTATTGGTTATCTTTTCCGGTTCTAGAAAAGGCCAGAAAGCTTCTGCCATTTCTTTGGCATCTTGGTTGAAATCTTTAATTCATCTTGCCTATGTTGAGTCGGGTAAAACTCCGCCTCAAAGAATTACAGCTCATTCTACTAGGTCAGTTTCTACTTCCTGGGCGTTTAGGAATGAAGCTTCGGTTGACCAGATTTGCAAAGCAGCAACTTGGTCCTCTTTGCATACTTTTACTAAATTCTACCATTTTGATGTATTTTCTTCTTCTGAAGCAGTTTTTGGTAGAAAAGTACTTCAGGCAGCGGTTTCAGTTTGAATCTTCTGCTTATGTTTTTCGTTAAACTTTATTTTTGGGTGTGGATTATTTTCAGCAGGAATTGGCTGTCTTTATTTTATCCCTCCCTCTCTAGTGACTCTTGTGTGGAAAGATCCACATCTTGGGTAGTCATTATCCCATACGTCACTAGCTCATGGACTCTTGCTAATTACATGAAAGAAAACATAATTTATGTAAGAACTTACCTGATAAATTCATTTCTTTCATATTAGCAAGAGTCCATGAGGCCCGCCCTTTTTTTGTGGTGGTTATGATTTTTGTATAAAGCACAATTATTCCAATTCCTTATTTTATATGCTTTCGCACTTTTTTATCACCCCACTTCTTGGCTATTCGTTAAACTGAATTGTGGGTGTGGTGAGGGGTGTATTTATAGGCATTTTGAGGTTTGGGAAACTTTGCCCCTCCTGGTAGGAATGTATATCCCATACGTCACTAGCTCATGGACTCTTGCTAATATGAAAGAAATGAATTTATCAGGTAAGTTCTTACATAAATTATGTTATTTTAAATTGGATAATTCAATGCAAAACCCAAATTTAGTTATTTAAGAATGCTGTTATATTTAAAGAGAGCAGCAACATGTTTTGTGTGACGTACTGTTTTTATGTTGTGTTTGTTCTGTGTCTTCCCTGTGTTATATGTGTAAAAAATGTTTTTGTTTTTTTTTGTAATATGGTTCCTTTTCTATCAAGGAACCAAACGGGGGATCCCTTTTGTATTTTTAAGGACATTTTTTTATTTTTAAGGACATTTTTTATTCACTACCATTTTTTTTTATTTTTAAGGACATTTTTTATTCACTACCATTTTTGTATTTTAAGGACATTTTTGTATTTTTAAGGACATTTTTGTATTTTTAAGGACATTTTTGTATTTTTAAGGACATTTTTATTCACTACTATTTTTGTATTTTAAGGACATTTTGTATTTTTAAGGACATTTTTTATTGTTAAGGACATTTTGTATTCACTACCATTTTTTGTATTTTTAAGCACATTTTTATTTTTTTCTCTTTTTTCCTTTTTCTATCACAATAGGTAACATTTTTTTAAATGCTTCCGTATTAGTTTTTTTTATTTTTAAATCTGTTTTGCCACACTGGGCAATGTTTTTCAGTATTTTTTTTTTTCATAAGCCAGTTATGTTTAAAGAGTATAACATTGTCTACTTATAGGTTTTTAAGTGCTGACCAGTAGATTATAAGACTGTGTGCATGCCTTGAAGCAGACAATGATACTGTGATTTAATGTTAAAGAAAGTAATATAAATGTTTGCTAAGCTATATGCTACATTTTGTTTATGACCTCAGATAGCAAGTATTTTGTATTAATAAATTATAATCTGTCACATATGTATAACATTCAAATCTCACAATGTGCTAGAAAATAATTTGCAAAGTTCGAGCACTACTCCTAGTAGTAGTCATTAAGATTGTGTGTGATATGTAACAATTAATTTGTATCATACAGGGAGTGCAGAATTATTAGGCAAATGAGTATTTTGACCACATCATCCTCTTTATGCATGTTGTCTTACTCCAAGCTGTATAGGCTCGAAAGCCTACTACCAATTAAGCATATTAGGTGATGTGCATCTCTGTAATGAGAAGGGGTGTGGTCTAATGACATCAACACCCTATATCAGGTGTGCATAATTATTAGGCAACTTCCTTTCCTTTGGCAAAATGGGTCAAAAGAAGGACTTGACAGGCTCAGAAAAGTCAAAAATAGTGAGATATCTTGCAGAGGGATGCAGCACTCTTAAAATTGCAAAGCTTCTGAAGCGTGATCATCGAACAATCAAGCGTTTCATTCAAAATAGTCAACAGGGTCGCAAGAAGCGTGTGGAAAAACCAAGGCGCAAAATAACTGCCCATGAACTGAGAAAAGTCAAGCGTGCAGCTGCCAAGATGCCACTTGCCACCAGTTTGGCCATATTTCAGAGCTGCAACATCACTGGAGTGCCTAAAAGCACAAGGTGTGCAATACTCAGAGACATGGCCAAGGTAAGAAAGGCTGAAAAACGACCATCACTGAACAAGACACACAAGCTGAAACGTCAAGACTGGGCCAAGAAATATCTCAAGACTGATTTTTCTAAGGTTTTATGGACTGATGAAATGAGAGTGAGTCTTGATGGGCCAGATAGATGGGCCCGTGGCTGGATTGGTAAAGGGCAGAGAGCTCTAGTCCGACTCAGACGCCAGCAAGGTGGAGGTGGAGTACTGGTTTGGGCTGGTATCATCAAAGATGAGCTTGTGGGGCCTTTTCGGGTTGAGGATGGAGTCAAGCTCAACTCCCAGTCCTACTGCCAGTTTCTGAAAGACACCTTCTTCAAGCAGTGGTACAGGAAGAAGTCTGCATCCTTCAAGAAAAACATGATTTTCATGCAGGACAATGCTCCATCACATGCGTCCAAGTACTCCACAGCGTGGCTGGCAAGAAAGGGTATAAAAGAAGAAAATCTAATGACATGGCCTCCTTGTTCACCTGATCTGAACCCCATTGAGAACCTGTGGTCCATCATCAAATGTGAGATTTACAAGGAGGGAAAACAGTACACCTCTCTGAACAGTGTCTGGGAGGCTGTGGTTGCTGCTGCACGCAATGTTGATGGTGAACAGATCAAAACACTGACAGAATCCATGGATGGCAGGCTTTTGAGTGTCCTTGCAAAGAAAGGTGGCTATATTGGTCACTGATTTGTTTTTGTTTTGTTTTTGAATGTCAGAAATGTATATTTGTGAATGTTGAGATGTTATATTGGTTTCACTGGTAAAAATAAATAATTGAAATGGGTATATATTTGTTTTTGTTAAGTTGCCTAATAATTATGCACAGTAATAGTCACCTGCACACACAGATATCCCCCTAAAATAGCTATAACTAAAAACAAACTAAAAACTACTTCCAAAACTATTCAGCTTTGATATTAATTAGTTTTTTGGGTTCATTGAGAACATGGTTGTTGTTCAATAATAAAATTAATCCTCAAAAATACAACTTGCCTAATAATTCTGCACTCCCTGTATGTATAATTATTCTAAATATGCTGATGATTTGATATACATCTCAGATTATTGTTAATTCTAACCAGGAAAAATATATATTTGTAAAATTGATCTAATCATCCTATTCATAATGTGATTGATAGAATGTGCTACACATTGTAAGGGAATCGTATTGTAATATTTAGTTCATATGTAGAGCATGGATGTGAATTAATGGTTTTATTTCAGGTTGCCCCACTCACAGAAGAAACTATAAAGTGAGCAGTACAACGTTATGATCATAAGTGATTTAATGATCAAAGAGGGGAATGTTGTATTTTATGAACACACCTAACTTTAATATCAGACTGTTATTTCCATGGACATTATTGAATAATGAAATGCTAAGGGACATTTGTCTATACAAAGGGTTAAATGCACACTGACCTACAGTTCCAGTTCAGAGGTGACAAGACAAGTGGAAACCAGTTGGAAATCTGTATGTAAACAATAGATCAAAAGGATACCACAGGATTCACTAAGACATTTTACAACCCTTGCAATTTACAGCCTTCAGCACAGATGGCCGTTTTCATCACAGATGGTGTACAAGGCCCTGATTTTATCTCAGTTCCTATCACCAACAGCCAAAGGACATCACATTCTACCCCCCTGATCTAATGATGTCATCTGGTCTCTGAAGAATTGATAGAGTGTGGGCTGGGCTGTGAGAAAGAATGAATGACTATATAAGTTAGTTGCCATTGTAGGCTAGCTAGCTCTCTTCTCACTCACCTCTCCCCTTCCATCTCTCTCTCTCCCCTTTTCCACCTTCCCTTTCCTTCCCTTACATTAGTTAGCAACTTGTTTCTATGTAAATACTTATTTTCTGTATAATAAAAGAAATAATTTCATCAAGCAGTGTCCTGATTTCCTAAGCTAAAGGTAATATTAGTGTGGAAATAGTAACTAAAAAGTTAGTAGATTCTACAATCGCATCGTATTTGTTAACTGTTTTAAATCTTTATTCTTAAAATTCTTTCCTAATCGCCAATGCGAATGTTTGGTTTGTGTGTGTGTAATTTGTTTTTCTTGTTCTTTTGTCCCATGAATGCAGATCCAAACGTATTTGTTGAATCCTCATTTTGTGTAAATGTAATGTAGTATTTGTTGTAAATAATTGTGAATGTTGAATGTGAATCTGCTATGTTGTGTTAGCGATTGTTGTTTGTACATTTGACATGATTATTATTAGTGTCCATTAAGTTGTATATGTAATGTGACAGAGCAATGTGTAGTTCTCGCAATATTGAGTGTTAGATGAAAAATCTGTTTATTCCATTGATCTCTATGGGGGAATCCATTACGCGGCCGTGATTACGCAAGTGAAATAAACGTGGTATTCGTGTTAACACGATGCTAAACAACATTCTTTTCAGACTTGTAATACGTTATGAAGAGTGCACAATAAACATTATGCATGCTCTATTTGCACAAAGCTATAACGCAAAATGCCTTTGACAAAGCAGTAGGCAAAACGCGCGTCAGGTGTTCGCACTGCTTCTCCTCTTTATACCCTATATAATTGTTGGCCTTATTTGGCAATATAGATTAGTTTTAGGAGCACATCTTTAATACAATTTTGGATTACATGTTATGATAACTTCTTAAGGTGGCTAATAGTAGTTAGCGGTGGTCGATATAACATCATTACGGTGATACCGAGTGTACCGTGCCCATGAGCTGGGAATCGGTCCTCCCACTTTTCTATCTTGATAACCTCACGTAACATAGTACAAATCACAAATGCTCCTACTTTATATTTATTTCTCAATCCAATAGGTACAGGTTTCTTTCCCAAGGGTAAAATGAGACGCTAGTCGTTACATTTAAGCATTTTAGTGTGTTCTTCTTGAACGCACGGTTTTAACACTTTTTTGTTTCCTTGTATAGTTAAGATGGTCCTATGCCATCCACTATACACTTTAATGCACTCACACTTGCCCTACCTGATTTAATTGGTTTCTGATGCATGGTCATATAATGACATTTAGTAAGGCTCACTAGATTGATTCAGACCCTAAGTCTCTAATTTTCTGACACTATATACCTGACAAGGACACAGTTTGTTTTGCGGTCCTAGACTGATAGGATTTACGCCAAAAATATACTAATAATATGTAACAAGATATTATAGGGACGTTTGAATCGGTGTCCTGAGATTAGCTGGTGGGTCTCACATTTGTCCAAATCTATAAGATAGCGTTCTAATATATTTTGTGAGGGTATTTTGGTGTTTATTATTAAGAAATATTTTACATTTGTGTTTACACATTTTTACTGTGCTATATTAATAGAAGTTATATTTTATGTTTACTCGCCTTCCAGCTCAATTATACAAGCTTTCTAGGTACCTACCCCAAGTGTGCCCCAATAATACCTCTATCCCTATCTCTCCATTATTATTATACACATATACAGTATATGTCTGTATATGTGTACATATGTATTTATATGTGTATATATGTCTTTAAATACATATATACACATACAAATACATATGTACACATATACTGTATAGACACATATACACATATACATCTTTAAAAAGATGTGGAAATTAATGCTCAATTAATTTTAAACATGATCTCATCTTTACAACAAGGCCTCTAAGCATATAGTAAATAATTAGGCTTTTTGTGAGACAATAGGTAAAATTGAGGATATTATGGAGGTACCTCTGTAACATTTCACAATTTTTTTATTGATTTATGATACATGACAAACAAATGAGCCATTTGGAAACTTACTTTGGCAGCAGCCTCATTTTCTTTTTATAATTCATTTTATAATTTAAAAATCTGATGTGATAAAATTTAGTTTTTAATATTCTATTTTTGTTACTGGTGCTTTCCTTTCAGTTGAGAATATTGTGTAAACATATATTGTAGTGCACCAAGCAGCAATGGAAAACGTTGAAGGCACCATTCTCTGTCACAACTCTTTATCTCTGCAATTGAATAGTAAAAGCAGCTATAAACAATACATGAATGAGAGGGGCTGTGTTCCATTAAAACTTTATGGGCACTGAAATTTTAGGTTAATATAATTTTCACATGTCCTGAAATACGATATTTTTTTTTTTACTTTTTAAGTATTTCATTAGCTCAAGCACCATAAATTGGCCGATGCCTTATTTGGCCCCAGGGCTATAGTTTGCCTATCCCTGGTCTAGACAGTTGTCTGATTTTTCAGATTTTTAAAATTTTAAATAATTTTAAATAATTGACTTGTAAAACTTTTAGGAACAATATCAATGTTTTGTGCAATTACAATATTAGATTTGGCTTTTAGGAATAAATTGATAGGATACTGTACATATGGACTTTTATGGAGCATCTGTTATTTACAGGACTTAATAGGTCAAGGAGTATACAATTCTGATGTTGGTTCACTTAAGGATAACTGTTAATCGGAATACGTTCATCCAAGCTTATTCTAGCATATTTAATAATTGATACTACAAAAATAATCATAAGAACTACCAAGAGCAACAATTATTAGCATGCTGATAAAATGAAGAGTAATATAGTAAATAGCTGATTTGCCATTTCCATCTAATTTTCTGTTCATGAGTTATTTTACGCTGCATATGCAAGAATTTGAAAGCCAAATTTACTGTTTTTTTATTTTTTTACATATTAAGAACATTGATTTTGTGTTATAAAAAGTGTTTCATTACATAACCACAAAATATGAAATATTTAAAAGTCATTCTAAGCTGACAAGCCATCTGGAGTAACATTTCAGGCAATACATTAATATTATACATTTTAAAGCAAATACCAGTCTAAATTCTGCATCACCCTGGATAGAGACCTTAAATTACCCTCTTCCCTACAAATGATGTTTTGGTATACAAAATGTGTTGTGCTCAACTAATAGATCGTGCATCTGTTTTAGCAGTATGCAATGCCTTCTGGTGTAAGTGTCTAAGGCGCAGTTATTTGGGTGGATGAGTTTTTAAACTATCATGGGTGACATATGGATACAACATCATCATTTATTCAAAATGATATTCTCATTATCCCCCGAAACAACAAAATGCAAATTGTCATGTGTAATGTGGTATGAACTTATCACTTCCCAAATGTTTTTTAATGTGTAATTGATCTCATGCGAACTATGGATGGGAAAAGGAAAACGACTCAAAAACACGCAATTTAGTTTTTTTAAGAAAAAGTGCAATTGTAAGAAAGTTTGCACTTAAGTTTTTTTATTCTACTTTATATTTAAAACGCTTATTATATATTAATTTACCCAGAATTATTTACTTAGTAACTGTTTTTGCACCTGGTATTATATGAAACTGTGATATGGATAGCATGTTGACACGTGCAGTATGACACTTGGTTTTCTGGAGTGATGTTTGGAGCAGAGATTTGGTAACAAGAAAATATGTGGTACTTTAGCCACAAAAAGGCTAGAAATGTCTTCCTGGTAAAATGTTTATGCCAAAAAAAACTGTTTACAAAAGTGCATTTAAACCAGTGTTATTCTCATAAAATTGTCACTGTTTAGGCACCTATCAAAATATCACAGGGTTAGGGTTCAGGATAACTGCGGTTTTTAATTGGGTGTTGTCTAAAACTTGTTTTTATTTGTTCCGTTTTGGCTCCAATATTTTAAAATTAGGGGAGAAGATGGTGCTTGAGGTAAGAAATGATGAACCACAGAAGATAGTGTACTTGACAATTAATCGTATTCCATTAAAACAGATGCCTACACAGTACAAGCCATTTTCAGTTCCAAGAAAAAGTTTGTGAACCCTTTGGATTTTCTTGGATCTCTGCTTAATTACCAATAAAGGGCAAGATTACAAGTGGAGCACTAACAGTTACGCACAATCGAAAAGGGGTTTATCATTTGTATTTTTGACATACACATAAAAAATAGATTATAAAGTACAGTTACACTCATAATAACACCATCTAATAAAAATTATTTAAAAGAGCAGGCAAAGAGCTTTAACATAAACATACATAAATATACATGTCTAAAGATGGATATGTATGTGTGTGTGTATATATGTGTGTGTGCATATATACACAGTATATGGGGCATATTTATCAAGCTACTCCATAACCTGTCTGCCTGCTCTGAGGCGGCGGACAGAAATCAACCCGATCGGGTTGATTGACACCATCTGCTAGCGGCCGATTGGCCACGAATCTGCAGGGGGCAGCATTGCAGAAGCAGTTCACAAGAACTGCTGGTGCAATGATAAATGCAGAGAGCGTATGCTGTCAACATTTATCGATTTTATCGATGTGCAGCAGACATGATCCGCTATATTGGATCATGTCCGCTTGCACAATAAAAAATATGCCCCTATGTGTTTATATATGTGTATTTATTTATTTATATGTGTGTGTATATATATATATATATATTATATATATATATATATATATATATATATATATATATATATATATATATGGGACAGTCTACTCCAGAATTTTTATTGTTTAAAAAGATAGATTATCCCTTTATTACCCATTCTCCAGTTTTGCATAACCAATACTGTTATTTTAATACACTTTTCCTCTGTGATTACCTTGTATATAAGCCTCTGCAGACTGTCCCTTATTTCAGTTCTTTTGATAGACTTGCATATTAATCTGTGCTGATTCATAAATAACTCCACAGGAGTGAGCACAATGTTTTATATATATATATATATAAATATATATATATATAGAGCACGGATGAACTAGCACTGTCTAGCTGTGGAATAATGTCAAAATGCACTGAGATAAGAGATGCCCTTCACAGGCTTAGAAATGAGCATATTAGCCTACCTAGGTTTAACTTTTAACAAATAATACCAAGAGAACAAAAAAAATATTGAAGATAAAAAGTATATTGGAAAGTTGTTCAAAATTGCATACCCTATCTGAATCATGAAATCTGCATTTTGACTAGACTGTCCCTTTAAAGGGATTGTAAACTCAGTATAGGCAGAATATTTTATCAATATTGTCTAAATTTATTACATGTTCTCACGAAATTTCAATTAAAACATGATATAGCCATTTACTTACTATTTCCTACTAAAGATTATATCGGTTCCGTAAAAATCGCCAGCCCACCGTGACGTCACATACATTTTTCCTTTGTGTGTCCAATGATCTATCCTGTCGCTAGACAGGCTTCCTGCAATACAATTTTTTTGCGCATGCGCCCTAACGAGCAATTTCAACGATCGTAAGAATCAATCAACAGCATATAAATCCGTGGAAGATTTTGCGCGTGCACGTTCTATTTGACGCATGCGTCATGTTATTTTACACACGGCACTCACGGCACGCTATTTTAACATTAACAATATTTTAACATTATCTTTACAAATTGATTCCAATGTTTATGAAATATAAATCTTTAGGTAAATAGAACGTTTTTAATAAACAATTTATATTACTTTTATTGCGATAGTAAATACATAATATATACCAAGTGATGTTATCAATTAATAGCTTTAGATAAAAGTGAGAAATTTAATTAGGATTTATGAAATATTAACTTTTTTAAATGGGTAAGATCGCTCGCACACCCGCTACACACCAATGGGCATGCGTTAAAAATTAGAATATCGGGAGCGAGCGAACATTATGACGTGAGGAGAGGGTGGAGAGAAGACAAAGCACATAATGGTGTTAAAGACAGATAAGAGGGGCGGAGCGAGGCGGAGAGATGCGGAGCAACAAGGTTAAAAAGATTATTAAAATTGACAGAAAAATACATATAACTATAAAAAACGGATAATGCGGTTTAGTCACTTATAGCAATACTAATGTAAATATGTGATTTTCAATTAAATGAGTTTACCATCACTTTAAGTATTGAAAACATGTTAAATCATATTTATGCAATAATCATTTTCAATGATATTATTAATAAGTGTTATAGTGTGTATTTACTGTAAATATTTAACATTCCAATTATGTTCTATGTATTTCTAAATATATATATATCTGTATATAGCTATACCTATATATATTTATATATATATATAGGTATAGATATATATTGTACCACCATACCATCAGACATATGTAGAAATATGTATTTATGAATAAATAGAACATATTCTGCTATGTGAAGAAATTGTGAAAAAAGAGTAGCACCACTGCATAGGTGAAGTGCCCGTTAAATAAAGGCACACAAAACTGGTTAGTGACAATTCTCTTTGCATCTCAAGAAAGATTAGTTAGCGTTAACTGTGCCGCAATACCAACAACCTTCACAGCACCTTTGAAGAAGCATTATAGAAATATACAAAGCTAAAAAATGTTTCAAAATCAATAAGAGTACATCAAATTACAGTAAGACAAGTTGTCTACCAATGGAGAAAACTCAGGACTGTTGCTACTCTCCTTAGGAGTGGGCGTACTGCAAAGATCACTCCAAGAGCACAATCCTGAAAGTGGTTAAATGAACCCAAGGGCAATTGCAAAAGGCACACAGAAAACTTTACAAACTGTGAAAGTATTTGTTTAAGTGTTCACTATCAGAAAACCATTGAACAAGAATGGTGTTCGTGGAAGGACACTATGAAGGAAACCACTGCTGTCTAAGAAAAAAAAAGTTTTGCCGAAGACCACCTTGTTAGCCACTAAACTTCAAGGAAAAATATGATGTAAAGTAGTATCTACAAGTTACTAAATTCAAGGGTTCACTTACTTTTACAGTCTGCACTGTGAATGATTACTCAATGTCTTCAATAACTATTTGAAAAATATAACTGTTTATGTATTATTTGTTTATAATTGTGACTTAGATGATCAGACCACAACATTTTGGGCCAGATTACGAGTGACGCGCTGTTACGCACAAGCGATATCAGGTTTATCGCATCAGTTTGTGTGCGTCGGATGTAGCTCTCATATTACAAGTTCAAAGTAAATGCAAATGCTTGAGCGTATTCCTAATTTACTCTTGCTTGATTACCGCATCCTCAGAGCGCTGGTTAACTGTCTTGCGAAACAAAAAAGTGTCACAAAACACATATAGAATACATTACAAAAGGCAGTTATACTCATAACACTATTTAATAAAAAAAATTATTTTTCTTGCACTTAAACGTAGTAAGGGCTAAAAGATATAAAGTTTCAGGTGTAAGAAAAGTCAGGCAAAGGGCTTTAACATATATACATACATATACGTTTATATATATATGTGTGTGTGTGTTTATATGTGTGAAGTGATTTCCCTAAATTCAACTGAAAATGCAACTTTTAATGAATTCTGCAGTCTCAAAATTATTCAACCCCGTCATGGCAAACATCTTTAGTACTTAATATACACACACATGTACAATGGCACCACTGCCATTAGTACTTAGTCTTTAGTACTTAGTAGAGCACCCTTTTGCTGTTATAATTTTCTGCAAACAAGATGCATAGCCAGACACCAGCTTCTGGCAGCATTCCTGAGAAAATCTTAGCCCATTCCTCATGAGCAATGGCCTCCAGTTCAGTAATATTCTTTGGTTTGCGTGCTGCACCACCTTCTTCAAATCCCACCAGAACTTTTCTATGGGGTTCAAGTCAGGTGACTGTGATGGCCACTGTAGTATCTTCCAGGACTTCTTCTGCAACCAAGTCTTGGGGAAATTTGAGGTATGCTTGGGTTCATTGTCCTGTTGGAAGGCCCAATGAAGCCCAAGCTTCAGCTTCCTCAGTGCATGACATTTTCTTCTAGGATTTACTGATACTTAATGTATCCATCTTGTCTTCCACACGCTCCAGGTTTCCACTGCCAGAGGATGCAAAGCAGTCCCAAAGTATCATGAGCCACCACCATGCTTAACTGCAGGCAGATTGTTCTTTTCTGCGTTTGCTTCGTTCTTCTTCCTCCAGACATAACGCTGATCCAAAGTTCCAGTTTTGTTTCATCGCTCCATAGAACAGTATACTAAAACTTCTGTGGCTAATTTAAATGATTTTGAGCATATTGGAGCCAACTTTTCTTGTGCTTTTGGGTCAGTAGTGGTGTACGTCTTGGATTTGTGGCATGGAAAGCTTCTGCGTTTAGTACAGGACTTACTGTGCAAACTGAAACCTCAGTGCCTGTTGTCACCAAGTCTTGTTGCAGGTCTCACAGTCATTTGAGGGTTTTTCTCAACCTGCCTTCTCAGAAATCTGATTGCAGCCATTGATAGCTTTCTTTTTCTGCCCATCAAGGTAGTATACCCACTATTCCTTTAACTTTGAACTTGCGAACTATGCTTTCAAAGGTGTGTGTAGAAATATTTAGTGCCTTCACTAACTTTTTGTATCCTGTTCCTTGTTTGTGAAGGGCAATGATCTCTACTCTTAAAATTATATTGCATTTTATATTTGCTCCATTGTAAACTAAAACTAACAGTTTCAGAGAGTGGGAGGAATAGGGAAGGCCACTGGGCTGAACAAGGGAGTTCCCAGGGTATGTCTGAAACTCTCTCACAAGTTTTGTGAAATTTTCTAAGGATTTTAAACAAGCTGGTATCACTGATTTATCTTGCCAGCTGTATGTATTTGAAGTTTACTCAAAATTCACAATACACTTATTTTAACAGACAGAAAAGTAATATATACTAAAATATAGACAAAGGCAAGTTAAATTGTAGTGACAACATTTCTGTAATTGATGCAAACTGTGTCTTTATATCAGCCCCAGGTGTCCTCTGGTTACCTTATCTATCCATTGTGAAATTCTGTATCCCAGAGAGCCCCAATTACTTTTTATTGAAGGCACATCTCATCTTTCTGGGACCTCTAGGGTCCACCCAAAAAAATTCAGTGAGTTCAGCCCCTGTGAAGTCTGCACTATAATGTCTCTCCAAACTAGAGAATGTTTGATTATGTGGCCCATAGAAAGTAATAAATTTCTGGGAAACTGAAGATTACTTTTTTCAGTTATATTTATGTTGAAAATATTTTATTCAAAAATTTTCATATATACAATAAACAATAAACATTGGTCACAAATCTCAGCATTTAAGGGTCATTTGATACATTGAAAAAGCTCTACATTCCCATGTATATAGTTAACAGATTCTAAAGATGTCTCTACACCCCCGAGGGGGTTAATGGTGTTGTTTCTGAAATGCTTTGCTCAGCCCGGTCCACTTCCGCCCCTCCTCCTCTCCTCATGGCTTCATAGTAATGTATAAAGGGTTCCCATTGTTGAAGGAATGGTTTTTTATCATCTAGATATTCTGCTGTGGAGCTCGCCATATCGAAATGGAATATCATCTTTTGTTTTATCCTTTCAAAACTAGGGGGAGTTTCTTTCCAAAATTGGGCTATGCCTAGTCTAACAATTGTACATATCCACCTAGCTAACTTATTATTATACTTAGATATGCCAGGGATCGGAAAGTGGAGTAAAGCCTGTTCCATAGTCAAGATGATTGGTTTTTGGAAGATATCGCTCAGAAGAGCAGATGTATGGTTCCAGGTTTCTCTAACGCTTCTGCATTCCCACCACATATGTGGGTATGTCCCAAGTTCGCCACAGCCTCTGTAACAGAGGTTGGATGATGGGTCTCCTCCATTTCCTGATCTAGTTGGGAATAGGTACCATCTGAAAGCTACCTTAAGGAAATTTTCCCTTAGGGTCGCATTTTGCGAGAAAGATAAGCCATTAGCTATGGTCTCTCTCCACGTCTTAACTGACCAGGTTTTCCCTGTGTCATTTTCCCATTTTAGCATTATAGGTGGTTTACTGTCTTGAGGTTCGCTGCTGAATAGAGTGTACAAGGTGGATATGCCCCCTCTGATTTGATGATCCGTTAGGCAGAGCCTCTCTAGTGTGGTGTTTGTTGGGACCCTCTCCCCCCCTAAGACTTGCTGTGCTCTAGATTTTAATTGTAGGTAGTGATACCAAATATTCTTGTCTTCGTGATCTAGAGCCTGGTATTGTTCATATGTAATCATCCTACCTTCTTTATATATATCTGCAATTCTATAGAGTCCTCTATTACGCCATTTTTGTTGAGTGGTTTTATCAAAAGAGGTATTATTAGTTATCAAAGGGGTGATCATAGATCTCCTATTGAGTAAGGGGAATTTAGAGTTTAATGTTTTCCAAATGTGTAGGGTGTGTTGGATTGTGATATATTCGCATCTTTTGGTGGTAGATGTGGTGTCAGGTGTCCATAAGAGGTTAGATAATGGGATGGTATTCATAACACTTGATTCAATATTTACCCATTGTGAATTATTGTTGATATTGAACCAGTGTAGGGTTTGGGCAGTGCGGGCTGAATAATAATACGATATTAGATTTGGGAGACCTATCCCCCCATCCCCCTTAGCAGTACACATAAGTTTCTTATTGATTCTCGCTCTTTTACCTTGCCACACAAATTTTAAGATGTCCTTCTGGAGTTTTTGCAGGTCTGATAAGGGGAGAGATATGGGTAGGGAGCGGAATAAGTAGAGTAACTTAGGTAATAAGGACATCTTAGTCGAGATAATTCTTCCATAGAATGAGATTTTGAGTTTCATCCATTTTGTAATTAAAGCTCTAATGTTTTTGAACATAGGAAGGTAGTTTAGCTGGTATAGAGAGTGTATGTTATTAGATAAGTTGATTCCTAAGTATTTAATGGATTTCTTTGGCCATTTAAATGAGAAGTTAAGTTCCATTAGTTTTTTAGTGTGGCTTGGGATACTGACTCCAAGGGCTTCGCATTTCTCGTCATTTATTTTATATCCCGAAAGGGATCCAAATTGTTGTATTAGTTTATAAACTGGAGGGAGGGAGAGTAAGGGTTTAGTCAATGTCAGGATTATGTCGTCAGCAAATAGGGAGATCTTATGTTCTGTTTGGCCTACCTGTATACCAGAAATATCCTGGTTTTCCCTTATCTTGATAGCTAATGGTTCTATGCTTAAGGCGAATAAAAGCGGGGACAGTGGGCAGCCTTGTCTAGTTCCATTATTAACATGTATGGGGTTCGATTGGTAGCCTGACAATTTGACATAAGCTGTTGGGTGTGAGTATAATGTTTTGATGGCATCATAGAAGTGACCTGTGATGCCTACTTTTTCTAGAACCGCAAACATATAGTCCCAGTTAATTCTATCGAATGCCTTCTCTGCATCCAACGAGAGGAACAGAGAAGGCATTCTTTCAATCGTGGCTATATTAATCAAATTGATAATTTTCCTCGTGTTATCTGGGGCTTCTCTTTGCGTGATAAAACCTACTTGGTCTGGGTGGATTAATTTAGTAAGAAGTGGGTTGAGTCGGTTTGCTAAAATTTTGGTAAATAGTTTAATGTCCTGATTGATAAGAGAGATGGGCCTGTAGTTTTGGCAATGTTGCTTGTTTTTACCCGGTTTTGGGATCACTGTGATTCGAGCCATCAACATTTCTCTGGGGATGTCCTTACCTTGCATCATAGCATTAAAAACTTTGACTAGTTGGGGTACTAAGATAGGGTGTAATATTTTGTAGAATATGGCAGGAAAGCCATCGGGTCCTGGGGCTTTGGATCGTTTGAGGTTCTTTATATTGAGTATTATCTCTTCTGGGGTTATGGGTTTATTTAGGGAGTCAAGTTCGTCTGTGGTGATGGTTGGTAGAGTGCTATCCCCAAGAAAAGACAATAGATCAGGGGCTCTGTTTCTCTCTGTATGTGTTGTTGTTAAGTTATATAGTTTACCATAGTAGTCTGCGAATAAGTTCGCTATGTCTTGAGGGTCATTGGTGGTCTTGTTATTTGGGGCTTGTATCTGTGGGACTGTCGTGGTTTTCACTATATCTTTCAGTTTGTTAGCTAGCATTCGGTCTGGCTTATTGCCGTAGATGTAATATTGGGTGTCTACTATTTTTATTGATCTAGCTGCCTCTTTGGTTAGAAGTGAGTCTAGCTCTGCATTTTTGGCTTTAAGCTGATTGACTAAAGATCGGGAGGGATTAAGCCCGAGTTGTGATCTCAGCCTGTTAGTTTCTGCTTTTAATTCTAGTGTTTTAGTTTCTCTGAACTTATTTTGTCTTCTGGTTTCGGCCATGAGTAAGCCTCGTGTGTAAGCCTTCAATGCTCCCCATTCAAGGGTAGGGTTTTGTGTGGAGTTATTGTTAATGGTAATAAATTCAACTATTTGCTGTTTTAACTTTTCTAGTTCCGGCCCTTCCCTGAGCAGAGATGCATTTAGGGTCCAAGATTTAGTCCTATGTGGATTAATCAATCCTGCTAGAGTGATTTCCATTATGGAGTGGTCGGACCAGGAGCAGTTTGTGATTGACGCGTCATTAAGCAGTGGTACTAAAATTTGACTTACTAAGATATAGTCTATTCTGGACTGTGAAGAGTGCATAGGAGAATAGTATGTGTAGTCTCTAGCATCCCTATTCCGGGCTCGCCAGCAATCTATTAAGTTGTGGTCTAATGTAAAGTCTAATAAGATTCTGCTCAGTTTTGTAGGTGTGTTGTGAGATGTGTGTGCTTGTGAGGATCTGTCGATTTTGTCATTCATAGTGATATTGAAATCACCACCTACTATAGTTTTATATCTTTTCCATAGGGTAAGGTGCTTGCTTAGTTTAGAGATAAAGTTAGCCTGTGATTCATTGGGGGCATATACGTTAACTAATAGGAGTGGGGTGTTTTGTATCGAGCCTTGTATTATTAGATATCTCCCTTCTTTGTCTCTTATTACCGATTCTTCTTGGAAATTTAGGGATGAGTGAATTAAAATGGAAACTCCGCATTTTTTTTTTGGGCCTATAGCATGAAATTGCGTGGGGTATGCCTTATCCCAGTAAGTGGGCGTATAAGCTGATGTGAAATGTGTTTCCTGCAACATTATTATCTTAGCTCCCAGTGCCTTATATTCTATGATTGCTTTTTTCCTTTTGATGTCAGAATTTAGCCCTCTGACGTTATGTGATATTATTTTTATGGGCATGTTGTAGTGTCGGGGAGGACTGCTTTAGAAAAGTACCTGTGAGTCTGTGAGAGGAGGATCGTGGTCTCTCTGAATTGGAGGAGGGGTTTCATGGACCAGGCCGAGCTCAGCCTCTGTAGAGGAGTTGTAATCACGCCTTCATGAATGAGAGAAAAGAGGTTTAGCACAACATACATTGTTTCTTCAGGCTTCACAAAATCAACAACGACTTTCTGAACCAACTCACCATAAAGAAATGACCAAAGGACTAGTGACCAAAATTGAAACATAAATAAAATATAAATAAATGTTAGAGATAAAGACTTATGCATGACTTATCATATAAGTGTTACATCTCATTCTACCTGATCAGGTGCTTAACATGAGCGTGGGAAAGGGAGGGGGAGGAGGGGGGAGACAAAAAGGGGGGGTCTGGGTGAGGGGGGGTATTGAACATATCCTAAGAGTATATATTATTTGTGTAACAGATGACATTGAACAGTAAAATCCAATGTTTTAGTGAGGGTTAGAGGGTATAAATCCCTGAGGTCCCTTTTGAGGTAGATTGGTAATTAGGGGTGAGAGGGGCCAGTAATGACTCTTATCTAAAATTTTAGCGTAGGAGCCTCGTAGGGGCAGGACTTAGCTGTGGGAAGCGGGGAGCTGGAAAGGGGGCTTTACCTCACCTTAGTGAGTTATGCCTCAGGGACTTAACTTATGAACATTATAACCTAGAACTGGTTAATAAAACAACTTGAACACAAAACCCAGTAACAATGAGTCTGACACAGAAAAACATTACCATGTAGGCCTTGTCCCAATTCAATGGGATAGACCTTACATCTTGAGATTTAGTCCTGAGAGACTCACAGCTTCTTATATTAGCATTGGTCTCATGTTGGTGAGTCAGTAGCTTCGTCGGAATCTTCTTCCTCTAGATCCTTGTTAGGGGTAATCTTCTGTTTCTTTGCTTTTCCATTCCTCCCGACTGGTGTCCACTCTTTTTGAAAAGCTTTTCTAGGAGGAACTGAACTTGTGGGAGTAATAGTGATGTCATTTTGAATTTGTAGTCGGTCTAATAGAGCCTTTCCTTCCTCTAGGGTGGTACAGCTGTAATTCCCATTCTGGTGTGTGAAGGTTAATTTAAAGGGAAAGTTCCATCTGTATTTTAAATGTTCCTTTGTGAGAGCGGCAGTGATGGGTTTCAAATCCCTTCTTTTCCTGAGTGTAATTGGAGCAAGATCCGTGTAGATTTGGATATTATGTCCTTCAAGTTCTATACATCTTTTGTCTCTTGCAGCTTTCAAAATCCGTTCTTTAACGTGATAGTAATGTAGTTTTAAGATGACATCCCTGTTGTTATTTTGTTGTGGCCTTGTGAGAGCCCTATGGACCCTGTCCATCAGCAGCATGGTTGGTTCTATATCTGGAACTAATTGTACAAATAGCTCAGTAACTGTTTCCTCTAGATTACTATAAGACTCTGGAAGATTTCGGATTCTTAGGTTAGATCTGCGTGATCTGTTTTCCAGATCTTCTATCTGCTCTTCGAGTCTACGGACATATGCAGAGTTATCTTGTATCGAGTTTCTGAGGATGGGGATTTCTTCGGTCACACTGTCCAGTTTTTCTTCCAAATCAGCAGTTCTCCCACCTATCTCTCTGAGGTCTTGTTTGATCTCAGCTAGAGCCATTTTAAATTCTTCTTGAAACAAAGACTTAATTTGGGATAGAAGCTCTTTGTTGGTTTCCTCTGTTCTGGGTTCCCCAGGTTTCTCAGTACTCTGTGTTGGTGAGCTAGGTGCCACAGGGGAATTACCTTTATCTATACCTTTTTGTTTAGATTGGGATCTCGATAGGCATTCCTTTACTGTTTGTGATTTATTCTTCATTTTGAGAAGTTTGATAGAGGGTATCTCTTGTTTGGGGTTTTCGGTTGTGGGGAACCTAGGTGTTCAGTATGTCTTGCGCTTGTTTACTCTTAGGATTTATAGGGACTTTTTAGGGTTATACGCTCATGTTGATAGGAACCCTCTATTTACAGGGTACATGTGAATCCAATGTCAGGCAAAATAGATGTTAAGATTGCAGTCTTTATCACATTGTGCTTTTAAGGAGGTGAGATAGATGTGTTAAGTGGTCTCTCTTGTCAGATGACTTAAAGGCTCCTGCAAATTCTCTATAAATATTCCCAAGCCGCTGCTACAAAGTTTCACAGCCCAGGTATAGAGTTTGGAGATAGGGAGCCTTGTAAGGAGACTGTCCATATATAAAGAAGGTTGCACTCACATTAGGTCTTGTTACAAAAAATGGCGACTTTTCCCGCCTGCTAGGTCTTCCTCACTGCAGACCCCTTTACACTCTTGAATATTTCCAAGCTGTCAGCGCTAACTGTGAGAGCTCTTATATGGAAGCTGATGCCTGCATAAATCGTTCTTTCCCAATAATGTCCTTAATGCAATGTCTTTCTGTTAGCCAAAGTGCATCGCAATGCCCTGTGCTGTAACGTGCAGGCCGCTGTCTGAGATAATTATTATCGGGTGTGTGAAGGAGTAAAATGTCTTACCCTCTCTCTGTGATTTGATTACTTGAGTAGAGTCTTCTCTCTCGTTCCGGTTACAACCGGATTGATATGCCACTGTTCTTTTAGACGATCCGTTCTTATGTTGTCTCAGATGCCGGTATAGGCCGAAGCCCCGGACTTTCCTGTCACCTCCTCCGGTACTTCAGATCGGCCTGGCTCCGGATCCTCTCTTGCAATAAAAATACCTCTCAAGAAAGCTATCTATGGGCTCTCAAGATACTTCTCTATTGGTATTGTTGGTATTTTAGCGCTTATTAACGTTGTAATTAATACTTTAAAAGGCTTTTTGTTCACGAGCTCTGTGTTAGCACGTCTGCTCTGCAGCTCACCCGATAGTACTTCCTTTTCAGTTATATTTAAAATAGAAGAAATGCAAAGTGCAATCTAACTTGAAAAATATACACATAGATATACAAAGTATGGTTCTAATTTCTTAAAGTTACACAGAAACTGTGAAAGCATGATCAGAATTTGTATCATTCCAATCCTAAATACACTTCTGTACATGACATAAAAGTGTACATTTTAAATGTAATACAACTTAATTTGAAATTAAGGTAATATAAAATACAAAGCACAAAGTGTAAATGCAGCAGAACTCTCATGTCATGCAATGCTTTATTGCACTCGGTCTGTCTCTCCTTCACATACAGAAATGCAGGGAACATCCCTTGAAGAAGTATAGCAACATCTGCCTTTTAAGAATTTCACTAGGGATCTCGCAGTGCTGGAGGATCATTTTATATTATCTGGCCTAAAATGAGAGCTTTCGATCATCAGGCACTTACTCTGAATTTCAAATGAGTGGTAGATTTATTTGACAAATTTCAAAGTTCAATTATCCTTCCATTTGCATCATGTGACAGCCATCAGCCAATCACAAAATGCCTATACGTAAATACTGTGAATTCTAGCACATGCTCAGTAGTAGCTGGTGCCTCATTAAGGGATCATATAACAAGATTGTGTACATTTTGATAATGGAAGTGAAATGGAAAGTTGTTTACAACTGTATGTTCTATCTATATGAATCATGAGTTTAATTTTGACTTAAATGTTCCTTTAAATAAATAAATTACTATAGTGGCTTCAATAAAAATTTTGGTTTAACTATGACTTTGTCTTAATCATCTATGTCATGAAACTACTCAAAGAACAAAATTCCTCAAGTGGTTTCTTAAGCCTCTTCCCCTTCACCAGTACTAAAAAAGAATGATCTCTCCTTGCTTTAGTGAATTAGCTGCATCCAATAACATTGTAAGTGGGAAGCTGGAGAGTCTGCAGAGGCCAGTGAAGCTGAAGCGACTGAAGAGTCTTCTAAGTAAATTTTGCTCAATTAAAGTAATAATAATAATTATTATCATTATTTAGTTGAAAAGCAGCATGTTATTCCTTAGAACTGAATACACGAGCATGGGGTACAGAACACATCACACATTTACATAGAGATAAAATATAGACAAAGGGAAATGCTAAGGCTTGGAAATACACTTATTTATTCAGGAGGAAGTCTCTGCTCTGAATAGTATGTGATGGACTCACAATAACATGACATATAGCTCCTACATAGAAGGTTTTTCCTGTATGGATCTTCTGGGAGGAGGAAATTATTGGCTCTTCATATACAAGCACATAATTCCCAGTTGGTCTACAGTTCAACAAGCTATTGCAGAACATTTATAAAAAATAAGAGAATATCTGAAATACATACATTTCCTCAGCAGTGCTTTATAACATTTCCTCTATGTAAGAAACATTGCTGGGTATATATCACTTTTACTGAAAATGTTTCATGATATATATTTTCTGTGCATATGTTTTGCTTTTTTTTAACAAAGGGAGTAATATTTTTATATTTACATTTTTATGCTTGAGAGTAAAAATTAAGATAAAAAAAATCACATTTTCCTACAGAGAGCTTGTAACAGAAAACATGTGGCATTTGTCTGGCTACATTAGCCAACCATCCGTAATTGAGGGTGTCCCTTTAAACATCCAAACAACATCACAGAAGAGGGCACCATACTACATATATGGTGGGAATGCCCTAGACTCCAACAATTCTGGACAGACATTATCGCACACATTTGCAAGATACTAGAAGTAATAGTCCCTAGAGACCCTAAGATACTCTTTTTCTCAAATTTACCATGGCTCAAAGATGTGGCGAAATGTAAGCTATTATTAACAATGATAAGCAGCATAAAAATCTTAATCCCCAGACACTGGAAGACCACCACAAGCCCTACATTTCAGGAATGGGAAAAAAAAGTAAATACACTATTACAGGTAGAGTGGTATCACTATGTCAGAAGCGGTACAGTGAAGATACATGAAATGATGTTTCACATATGGAAACAAAGCTAATATCACTGGCGCTCACAATAAGTCAAACTCCCGCGCAAGATGTTGCTCTTCCTCACCTTGTTCTCTGATCTACCCCCCCCACCTCTTCTCTTGCTGCACCCAAGACAGCGGCCTCCTCTCATTTTAAACCCCCTCCCCTCTTGGTCAAACAGAATAAAGCGAGGCAGAATACCCACAAAGAAAAGAGCATGCTAAAAGAGAGACCCAGCATGAACATATGCCACGGGAGGTACACAACTTCACAACTTTAATGGTCAAGATAATCTTAAGAGACCCAATAAGGGCTCAGATGTAGTGCATGCAGATCTTTCCTTGACATTTTTATTGAGCCACATGTAAGTCAGCCACAATCTTAAGCTAAGTTAATAGGATCCAAAAGTGGTTCACAAAAAGGGGACAAAAGTCAAGGTTCCACAGACATGGTTATGTATTTGCAAATGGTTTGCAGAGCGAATTATTCTATGTTGCAAAATGTTATATCTTAAAGTAATGTACACCATATTGACTTTTTTATTATTAAAAAAATAGTCGATGGGAACAGCACACTCACAGGTACAAGTGCACGAACGACCTCAGGACGCTGCCAAGTCCTGAAATACGTATAAATACAAGACAAAAGTTTTAATGACACAAAGGTATAGCGACGTTTCAGTGTCACAGCCCCTTATTCATGCTTGATAGTTCACAATGGCCTAATTCACATTTAGATACCCTTATTTTGGCGCCTTCATCCCAATAATTGGGGAGGCACTCCCTCTAGTGGCCAAATGAGCACATATACCTATATCTAACCTATACATTAAGAAAATATTTGCACATATTGAAAACAAGGTTATAAAAACCTACATGATAAACTACTTAAAAATACATATATATATAGAGAGAGAGAGAGATAGAGAGAGAGAGAGAGAGAGAAACATAAAACATGTTTGGATGCTGCTAGTATAATGATAGAACTTTTTTCTAAGATGGGAAAAATGACATAACATATTGTTGTCTACTGATACATCAAAAGAAACAAGACAGATCATAATCTCTATTGAGCCCTTTAGGTGTGAGAGTTTCCATTTTATGCACCCACCACATTTCCTTCTGTTTTAGAAGGCGCTCCCTATTAACCCCCATCCTGTTCTGGGGAATATGATCAATAATTTGCCATCTCAATTGGCTTATATTGTGACCTTTTTCCAAAAAATGGCATGACACAGGTGCTTCAAAATTCTTGCATCTAATGTTGGACCTATGTTGGGTCATGCGGTCCCTTACTTTGCGTGTGGTCTACCCTATATAAACCAAGGAGCATTTGATTAAATAGACTACGTGGGTAGTCTTGCATGTATAGTACCCCTTAATCTCAAAAAAAAATTCCACTTTGTGGGTGGTGAAAATTAGCCCCTCTGATGACTGAATTACAGCTCATGCAGTTAAGACATGGGAAAGTACCCATATTCTTTTTACCTAACAGAAGTTGTCTGTTTCGTTTGCCTGTCCCTACATCAGTGTGTATTAAGTGGTCCCTCAAACTTTTTACCCTTTTATGGGCCATAAGGGGAGGTTCCTGGAACTGTTTAATATCAGTATTACATTCTTTGAGGATATGCCAATTTTTTCGAATGAGATTAGATATTTTGTCACTAAGGGGGCTATATTGGCTTACAAACACCAACCTGTTGTCAATCTCACTAGATTTCTTGTTTTTAATATAATTTAATGTCTCCATAGTGTTATGTAAAAGTTTTGTAGGGTAACCCCTATCAGTAAATTTCTTAGTCATTTCCCCAAATCTCACCTTTTGTCTGTCCTTATCATCCACTATCCTTTTAACCCTCAGAAACCCACCCACGTAGTCTATTTAATCAAATGCCCATGCTCCTTGGTTTATATAGGGGAGACCACACACCTAAAGGGCTCAATAGAGATTATGATCTGTCTTGTTTCTTTTGATGTACCAGTAGACAACAATATGTTATGTCATTTTTCCAATCTTAGAAAAAGTTCTATCATTATACTAGCAGCATCCAAACATGTTTTATGTTTATATATATATATATATATATATATATATATATATATATATATATATATATATATATATATATATACAGGTAGCCCTCAGTTTACGCCGGGGTTAGGTTCCAGAAGGAATGGTTGTAAATCGAAACCGTTGTAAATTGAAACCCAGTTTATAATGTAAGTCAATGGGAAGGGAGGGAGTTAGGTTCCAGGCCCCTTTTAAAATTGTCATAAGTAACACTTAATACATTATTTTTAAAGCTTTGAAATGAAGACTTTAAATGCTAAACAGCATTATAAACCTAATAAAATAAACACACAACACAGAATATATAATTAAACTAAGTTAAATTAACAAAAACATTTGCAAAACAGCATTATAAACCTAATAAAATAATCACACAACACAGACTTCTCTTGCATTTTTCTGCAAACAATTCTTTCTATGTATTCCAATCTGGACTGATTTATAGACAGGAAGATCGTGTTCCTTTGAAATCTGATTGATAGCTCAGGTCTGGTTAAACTGATTCATTTCAGTTTGCTTGGCTTTGCTGCAACACAAGCGGACAGCTCCACCTACTGGCTATTTTAATAAATGCACTGCTTCTCAATGCTTTTCAATAGCAGTCACATGACTGGAAAAAAAGGTTGTTATTCTGAAACGGTGTAAATTGAACCTTTGTAAACCGAGGGCCACCTGTATATATATATATATATATATATATATATATATATATATATATATATATATATATATATATATATATATGTGTGTGTGTGTGTGTATAGAAAGAGAAGAATATTATAAGTATAATTATATAAAATATTAGTCTTTGTTGGTGAATTTCATCACAGTTGTAGAATCAATTGAGAAATTTCTGCTTACCAGCTGTTAGCTCAATCATATGAGGTAAGGAATGTGCCCTGGTTTAAAGGTGATTCACTGAAATGGACCTTCTGTGTCCTGGTGATGCTCCTGGAAACTTGTTGTTAGGATCGGTCCCTCTGTTAGGATTCTTTATAGGAATGAAGATCCTGGACTCTCTTTAGGTAGGATGTAGACTGTAATCCATCTGTTATATCTTTCTTCAATGGTGGTAGGAATACTTAATTCTTATCCTTTAGGAAGAAGTGCCTTTTGGTGGTGAGAATCCCGTTCCCTCAGGATGCAGTCAAGATGTTGTTCATAGAAAGAAAACAGAAGCACATAGCATAATATTGTTTTGACACAATAAAAATATTTATTCAATAATAATATGCGCTTACATTAAAACCCCTCAATCTGTATGAGGTAAGTTAGAGACATGTATACAGCATGAAAGGCTGTGTCCTTGGTTGTAGTAGAAGTGGCAGTGGTATAATGATCCAGGTGCTTGGTAGTTATACACTCGTCCTTAGGTAGTGAGTGATATTGGTAAAAGTCACTTAGTTATAAACACCAAGGGTGTATACCAAATTTACTCAGATGTACTGTGTGCCATCAAGCATATAATATGAACAGTATATATAAGAGTGGAAGGGCTAAATGAGTATGCCCACAATGTTCACAGATTACACTGTTATGATTTAAGCTGCTGTTTATAAGATATGACCTGTGGTCTGTGAGAAAGGAGTGTCTGAGACCTGTTTAAGGCAGCGTGTTCTATGCACTCCTTTTCTCTATAACTTCTTATAAAGTCAGCTGCTAAAAAATGTCCCAATTGAATGAACTTAATTCCAAAGCTGCTATCAAACAGCTGTATTAGAACAGTGAAGTTAGTAATGTCTGCCCGTTTTCAGAATTACGGCAGTAAAAAGTACGGCAGTAATAAATAGCAGTAGAATATATAAATGTGCCAGCTGGAGTTGTGCAACGTAAATTCAAGATACTGAGCACATCAAACTACTGAGTACATTTAAAACACAAGCGTTATAAAATCACATGGAGGTATAAAAAAGAAACACGTTAAAATCATTTGACATCAAATGTAATAGGAAGTAGTGAGGCCCTGTCCGCCCACTGTAGAGAACCTATATATATATGTATTTTTAAGTAGTTTATCATGTAGGTTTTTATAACCTTGTTTTCAATAATGTACAGATATTTTCTTAATGTATAGGTTAGATATAGGTGTATGTGCTCATTTGGCCACTAGAGGGAGTGCCTCCCCAATTATTGGGATGAAAGCGCCAAAATAAGGGTATTTAAATGTGAATTAGGCCATTGTGAACTATCAAGCATGAATAAGGGGCTGTGACCCCGAAACGTCGCTATACCTTTGTGTCATTAAAACTTTTTTTAAGTGCTGAAGACCTTGTCTTGTATTTAGACTTTTTTATTATTGTGTAACCGCAAATATTTTTATAAAGCTCTTTTGAAAACATCCAAACAACACAAAAATAGATGAAGACCCTGTTTGTAAGGGTTTACAATCAAAGTATGAAAGAATGTCATGTATTAAAAAGGTTACTATATGAATATTGGGCATTTGGAGAATTTTAAGAAGGGAGTTACAGATGAGATAGATAAATCACATGTTACTAGACATGACTGACGAGTCAGATAATTGGACAGCTATTTAGGGAATACATCAGTTATAACTTTTTTTCTGATCTAGTTTGAGACTGGGAGGATTAGGGTGAGATAGAGAGACCAGTGGCCAGAGTTATGAGTGTTAAGTGGGAAGAGTCATTATAGACATGAGCAGAGCCATGTGCGTGCAAAAGGTGATGTGGTCATGTGGTGGATGGGCTAGATTTGAGTTGTTTGTGGTGTGGTTAATGAGCTTGTGGTTTAAGGGTCGTAGGTTCAGTAGTAATTTGCAGAAGCACTTCTTCACAGAATAATTGGTTTATTTATAGAATAATCTCCATTAGAGGTGGTAAGACAAATGGTGTTTAGGACTTCAAGAATTGCACAATACAAAGATAGAACATAGCAACCAGCCTACAACCAGCTTTAAGAGTGCACATTGTTAATGGGGCCTCTGGTCTCCCCCACATTGCAGAATATAACAATTGAACAGCAACAACACTTCTGTTTAAAAAGATCAACAGCACTTTATTAATCTGTAATGTTAATATAAAGCAACATTTCATACCTTCAAACATAAGGCTATCCTACAAACTAAATAAGCTTTCATTTTTAGGAAATGTTGGTCAGACTTGTTGGGCGAAAATCTATGTTTCTATGTTTTTATTTATAGAAACCATAACATTAATAAGGGAGAGAGCTGAGATTGGCAAATGTGGGTCAGAACTCCCAAACTGAGATAATCCTTATGTAGGCCAGTGGGGATTCTATAAGGGTGCACAGGGGAGCAAAGTCACCCAAGTCTTTTGTTTTGAACCTCTTTTGTGGACCACAAATGGTTAGCTTCAGCAGTGTGTTGCTTGTATGTATATATTTGTGTGTGACACTGTATCTTTGAGTGTATGTGACTTTACATATGTATGATTGTGTAATATGTGCATTTTGTGTAAATTAATAAATACATATAGCAGCAGCGCCCATCAGCCATTGACTTATTGCCACCTCCACTTCCCAAAATTGTAATATCTAGAATAACCCCTGTATAAAACAGTTGGGAGCTGTGATATGGACCTTAGATGAGCACCTAAAAACTGATGTGCATGCACAAAAGATTTATTTTAGACAAACAGTTTGACAAGAAAAAAAAAGATTCTTTTTCATCCAGTATTTGTTCACTAGGTTGTTAAGAATTAATTTGTTAATAAAAATCAATTTCCCAAGGGGAACATCTTCCGGACAGAAAAGCAGCTACACACCTACTTACTTACTTATTGAAACAGAATCAACTGGCAAGGACATTGGTGGATAATAAATGAATAGTGTAAATTTGAAGCCTTTCCTGCCTTTAGAGTAATGGTTTTAACCATACTAACCAATCAACAAATTTTTTGTTGCATGTTGTTGCTTCGGTTTTTTTCCGTTAAAGGGGTGTTTATAGTCAAATGCAACAAATATGGTATTTTTTGGTTTTCACGTTCATCAAAATCCAAATGCATGTCTAGCATACATCCCATTTAGATAACTTTCACCAACGCTAGGAAACAACTGATATGAAATTAATCATAAGTAGGGATGGGCGAATGTTTTGCAACATTCGAAAAATATTAACACATTTGTTTGTTCGTTTTGAATTTCGAATGTTTGTACAACATTCTAACATTCATTTAAAGTAATATTATTTCTAATGATATCTTTAAATGTAATATTCGATAAATATGTTTCTAATAATATGTTTAGATTTACTCAATATTTGAATTAAAATAATTCAAATCTTTATATTTGTATAAAGTATGTCTAATGCTCTATAAAAAATGTAATATTCAAATTATGCTATATTCCAAATAGAAACATTCAAATTTATATATATATTTGTATCTATTATGTATAAATTTACTAAATTCCATACCACATGAACTATTGAACTTATGAATAGTATAAGTTAAATTAAATTCTAAATTCAAAATTTCGAATGTGGATATTCAATCTAATTATGAACATTCGAAAACTAAAGTAACATTTGAAAACCAGAAATAACATTTATTTACTTAATTTGAATGGATTTTCATTATTATCAACATTTGATTGTCCAAAACGAATGTCCACAGGACAATTCATTTTAACAAACAAGTTACACTTTTAGCACATTCGCCCATTCCTAATTATAAGAGATTCTTACCAAAATATTTCTTTATCAGAAGTAAAAAGTGACATTTAAAGCAGATTTTACAAAGCACTTTTAATTAAACACCATGGCCTAGATTTAGAGTTCGGCGGTAGCCGTCAAAACCAGCGTTAGAGGCTCCTAACGCTGGTTTTGGGCGCCCGCTGGTATTTGGAGTCAGTGATTAAAGAGTCTAACGCTCACTTTTCAGCCGCGACTTTTCCATACCGCAGATCCCCCTACGCCATTTGCGTATCCTATCTTTTCAATGGGATCTTTCTAACGCTGGTATTTAGAGTCGTTTCTGCAGTGAGCGTTAGAGCTCTAACGACAAAATTCCAGCCGCCTGAAAATAGCAGGAGTTAAGAGCTTTCTGGCTAACGCCGGTTTATAAAGCTCTTAACTACTGTACCCTAAAGTACACTAACACCCATAAACTACCTATGTACCCCTAAACCGAGGTCCCCCCACATCGCCGCCACTCGATTAAAATTTTTAACCCCTAATCTGCCGACCGCCACCTACGTTATACTTATGTACCCCTAATCTGCTGCCCCTAACCCCGCCGACCCCTATATTATATTTATTAACCCCTAACTTGCCCCCCACAACGTCGCCGCAAGCTACTTAAAATAATTAACCCCTAATCTTCCGACCGCAAATCGCCGCCACCTACGTTATCCCTATGTACCCCTAATCTGCTGCCCCTAACATCGCCGACCCCTATGTTATATTTATTAACCCCTAATCTGCCCCCCACAACGTCGCCGACACCTACCTACACTTATTAACCCCTAATCTGCCGAGCGGACCTGAGCGCTACTATAATAAATGTATTAACCCCTAATCCGCCTCACTAACCCTATCATAAATAGTATTAACCCCTAATCTGCCCTCCCTAACATCGCCGACACCTAACTTCAATTATTAACCCCTAATCTGCCGACCGGAGCTCACCGCTATTCTAATAAATGTATTAACCCCTAAAGCTAAGTCTAACCCTAACACTAACACCCCCCTAACTTAAATATAATTTACATCTAACGAAATAAATTAACTCTTATTAAATAACTTATTCCTATTTAAAGCTAAATACTTACCTGTAAAATAAATCATAATATAGCTACAATATAAATTACATTTATATTATAGCTATTTTAGGATTAATATTTATTTTACAGGCAACTTTGTAATTATTTTAACCAGGTACAATAGCTATTAAATAGTTAAGAACTATTTAATAGTTACCTAGTTAAAATAATAACAAATTTACCTGTAAAATAAATCCTAACCTAAGTTATAATTAAACCTAACACTACCCTATCAATAAAATAATTAAATAAACTACCTACAATTACCTACAATTAACCTAACACTACACTATCAATAAATTAATTAAACACAATTGCTACAAATAAATACAATTAAATAAACTATCTAAAGTACAAAAAATAAAAAAGAACTAAGTTACAGAAAATAAAAAAATATTTACAAACATAAGAAAAATATTACAACAATTTTAAACTAATTACACCTACTCTAAGCCCCCTAATAAAATAACAAAGACCCCCAAAATAAAAAATTCCCTACCCTATTCTAAAATACAAAAATTACAAGCTCTTTTACCTTACCAGCCCTGAACAGGGCCCTTTGCGGGGCATGCCCCAAGAATTTCAGCTCTTTTGCCTGTAAAAAAAAACATACAATACCCCCCCCCCAACATTACAACCCACCACCCACATACCCCTAATCTAACCCAAACCCCCCTTAAATAAACCTAACACTAAGCCCCTGAAGATCTTCCTACCTTGTCTTCACCTCACCAGGTATCACCGATCCGTCCTGGCTCCAAGATCTTCATCCAACCCAAGCGGGGGTTGGCGATCCATAATCCGGTGCTCCAAAGTCTTCCTCCTATCCGGCAAGAAGAGGACATCCGGACCGGCAAACATCTTCTCCAAGCGGCATCTTCTATGTTCTTCCATCCGATGACGACCGGCTCCATCTTGAAGACCTCCAGCGCGGATCCATCCTCTTCTTCCGACGACTAGACGACGAATGACGGTTCCTTTAAGGGACGTCATCCAAGATGGCGTCCCTCGAATTCCGATTGGCTGATAGGATTCCATCAGCCAATCGGAATTAAGGTAGGAATTTTCTGATTGGCTGATGGAATCAGCCAATCAGAATCAAGTTCAATCCGATTAGCTGATCCAATCAGCCAATCAGATTGAGCTCGCATTCTATTGGCTGTTCCGATCAGCCAATAGAATGCGAGCTCAATCTGATTGGCTGATTGGATCAGCCAATCGGATTGAACTTGATTCTGATTGGCTGATTCCATCAGCCAATCAGAAAATTCCTACCTTAATTCCGATTGGCTGATAGAATCCTATCAGCCAATCGGAATTCGAGGGACGCCATCTTGGATGATGTCCCTTAAAGGAACCGTCATTCGTCGTCTAGTCGTCGGAAAAAGAGGATTGATCCGCGCTGGAGGTCTTCAAGATGGAGCCGGTCGTCATCGGATGGAAGAACATAGACGATGCCGCTTGGAGAAGATGTTTGCCGGTCCGGATGTCCTCTTCTTGCCGGATAGGAGGAAGACTTTGGAGCACCGGATTATGGATCGCCAACCCCCGCTTGGGTTGGATGAAGATCTTGGAGCCAGGACGGATCGGTGATACCTGGTGAGGTGAAGACAAGGTAGGAAGATCTTCAGGGGCTTAGTGTTAGGTTTATTTAAGGGGGGTTTGGGTTAGATTAGGGGTATGTGGGTGGTGGGTTGTAATGTTGGGGGGGGGGGTATTGTATGTTTTTTTTTACAGGCAAAAGAGCTGAAATTCTTGGGGCATGCCCCGCAAAGGGCCCTGTTCAGGGCTGGTAAGGTAAAAGAGCTTGTAATTTTTGTATTTTAGAATAGGGTAGGGAATTTTTTATTTTGGGGGTCTTTGTTATTTTATTAGGGGGCTTAGAGTAGGTGTAATTAGTTTAAAATTGTTGTAATATTTTTCTTATGTTTGTAAATATTTTTTTATTTTCTGTAACTTAGTTCTTTTTTATTTTTTGTACTTTAGATAGTTTATTTAATTGTATTTATTTGTAGCAATTGTGTTTAATTAATTTATTGATAGTGTAGTGTTAGGTTAATTGTAGGTAATTGTAGGTAGTTTATTTAATTATTTTATTGATAGGGTAGTGTTAGGTTTAATTATAACTTAGGTTAGGATTTATTTTACAGGTAAATTTGTTATTATTTTAACTAGGTAACTATTAAATAGTTCTTAACTATTTAATAGCTATTGTACCTGGTTAAAATAATTACAAAGTTGCCTGTAAAATAAATATTAATCCTAAAATAGCTATAATATAAATGTAATTTATATTGTAGCTATATTATGATTTATTTT
This sequence comes from Bombina bombina, assembly GCF_027579735.1. NCBI lineage: Eukaryota > Metazoa > Chordata > Amphibia > Anura > Bombinatoridae > Bombina > Bombina bombina. The sequence goes on along the minus strand of NC_069503.1, from coordinate 912,197,089 downwards.
ACAGGTAAGTATTTAGCTTTAAATAGGAATAAGTTATTTAATAAGAGTTAATTTATTTCGTTAGATGTAAATTATATTTAAGTTAGGGGGGTGTTAGTGTTAGGGTTAGACTTAGCTTTAGGGGTTAATACATTTATTAGAATAGCGGTGAGCTCCGGTCGGCAGATTAGGGGTTAATAATTGAAGTTAGGTGTCGGCGATGTTAGGGAGGGCAGATTAGGGGTTAATACTATTTATGATAGGGTTAGTGAGGCGGATTAGGGGTTAATACATTTATTATAGTAGCGCTCAGGTCCGCTCGGCAGATTAGGGGTTAATAAGTGTAGGTAGGTGTCGGCGACGTTGTGGGGGGCAGATTAGGGGTTAATAAATATAACATAGGGGTCGGCGATGTTAGGGCAGCAGATTAGGGGTACATAGGGATAACGTAGGTGGCAGCGGTTTACGGAGCGGCAGATTAGGGGTTAAAAGTGTAATGCAGGGGTCAGCGATAGCGGGGGCGGCAGATTAGGGGTTAATAAGTGTAAGGCTAGGGGTGTTTAGACTCGGGGTATATGTTAGAGTGTTAGGTGCAGACGTAGGAAGTGTTTCCCCATAGGAAACAATGGGGCTGCGTTAGGAGCTGAACGCTGCTTTTTTGCAGGTGTTAGGTTTTTTTTCAGCTCAAACAGCCCCATTGTTTCCTATGGGAGAATCGTGCACGAGCACGTTTTTGAGGCCGGCCGCGTCCATAAGCAACTCTGGTATCGAGAGTTGCATTTGCGGTAAAAATGCTCTACGCTCCTTTTTTGGAGCCTAACGCAGCATTTGTTTGAACTCTCGATACCAGAGTTAAATTTATGGTGCGGCCAGAAAAAAACCCGCGGAGCGTTAACAGCCCTTTTACCGCCGAACTCTAAATCTAGGCCCATATGTTTTAGAGTCTGTTTCTTGTGATTTTATACATATTTGGAAAACACTGCAAATAATTATAGTAAATGTTACTAATCTACAATATTTAATAATGCAAAGCAAAATGACTAATAAGTCATATTTATAATTACTAAGGACCATGTATATAGGATTATAAAGTCACAAATACAGATAAGCGTATTATTAAGCTTTAGATTAAGAGTTTGTGCAAGTCTGATCATAATAAGCAACACAGAGCAATTAAATAGACAGAACCATTACATGCATAAATATTCAGAAGAGAAGATGTCTGTATTCAGAAGCCCAGAAACATGATTGTCAACATAAAAGAAGAAAAAAATGCTTATTATTAAACTGAATCTATATGCTTGTAACGTTCTAATAACACAGAATATTAAACAGACATTATAGGGTATAATAATAAAATGTTCCTTTTTGTTAGAACATTTAATTTTGAAGCAAATCTCTATTCCCCCCCCCCCCCCCCCAAAAAAAAAAAAAAAAGCTTTATTATGGTATAATCAAATATACAACTTTGTCATAGAATACAGACTATTTATCAAAGATTATACTTATAAAAGTAAAACATGTTTCAGGTGACATATAAATTGCCACTCATCTTTTCTCAAATTGTCTCTTTCAGTTTGTAGGTGGGCCCCTGCTGTCTAGCCCTGTGTATATCAAAATCGGCCTCTCCAGGGCCATAGAGTAAATTATTTTAAGGCTAGGCTGCTCAATTGGCTTCAGGGTGGTTGATAGGTCAAACATACAATTTATCTACTTTTTGGCAAACAGTTGACATCGAGTGTTCAGAGGCCCGAATTGCCAGATATTTTTGGAGTCTACCATATACACAGAACAATCTTCCCGGTATTGTACTACCGGCTCAGAGTAAACATAAACCTATTGAATGGTTTGGGAGGGGGACATGTAGTGTACATTGTGTCAGCTATCATAAACTCTAGTGATCTTGTTATAGACTAACTATGACGGTGTGTCTGCTAGTGCATATCTGTAAGTTAGTTCTTGATTAGAATTCAGCCTCCAATGCTAAGAAGGGGATAGGCTGGCAGAAATATTTTTCAGTTATCTTTGTTTGCGTTCCAGCACATTGTCATATATTTGCGTTTTTCTAATTTTCCTGCCCTGAGGAAGTGGTATCTCTCCATAATGAGCAGTTTTTCTACCTGTACTTTCCAGGCCAAAACGTCTGGTACGTCTGATGACTTCCACTTTTGGGGTATCAGTATTTTAGCGCTATTGATGATTACATATAGGAGTGATTGTTTCACTTCATCTTTGGTGTTTGGTAAGTTATGAAATAGTAACAGTCCTGGGTCAGCTGGCATATTAATTGCTAGTGTTTTATTGATATGTGCGATTACATCTTCCCAGAACATTCCCAGCCTGTCACATAATTTGTTAGTGTGCACAATGTCTCAAAGGTTGTTAGCTGGCGCATTATATCGTGTTGTTGCTCATGTGTAGCGAGGTAATGGGCTATCTGCGCATGAGTGAACCATACCATTGGTTTGTTGCCGAGTTTATTCGCCAAGTCCTGTTGTGATAGTAGTTTCCCCCCTGGAACTAGGCTCTTTAATACACAGTCTTTTAATTGTAGTGAGTTCGGTTTGTCTGTTTTGATTTTGGGCACAAAGGGAAGGTCTGGGTTGTTTATGAGTGGGGTTAGGGGCACAGGCCTTGTTGTGATGTGTGTGCTTGTGTTTGTTATTGCATCCCATTGGCAAAAGAGCTCCTGTAGTAGTGGGAAGTCTTGAATTTTGTCTGGCCTATGTGATGGATGTAACCAAGCTAGCCCCGCTACATTGTCTATCTTTAAAATCTTCCTGTCCAACTGTACCCATTGTTTGTTGCTGGAGTTATGACTCCAATCTATTATTCTCTGTAGCAGCATTGCTAATCTATATCGTATCTCAGGTAATCCCAGTCCCCTTTCTCTGGACAAATAGAGAGTTTTCCTTGGCACTCTAGGCTTTACTCAATTCCAAATGAACTTATCAATGATGCCCTGCAAGTGGCTTAGATATTCTTTGGGCAGAGCTATGGGTAGCGTCTGTAGTATATATAATATACGGGGGAGAAATCTCTATTTTTTAATGTGCTTATCTCACTCTAAAACGTTAATTCATTTAGTCAAGCTGGACTTGTGGAACTGCTCCAGAGGAGGATACTGTCAGTAATTGGAAGATATTCACGTATGCCTGTTTCTCATTTGCTTAACAGCTGCACCCTCATCTACAATTGCAAAACTTTAATTTTTATGTATTTAACCCCTTTTGCAGATGATCAACAAACAATAAGGACCCTATTTCAAAATAAAACACCAGAGTATTTTATTTGAAAATAGAATGTCATCTTCAATTATATAACAAAAGTGGAAAGAAATAGTTTGCAATTCCATAAAGGAATAATGTTCCACAGAGGTTTGCATGGGTGGTGTTTATGAAATGTTGGTAATGTAAGTAATTTTTTAGGACTTATATTAGCTTAGTGCATGATGGTTACTAATTAATTCAAGTGTGCAAGTTAGTGGTTCAAAGTGTTTTAATTAATTGTGTTAAAAACAATTAATAAAAGGTAGTTTTGAACCATGATAGTATAAAATGACTTGGGAATAGCTAGACTAAAAATTAATGAACTGTAACATACCCAGCCATTAACTTAAAAACTCAGAATGTACATTCAAATGATTTTTATAAATACCAAGAGTATAATAAACACTCACTTAAGCCTGAGATTTTGGCAGACTTAGTGAACTTATGGTGCTATCAGGTTTCAACTTACTTTTTTATTTAATTTGCTCTTTCAGTATTTTGTGTTGTGAATCCCCAAGGGAGTTGGAACATTTACTGTAGCTCATTATTAACTTACTAAATCTGAAGCATGGTGAACAGTGGGAAGGAGTAAAATATATCTCCAGCCTCTATTCTGTAATCTTCACATCGCTTTTGGTTACATGTGGACAGCTCAGAACTTGAAAACAGTGCTGGATTTGAAAGCTACAGCTTTTGCTGTAGGTAAGGGAATTTAAATAACCTGAACCGTGAAGCAGCATGAAATGATGGATAACGGCTAAACAAAATTCTGTTACATTTTAAGGTTCTAATAAGCAGAATACTGTATAAACATAAACTCTGTTGCCAACGAATATGATACTAATATTTGAAAAAATACAAAAGCTCTTAATCGAAAAAAATACACAATTCATAAATATGACTTCTTGACGAATTTGCTTTTATCCGAATAGAATTTACAATTCTTTCCTTTCTTTTGGGGAAGACACATCCAAACATATATTTTGCACTGCTAGGACATTAGTTATGTGATGGCTAAGTAATTACTAAAGACAATCATATAAATACCAATGTGTAATAAACCCCGCCCTTGAGCTTCCATCTAATGTGGATTAAACTTCCATGATTTAGATAGCGTTTACAATTTTAGAAAAACTTTACAATTTACTTTAATCTACTTTTTCTTCTTATGGGTTTTGAAACCTAGTTCTTTCTTAGAAAATCATGTCTAGACATTGTTACACACATTGCTGCCATACTGCTTGACATGTGCACGCCTCAGAGACTACCTAGGTATGCTCTCAGAGAAAGTAGCTAAGTTTAAACAAAGGATGCAAAGCTAAAGAAATAAATTTCATAAGAGACGTTTTTTGATTTTCTTTTTTTAGTTTTTATACTCTGAATCATGAAAGTTTAATTTTTACTTCCACATTCTTTTTATAGATATATAGCTACTTCTGCAATATTCTAGTAGAAAAAAGTATTACAAATGTATTTATTCCATAATGATTGGTTTATAAATATCTAAATAACTACCTAATAGCATGTGGTTTTCTAACAGGGCATATATGTCTTTATTCATTATTTCAGTGTTATTTTTAACATAGATTTCTTGTTTTTATTTGTTTTCTGTTTGTTTTCTATTGTTTATTAAATCCGGTTTCCAACTGTAACATGCGAGTCGCTGAATGCAATACTAATTTTATGTTCAGAAACTGATCACAAACAAATTATCTGAAAGAAATGAGTTCAGAGTATGCAGTTGCGCTAAATTACAAGTTGGCACGCATTAAAGGACAAGTTATTCCATTATTCAAGAGCTAATTATCATGAGTATACTAACAAATTACAATTTGATGAGATGAACCAAGTCTCAGCTCCGTCTACTTAAAGTCTTCAAGCACTTGGGGTCTATTCCAGCTCCATCACAATCCCTGTGTGAAGGGACCTGTGTGCATTTCAAATCTTAACTACTAAAAATACATTCAATTAATATATAGCATAATATGCCCCCTTTATCCTGCATAGGGATAATTCAGCAGTACTATCCTAATGTTTCAGAAAACACTTTTCTAGTTCAGCAGCTTTCAACCCATTTAGCCATGTTTTGAGCACACATTTGGACTGTCTGAATGGCGTTTGTTCTATGTGTACGTTTTTGGACATGCTGAGTTTACATTTTAAGAAGCAATTTTTTTTTATAAAGAAAATTGGAAATATTGCTTAAAGGGACACTAAAGTCAAAATGAAATTTTCAAAATTCAGATAGAACATGTTGTTTTAAAGATGTTCCAATACACTTCCATTATTAAATTATGCAGTGTTATTATATGCACTGATCATTTAAAATATCTATTTAGAAATACTTAGAATATATTTCCCAATGTGAAAAATATTGGAATGTGAAATATTTACAGTAAATACACACTATAACACTTTATTAAATATGAATATTGCATAAATATGTTTTTTCACGTTTCCATCTACTTAACTGCAAAGGACTCCAATGCACTTATATATACTGTATATGTCTATGTATGAAAACATATATATTTATAGGTGTTCTAGATATGTGCGATTCATTTCGGATCGATTCGAAAATTCGGTCGAATTCGGTAAATTCGGATCAATTCGAATTCCGGAATTAAAATAGTGACAAATCTACGAATAAATCCGAATTAGTTCGGATTTATTCAGTAGATTCGGATGGCAATGGATTACACTAGTATTGTACAGTATATTAGGTTATATCACTCTGCTATGGGTTACACCTAATATACAGTACATAATACTAGTCTAATACACAGCATATCCCACCTAACACATACCGAAATTCCGAATTTCCGAACCGAACCGAATCCAGACGAATTTATTAGAATCCAAATGAATCCAAAACTAATTCATTCGAATTTTTCCGAATTCTAATCGATCCGAACCGAAAATCGAAAAAATCCGAATCGATCCGAACCTAAACGAATTTTTCGATCATGCACAAGTCTAATGTATACAAATATTTACATATAAATACATAAATACATATGTACACACACATATTATACATACACACACTGTATATACATACATATACATATTGAGACATGTATATGTATGTATCTCTATGTTAAAGCTTTTTGACTGCCTTTTTTAAAAATGTTATGTGTTTTGTGACTTTTTATTTTGCCTATTATTTAACCAGAACTCTGAAGTCACTGTAATCATTCTTGCATATTGCATAAATCATTATTGCGCTCACGTGTTCACATTTACTTTCAACTTGTAATATGAGTGCTACAACCGATGCTCGCACCATGATAAACCAGATATTACTTGTGCATAACTTTCTGGCCCCAAGTGATTTTGCATTGTCTTTTTATTATGACCTTGTTGATTATGCAAGTCTACTGTATTTAATGGTCCTTTAGAGCACACACTTTAAATTATTAACATATACACAAATTACATATGGTTATTAGATTGTTCATTTACCCCTGGAATACGAGTGGTGCGTTAACTGGAGCGCAAGTGCGATATTTGTTTTTGTTAGGCTCAATAGAGTGCCTTCAGCCTCTCTAACCTCACTAGTCCTTATGTTATTAAATATTATTTTAGAAAAATGGGATTGGATGACATTGTTTTTTAATCAAAATGGTCACAATCTTACCAAGTCAAACATAGCTAAGCTTGATAACTCCAACATTTTGCAAACTCTATTTCCCCATTAAAGCACCTTTAACAGCCAATAAAGGTTGTTGATCACCAAAAATAAAATGATACACAAGAAAATATAACTGAGGCTACTGAACTGCTCTCACCAACTGACCAGGTCCCCTCTGACAGTCTACTCTCTCTCTCTCTGAATATTGTAACTGTTTATACGTTGTAGATATTTTGAGTTTTTACATTTAATTGATGGTTATGATGTGCAGAGTATAATTTTTTTTATTGTGCAGGAGTCATTCATCATCAAAAACTGTGGCAGCACAAACTTGTTTTTTGATGTCGATATTGTTATTGCTTATAATTTGATCTGTGAGTGTGGGGCATTTATCAAGTGTCTTCAGGGATTTAATTCAATGTGTATTTTGTAGTCAATATTTAGACAATAACTTTTGACTGGGTGGAGTGTAATCACCAAACTCAATGCTGTCCTGCATCGTATGGGTGACTTTTCTGAAATCTGATCCAATATTTATCCAATATGGAAATAGTATAATTTGAAAATGGTGTCTAGTTTAAAGGGCACACTGGTAGCTTGGGAATTTATTTTTATTTTTTTGCTTCATACAAAACTGTGCATCTTGTATGATGATTCTAATGGATTGAAATTGTCCCAATGTTAGCATTGTACCTTGCTCATTGTATTACTACAGTCTACTCTTTACACATCTATTAGCTTCAAAAATCCTTGAACTGCTGTCCAACACCAAATTAACTAACTTTTATATTATCCATTTTACCACTTAAAGGGACAGTGTACCCAACAACTAAAATACAATATTTTGATAAAGAACTGTGCTTGTATACATGTTGTCTTTGTGTGTAAAAAGATGGTATGCGCTAGAATGAGCACATTGCCGTTCATAGATGAAGGTAAAGGTTAATACCTGAGTTTCTGTAGAAGTTGCCAATTTGTAAATCGGTACTTTACCCCTTTCTTTGTGGCGGGTGTTTCACCTGGTCTTACGATGAGACACTTCCACTTCTACACGGAGTTGTTTGCCCAACGGGTAACATGTGACCGGCAGCGTCTGACGTCACGGCTTTACTCCGTCTCAATGGAATATACGGGTATTGCTTCTTCGATGCGATCAGTGATTTCACAATTTCACAAGATGTTAATGGCATGTGTTGTAATCCTTATAAACCATAAGGATTACAACACATGCCATTAACATCTTGATAAAGCCCAGAGAAGGGTGAAACGGTCATCTCATGTCCGCTTTATAAAGGCTTAAATTTGACCACGGTGCTAACTACTTGCAAGCAACAAGCATCTCTTACGATTTATTCTTATCCTTATCTTTATTTTTATTTTATTTTTCACTTCCATTCCGATTTCCACTTTCATCTCCCCTTATCACTATTGATTACAGTACAGACATAACCTATCAAATTGTTAGGGCTGCGCATACCTCTGTTACTAACAAACAGATGGTGTTCCACATTCTCTATTTTTTGTCACCATTAGGCTCAGCGCAAATATAACAGCTAGAGCAAGACACACCCCTGTTACCAACAAACAATTAGGACCTAGCAACAGCTTGAACCTATGAACAGCGCTAACATGTCGTGACGTCACGACCAATAGGGACCTCCGGAAATCGGAACCAAATTTAACAAAGAAAATTTATAATCTAGAATAGTATATGATCGTATATTAACTATTAATCATCTAACAATCAACTGTATTGCCTAACATTAAGGCCAAACTGAATAGACAGAATCGGTCAGATATCCCTACCGGAAGTGACGTCACAATCACGAAGGCTAAGGATTATTAAGTATAAGGTCTCAAACGATCTAGCTCTCTATAGTTGTCATATAGGCCTCCTATAGATGCTATACAAGCAAAATAAACCAATCATTTAAGATAAAATAAAAATCTAAAAGTTACGAAAACCGGAAGTCAGAAAATCAGACTACTTCCGGTCATAGGTACACTTCCCCTATAAAAGACCACTAATTATAGCTTACCATTAGTCTTGATAAAGGCCTAGGAGAGGCCGAAACGCGTAGACCTGGTAAGCATTATTTCAATAGAAGTACTCAATTGTTATCGTTTTACACATTGTGTATATATTTTTTATTCACAGGTTTCTATTTTTGAGTTTTATTCGTTATTCGTTTTTGTATTATTGTTGTGGACTCTTTGCACTCAGCATTTTTCTGCATTTTTCACTGGGGCAGAGCTCCTCTGGGCCCCCCCCCCCCTCCCCCAACACACCAAGGGAGAAGGATAATATACACTAAGGGATAAGGACAACAACACCGAACACAGGGATAAACTTCAATTTATATTTTCTTCAGCTCTCATTTTTTCACCTTTTCTCCACTTTATTTATCTTTTGGTTCCACAAAAAAACCACAGGATTGACATTTTTTTGACATTTTTTCTGCATTTTTTAGCACTTATCTGCAATTTTCAAAACACAGAATTGACACTTATTTGATTGCTTTTTATGGATTATTAAGCACTGTAACACTGCCATTTTTTATATCTTTATATTTTTTACACATTTTATTGTTATCTGGATTTATCTGTCATTTTTTACTCAGGATTTTTATGCACACATAGTTAACACTAAGGATCAGCTTTTACATTGTCTACTCAGTGTGTCTACTTCTATTATGTGTTTATGCTCTACAGATTTTTTATATATATTATAATTTATTAGCGTGGATCCATGCACATGTAATATTGTGTTTTAACCTAATATTGTATTTTATTATTATCTATACTTCTGTATAATAAATTGTTTTAACACTTTTAAAACACTTTTAGTACCACTTTTATACCTAACCTTAGCCTTCGTACTGTTGGCGCCTGGGCTCATTCCTCACAGTCTTCTCTATCTAGGTGGGAGCTAGGTACCACCGCCCTAGGCACACAAGGTTTTCTGTTGGCGCTGGGGTATATCATTGTATCTTAGATTACCTACCCCTAGCTCTATTCCAGCAGCCACTCTCAAATACTTAAACAACTCCATAGAAATATGGAGACTTTAAGTTCACTCAGACAAGATGTATCAATTAATGTAAACAAACAGACTAAAATGATTAGCATAGAAATAGATGAGGATGAGACTGTAGATATACAGTCCATATTCAGAGAATTAGAAAAACTTCTAATTTCAGAGGTGAAATATAAGGCTGAAATCTCATTCTTGAAAAAATGCCTGGAACTGGATATAATTCCAAAAGGGCTTTTAACACACAAAGAATGTGCTTTCCCTCTGTCTGACTCCATCTCCGAGAAATGGAGGTCCGTTCTAATAAACACCTCCAGACAATTAATAAAACTCATTATTGAATACAGAGAAACTTCAATAATAGATATGGACTCAAAGATTAAGGAGAATGAGGAAATCCTAATCAATTTAGAACATTCTGGACATGGGTCCATAGATATAACAGAAAAGAAAGACAATCTATTTAAAAAGGTAAAAAAGACCAGAGACGATGTGATACAGAAAAAAAACAAAAAACTTTTAAGAGAATTAGAAAATAAAGAGACAACAAAAGAAGAACACACAGATACCATGACAGAAGAGATAGTAAATACAAAGACAGAGAAAGAGATAGCAGATACAGTCACTCACATTAGAAATGTCAATAATCAACAACAGGACACAAGATACGGGCGAGAACCTAGGAGAGAAATAAACAGATACCAAAAACCTAGAAACTTCTACCCTAACAGACCTTATAGAAGACACTATATACGACCAAATTACTATGCTTCAACATTCTATGATAACAATAGGTCAATACCCAATTATGAAAATAGGTGGCAAAATAATCAACGATGGGATTATGGGAATGATAGACAACATACAAGGAGGGAGGAACATACACCTAGAAAAAGGAGAGATTCCTGGTACAACAATTGGGATTACACTGAAGATAGAGTATATAACAGAGGAGAGTATCAACATCACTACTCACCAAAACGACAATACCATGAGGGGAGATCGAACCACTATAGACAAAATGATATAGAGTCTACTTACAGAGACCAGAGGGAATACCATCACTATGAGACGAATGACAGAAGAGATGATACATATATTAACAACAATACGTATAGAACTCCAAAGAGGAAGGAAGGACCGATCACTCATAGAAAAGATGAGGGAAATATAAGGGAAGAATGGAAAATTCAACAACGCACTAAAAGGATGGATCAATATAAAGAACCTCAGAAATCCATACCTACCACCACAACAGAAACTTCATCTCCATCTTTTTTAGGATCAGATCAAGCATACAACAGGGAAAGGGACAGGCCCCTGAAGTCCCAGAGAGAAAGAGATGCAGACAGACCAACAACCTCACTAAGAAGAAGACACACCGAGGGAGGCGAGGAGGTGCCAAAATAAATAAAATAAATAAAAAAACTGACGATAAAAAAACTGACGACAAGACTGAAATAACTACTACGGGCAACACCGAAGGGATATTCAATCTGAGCTCGCATTCTTTGACTGAGGAAGAGAAGTCTGTCCTTACATATGGCCTCTCATTTGCCCCCACAAGAGGTTTGGACAAATTCCAGACTTTTATCAATACCAAAGAATTCGTCCGGAAATTAACACTGAAGAGGTTCTTTGCCAAATCAGCACTGGAGAGAACACTATGGAAACCACAAGAACATCATGACGGTTACAAACATACAAGTTTGAAACCAAAGTCAACTTTCTTTCCCATAAGTAGCAAAGGATCCTCCATAGAAGCTTTTGAAACCATTGTCTGCAAAGAGATCAAGGAACTACAAACCAAAAAATTAAAACCAAGATCACAAAACCTTTCTCATCAACAGATTAAGACCATCAAAACACTGGAAGAGAACCACAATCTAATCATTAAACCAGCTGACAAGGGGGGCGGAATTGTCGTCATGGACCGAACGGACTACAAATTGGAAAATGCCAGAATCCTAAATGATCCAGAAACATATCGAAAACTACCATCAAATCCAATAGGAGCCTACAAAAAGGAATTTTTACAGATTCTGGATCAAGCAAAGGAACGAGGAATTCTGAGTAAAAAGGAATATGATTATATCAATATAAGTCATCCTATTACACCGGTGTTATACCACTTACCGAAGATACATAAATCCCTGCAGAGACCACCTGGAAGACCAATCATTTCAGGCATTGGTTCTCTTAGTAGCAACCTCTCAGAATATATCGATCTCAATCTCCAGGGATATGTGAAACAGCTACCGTCATACCTCAAGGATTCAACCCAGGTGTTGAATCTCCTGGATGAGATCCCATGGGAAGAAGAGTACATCTTGGCGACATGTGATGTGATGTCACTATATACATGTATCCCCCATGAGGATGGAATAGAAGCTGTAAGGTTCTTTCTTGATAAAGATCCAGAGATACCTGATGTTCAAAAAGAATTCATTCTGGATGGGATTCAGTATATATTAACTCATAACTATTTTTATGATGAAGGAAGTTACTACCAGCAGACATGCGGTACAGCAATGGGGACCAGGTTCGCGCCCAGTTATGCGAACCTGTATATGGGCAAGTGGGAGAACATCTTCTGGGACTCTTGCCCAGCGGGCGCGGACCTGGTCCTATATCGCCGATATATAGACGATATAATCATCATCTGGAAAGGCACCCAGGAGGACCTAGACTACACCATAGAGGTCATGAACAGAAGCACAAATAACCTAAAGTTCACATACTCATGGAGTACAACTGAACTTGTCTTTTTAGATCTAAAAATTGAAGTTATAGATGGCAAAATTGAAACATCCACACATTTTAAAAATGTTGACAGCAACAATTACATACATAGTATGAGTTGCCACCACAAAAATTGGAAAAATAACATCCCTAAGGGACAGTTATTAAGAATCAAGAAAAACTGCTCCAGAAATGATAAATGGGAAGAACAGGCCAAGATCATCAAGAACAAGTTTATAGAGAGGGGATATGATGAACACCTACTGGATCAGAAGATTCAAGAAGTCAAAAATGTCGAAAGGAAGGACCTTCTGAAATATAAAGAAAAAGCACATCCAACGGAAGACGACTGTTTTAATGTAGTTATGATCACAGAATACAGTGAGAACAAAGACATGATCGAGAGAATATTTCAGAAACATTGGCCACTTCTGAAAGATGATGACCTAATAGGGGACAGATTGCCATCCAAGCCAAAGTTTGTATATCGAAAGACTAAGAACTTACAAAGCAGACTGGCTCCGAGTATCGAAAAGAAGAAGAAGCGAGGCATTACAGATACATTTGGGAAAGAAATAAGAGGTTTTTTCCCCTGCCCGCTATGTAAAGCGTGCAAGTGTGGTATGAAATCCACCACATTTTGCAATTTTCATACTAAAGAAAAATACAAGGTAAATGAGCTAATTAGATGTCACGACAGTGGAGTAGTATATATGCTACAATGTTCGTGTGGCCTCCAATACGTAGGCCAGACGTCGCGTATCCTGAAAGATAGGATACGTGAACATATACTACTGATTGAAAAACTAAATATGGACACAGCCTTATACAGACATTTTTCAACCAAACATAAGGGCAATATTAAAGAACTGACCTTTATGGGCATCCAAAAGATCGGAAAAGATTGGAGAGGCGGAAATTACACGAAGAAATTACTTACCGCCGAATCCAAGTGGATCTTCAAACTGGACTGTCTCCATCCGAAGGGATTAAACAATAAGGAAGATTTATCCCACCTGTACAATTTAATATAAATGAACCTATTCCTGCTGAAGATCTCTCCCCTCTAGGTACTAGTCGATATATAGAACCTTTCACTCCCCCTCTATATCAAACCAGGTATAAGTGGTTTAAGGGTTGCTTCTGTCAAGAAAAACCACCACCATCTCATCATCCCCCCTCTCTCCATCAACACGCAGGCTATCAGATCCCAACAACTACTAAGCTGCCACTACACATACTCTGTTTAAACAGATGGCAGGATAAGTCCCCCCTAATTATATCTTGTTTTACCACACTACAATTAAATCTTGTTTTAACATACTATAAATAGCTCTGTTAAAAACAATATATGGCTTCCCAAATTTATAAAAAAGCAAAGCATATGATAACATACTAATAATCATGACATCATGACCACATCATACATCCTCCTCCCTAAGATATATATACTGTCTCATCCTCTAAACATTCATCTCCTTGACCAAGATCAGAAAACTTATGACATCCACAATCGATTGCAATCCCTAGAGTGATAGCAGTCTGTAATATTGAAGAAAAAGGCATATATCTCTAACCATTAATATGACACTAATATGGTACAAATACTACCGCTACCCTCCTATGGGCATCCCTCCCCCCCCCCCTCAATGGATTACATCACCAATAGTATATACTTTTGTATTGACAACAGTATATATCCAAACATCTCTAAATATTATATAATTTATATACCATACATTCCAACACAGTAATTCACTTATGAGGGCAATGGTTTTGAAAAGCCACTGAGCACAACCCCTTGTGCAAAAGATGGATGACCGTCGTTATAATAATTTTATAAACAGGTTAAGTAACCGAAAACACTAGCTACGTTACATATACGTCATCTCATGTCCGCTTTATAAAGGCTTAAATTTGACCACGGTGCTAACTACTTGCAAGCAACAAGCATCTCTTATGATTTATTCTTATCCTTATCTTTATTTTTATTTTATTTTTCACTTCCATTCCGATTTCCACTTTCATCTCCCCTTATCACTATTGATTACAGTACAGACATAACCTATCAAATTGTTAGGGCTGCGCATACCTCTGTTACTAACAAACAGATGGTTTTCCACATTCTCTATTTTTTGTCACCATTAGGCTCAGCGCAAATATAACAGCTAGAGCAAGACACACCCCTGTTACCAACAAACAATTAGGACCTAGCAACAGCTTGAACCTATGAACAGCGCTAACATGTCATGACGTCACGACCAATAGGGACCTCCGGAAATCGGAACCAAATTTAACAAAGAAAATTTATAATCTAGAATAGTATATGATCGTATATTAACTATTAATCATCTAACAATCAACTGTATTGCCTAACATTAAGGCCAAACTGAATAGACAGAATCGGTCAGATATCCCTACCGGAAGTGACGTCACAATCACGAAGGCTAAGGATTATTAAGTATAAGGTCTCAAACGATCTAGCTCTCTATAGTTGTCATATAGGCCTCCTATAGATGCTATACAAGCAAAATAAACCAATCATTTAAGATAAAAAAAAAATCTAAAAGTTACGAAAACCGGAAGTCAGAAAATCAGACTACTTCCGGTCATAGGTACACTTCCCCTATAAAAGACCACTAATTATAGCTTACCATTAGTCTTGATAAAGGCCTAGGAGAGGCCGACACGCGTAGACCTGGTAAGCATTATTTCAATAGAAGTACTCAATTGTTATCGTTTTACACATTGTGTATATATTTTTTATTCACAGGTTTCTATTTTTGAGTTTTATTCGTTATTCGTTTTTGTATTATTGTTGTGGACTCTTTGCACTCAGCATTTTTCTGCATTTTTCACTGGGGCAGAGCTCCTCTGGGCCCCCCCCCCCTCCCCCAACACACCAAGGGAGAAGGATAATATACACTAAGGGATAAGGACAACAACACCGAACACAGGGATAAACTTCAATTTATATTTTATTCAGCTCTCATTTTTTCATTTTTTCACCTTTTCTCCACTTTATTTATCTTTTGGTTCCACAAAAAACCACAGGATTGACATTTTTTTGACATTTTTTCTGCATTGTTTAGCACTTATCTGCAATTTTCAAAACACAGAATTGACACTTATTTGATTGCTTTTTATGGACTATTAAGCACTGGAACACTGCCATTTTTTATATCTTTATATTTTTTACACATTTTATTGTTATCTGGATTTATCTGTCATTTTTTACTCAGGATTTTTATGCACACATAGTTAACACTAAGGATCAGCTTTTACATTGTCTACTCAGTGTGTCTACTTCTATTATGTGTTTATGCTCTACAGATTTTTTATATATTTTATAATTTATTAGCGTGGATCCATGCACATGTAATATTGTGTTTTAACCTAATATTGTATTTTATTATTATCTATACTTCTGTATAATAAATTGTTTTAACACTTTTAAAACACTTTTAGTACCACTTTTATACCTAACCTTAGCCTTCGTACTGTTGGCGCCTGGGCTCATTCCTCATAATAATTGCATATCACAATAACTTTTGTATTAAAGCTGGAGGGTTTCATTGGCCCCTCAAACAGTCTCCTCCTGCGTGCATAAGCACTAAGTGCAGGTCACTATTTGTCTCTACTACTGGAAATCACTGATCGCATCGAAGAAGCAATACCCGTATATTCCATTGAGACAGAGTAAAGCTGTGACGTCAGGCGCTGCCGGTCACGTGTTACCCGTTGGGCAAACAACTCTGTGTAGAAGTGGAAGTGTCTCATCGTAAGACCGAGTGAAGCACCCACCACAAAGAAAGGGGTAAAGTACCGATTTACAAATTGGCAACTTCTACAGAAACTCAGGTATTAACATTTACCTTCATCTATGAACGGCAATGTGCTCATTCTAAAAGCACCTATTTGTTCTTGAATTCATCATCAGATATCTAAGTAAAACAAAGTCTTAATTCAGTATTGCCTCTATTGGAGCGTTATTTGTAAAAAAAACTCTCTAATCTGTGACATATGTTTACTACCTGAATTGAATAGACATTTGCTACTAATATTTCTATTTCAATCATTGTGACATTAGTTTAAATGTTATATTTGTATCCACATACTAACGGACAATATCAAGTAAAATTTTGCAGTATATTCAGTATGAGATTTTTTCACACAAATCTTCCATATTTATTTTTTATCTGTTTTATGTGTTTTCTAGGGAGACGTCCCTCAATACATTTTTAAACTGTTGTATTTTAAATTAAACAATTGTTATATTATTTATTATTGAAAGTGTTGATATTTTTAGCCTCTGGCGCCCTCTCTATACCCCACTCCTTTATTTTGTAATCTACATTTTGTCTTTGATATGTATTGAAAAAGCAGCAGCTAAATTACTTAAAAAGAACAAACTTTCCTGTGATTAACATATTGCAGTGTAGATGTGATTCCCACTGACCACAAGTTGTAGGTACCATAAAACAAACTGGTCAGTAATATAATAACAGATGCACTGTCTCTGTTCTTTACACTGTTCAACCCTGACACACAGAGAAGCACCCATGGTCCCTCCCCTCATCATTCTACCATTCCCACTATACACACCACAGCTGCAAGGTCAGAGTACGCAGGAACCCCACAAAAGAACAGTAATGCAGCTTTGAACCCCGGCAATGCAAACTACCTTGGGGTAAATACATCTGGAGAGAGAGACACATCTAGTTACCCAAGATAAATAGGTACAATGGAGATTATTTATCACAGAGGCACGGATACCCAAAGTGATTCATTATTTTAGACTTGGATACCTCTGGGGTTAACTACCTGAGTGATCCAGAAACCTTAAGGTATAAATCATTCCAGAGACACAAATACTCAGAGGGGCTCAATAAAATGAACCAGCGCAACAATAAATAATTTGATCCATTGCCAAAAAGATACAAGCACCTTAGGGACATTAAACGGACAGTAAACACCTTGTAATTACAAGACACTTCTGTTGTGTTGCTATAGAATAACATATCAGCATGGTCTAAACCTAAAAATAAACATTCTTCTTACAGCAATTGTTTGAGATGATTTGAGCTTTGTGACATGGTGCATTATCCTGCTGGAAGTAGCCATTAGAAGATGGGTACACTGTAGTTATAAAGGGATGGACATAGTCAGTGTTACGGTACCAACAGTGTACCAAGGGTTAATACCAGATGAACAATGTCCTGCATAGGGAATCAGCAATTCACAACCCAGCCAGTTTCAGGTTTAAAACAGAATGACATTTATTAAAGGCTAGATGCCTAGTATTTATACAGGTTTGACCCCAGATGGGGGGGTTGAAAGACTCTTGTACATTTAGATAAAAAGGGGAAGACGCCCTTTTTGAAACAGTAGAATTACATTACTTAAATACTTTACTTAGGCAGATAACAACTTAAACACATTTGGCTTGTCTTATCACCTAGCGTCTGCTCTCTGAGGGTGATTAAACAATGGCCTGTTTATTACTTAAATGTAATTATAGCACACAATAGCTGAGGCCAGAAAACCTGTCTTTAGAAATTAGTTTCTTAGCTAAACACAATTAACTCCTTAAGTCCTGACAGAAGGGTCTGTCACATATCTCCCCCCTTGTGGAACACTCCGGCAGACCCGGCTTGACCCTTTGGCGGGTCAACCTGGGGATGACCGGACTAGGAGGTGGTAGGCATGTCAGTTTGCCAGGACAATCCATCTGTATTCCCGTTATGAGAGAGAATTCCTGTCCATACAAAGAAGGGTTCAACTTCCTCAGTGCCCAGACTAGGGCTAAACAGTCCTTCAAAATCCCATCAGCTTCTTTACGAGTTTTCTGTACCTGCTCTTTATAGGTATCCACAATCCCTTCATACTGACATAGGGTGCCCTTGAGTTGCAGCACCTCACTATGAGCCAGCGTCAGCTTCTCCTCAAGTGTCGCTAAGTTTGTCTTTAATGTTTCATGTCCCACTCTCAAGCTGGTGTTTTCTGCAGTCTGTCGGTGCAGCTTGTCTAGCAGAGATTCACGTTCTAAACGTGCTTTTTCCTCTGTGCTCCTCTTCTCCTTCATCAGCGCATTGTAACGGGACTTCCACGTATCAATAGCGGATAGAGATTTACTGAGCTCAGCGTCCTGGGGCTTAGCAGCAGGGGGGTCAGTCTCTGCTGCACGGATCTGAGCACGGGTAGTCACAGGGTTAACATCAGCGGGACCCATGGGAGCATAGGCAGAAACAAGGGGAGCCAAGTCATTTCCAAGAAGAACATCAGCAGGTATCTCCTTCTTGACCCCCACATTCACAGGTCTAGCGCCCACTCCCCAATCCAAATGTACCCTGGCAACAGGTAGGCTGAACACATCGCCCCCTGCTACCCTCACAGCCACAGTGTCTCCAGTGTACTGTTTCTCAGACACCAAGTTCTTTTGAAGCAAGGTCATGGTAGCACCAGTATCCCGTAGACCACTGACCTTCTTCCCATTCACTTTAACCAGTTGCCGGTTATTCCGGTGGGCAGCTTGCACAAGGTCTGCCTCATGTAGGATGCTCCAGCATTCTTGCGCCTCTACGTAGCGGGCCGCAGGCTGAGGGTTACGTGTGATTCCGCCGGCAGGTCTTCTCCAGGACTGTGCTTGGTTCGCTGCATTTAGGGGACACTCTGGTCTTTTGTGCCCTAGTTGCTTACATCCAAAGCATCGAATCGGTTGTGAGTAGCCCCGCGAATTGAACCGGGCTCTCTGAGGGTAGTTCGTGGCCAGATGCCGTGTGGTATAGCGGTGCGCCGGGGGTTGGTAACTGGCAGCTGCTGGGGTGACTGGGGGTCTGTACTCCACTCTAGCAGGGGGCTTAGTGGTAGCAGTGTCCAGTTTGCGGGCATCCGTATACTCATCTGCCAAGCGAGCCGCTTCATGCAGGGTGGAGGGTTTACGGTCCCGAACCCACTCTCGAACTCCTGCGGGTAACTTGTCGAAGCAATGTTCCAACAGGAATAGCTGCAGCACCTCTTCCCCAGATACGGCTTGGCACCCCGCTATCCAGTGAGCTGCTGTGCGGTGCACCTTACATGCCCACTCAAGGTAGGAATCTCCAGCTAATTTAACAGTGTCTCTGAACCGCCTCCGGTATGCCTCCGGTGTAACCGCATACCTGGAGAGCAGAGCCTCTTTTACAGTATTATAATCCCCGACTTCCTCATCTGGAATGGCCCGAAAAGCCTCACTGGCCCGGCCGGATAATTTTCCGGATAATATCGTGACCCAGTCCTCTGCGGGTACCTTGTGTAGTGCACATTGCCTCTCAAAATCCGCAAGGTACCCATCAATCTCTCCTTCTGTTTCCAGGAAGTTTTTAAAAGCTGCAAAATTTACTTTTCTCTTTTCCACTGGGTTTGCTGCAGCGCCGCTTTGGCGAAGTAGGTTGGCCTCCACAGCTGCTATGACCCGGTCGA
Organism: Bombina bombina; assembly: GCF_027579735.1. NCBI lineage: Eukaryota > Metazoa > Chordata > Amphibia > Anura > Bombinatoridae > Bombina > Bombina bombina. The sequence goes on along the minus strand of NC_069503.1, from coordinate 912,176,970 downwards.
TAATTTCCGCAGATGGGTTGGGGCCATAATATGCCAGTCTTATTTTAACCGCCCGATCAAAGCTTGCTTCTTCAGGGGTTCTGTCTGCTATGCTGGGCCCATTGGTTCCTTCTGTTCCTGGTACTCTTTCCATCTTAGTCAGTATTGTAATAATCCCCCTCTTCCTGAGGTTACTGGCTTGTGTAGTTGCTCTTCTGGGCGATAAGGTTCATTCCGTCGCTTGCCACCAATGTTACGGTACCAACAGTGTACCAAGGGTTAATACCAGATGAACAATGTCCTGCATAGGGAATCAGCAATTCACAACCCAGCCAGTTTCAGGTTTAAAACAGAATGACATTTATTAAAGGCTAGATGCCTAGTATTTATACAGGTTTGACCCCAGATGGGGGGGTTGAAAGACTCTTGTACATTTAGATAAAAAGGGGAAGACGCCCTTTTTGAAACAGTAGAATTACATTACTTAAATACTTTACTTAGGCAGATAACAACTTAAACACATTTGGCTTGTCTTATCACCTAGCGTCTGCTCTCTGAGGGTGATTAAACAATGGCCTGTTTATTACTTAAATGTAATTATAGCACACAATAGCTGAGGCCAGAAAACCTGTCTTTAGAAATTAGTTTCTTAGCTAAACACAATTAACTCCTTAAGTCCTGACAGAAGGGTCTGTCACAGTCAGCAACAATATTCAGGTAGGCTGTGGCATTTAAACGATGCTCAATTGGTACTAAGGGGCCCAAAGTGTGCCAAGAAAATATCCCTCACACCATTACACCACCACCACCAGTCTGAATCGTTGATACAAGGCAGGATGGATCCATGCTTTAATGTTGTTTACGCCAAATTCTGACCCTACCATCTGAATGTCGCAGAATCGCAGATGAAAACGAAACTCATCAGACCAGGCAACGTTTTTCCACTTTTCTATTGTACAATTTAGGTGAGCATGTGCGAATTGTTGCCTCAATTTCCTGTTCTTAGCGGACAGGAGTGGCACCCAGTGTGGTCTTCTGCCACTGTAGCCCATCTGCTTCAAGGTTTGATGTGTATTCTGCATACCTTGGTTGTAACAAGTGGTTATATGAGTTACTGTTGCCTTTCTATCATATTTAATCATATTTAACCAGTCTGCCCATTCTCCTCTGACCTCTGACATCAACGAGGCATTTTTTTTCCACACAACTGGCGCTCACTGGATATTTTCTCTTTTTTGGACCATTCTCTGTAAACCCTAGAGATGGTTGTGTGTGAAAATACCAGTAGATCAGCAGTTTTTTAAATACTCAGATCAGTCCGTCTGGCACCAACAACCATACCACATTCAAAGTCACTTAAATCCCCTTTCTTCCCCATTCTGATGCTCGGTTTCAACTTCAAAAAGTCGTCTTTACCACATCTAGATGCCTATATGCATTGAGTTGCTGCCATGTGATTGGATGATTACCAGTTTGTGTTACCAAGCAATTGAACAGGTTTACCTAAAAGTTGCAAGTGAGAGTATATATATATATATATATATATATATAATTTTTTATATTGTTATGATATGTGTTTATAATTTTTAAGGTGTTTACTGTCCCTTTGCCTACTTTCAGAAATTAATTTTCTTTGGGCTCCATCTTCCTCTAAGATATAGCAGAATTACCATACACTTTGATGTTGACCCCAGTTATGTCTAGTTATACCCCTATGCACACACATTAGTTAATATTAGGGATTGTTTTTTTTCCCTATATTTAGATTTTTACCACTAATAATGGCAAGGCACACTAAAAAACCTGCAGTACAATATATTCATACAAGAGAGACAGTCTACCAAAACCCACAATGATAGACCTTAATCAGAGAGTAAACCAAGGAGCTGACATCTCTTTATCATCATTCAGCAGCAGAGAATATTTTGAGATTATATCAAATGAATAATTAATGTGACTGTTACTGGTTCACAAAACAACAAAACTGATCATTCCTGTGGACTACTTAACTCATTCTTGTAATGTTTGTGTGCAGTGCAAATCATCCATATATCAGTTACTTTGAAACAGATCAGTATAATTTATTTATATATATATAGTGATAATGGAATAAAACAGTCATGTAGATGACTCAACCGTTTATACAACACAAGTCTTCTTACTGAGCCTTTTAAAAACTGCTATGCAGATATAAGTCCCAAATGAGTATACAGCATCAATAGGAGTGTATCCAAACAATCACAATATGGTGAAACTGCTTAATGGGTAGAGATACACAGTAACCGGCTAATCGACATACAAATAGGCAGGCAATTAGAATATTGTTACTCACATTCATTACTTGCCACTCAGATCGCTGTCTGCCTAGAACAGCTCATCCGTAGCGGTGTCCCTTGCATGTGGATGACAAAGCTCCATGCTGAATTCTAATCCCTGATGACTTCACTCACCCGGCAAATCAATTGGCTCCAATGACCCATTCAGAGTAAACAGGTAAGGAAAATCGGAATCGAGCCAAGCCTCAAAGCGATCTCCATCGCCAAACAGAAGAGAAAATCAAAGTAGCAAGCAAAAAGGCACTATAGCACACAAGAAAAAAGGTAAGACTGCAGGCGGGTTATCCGTCTTATGCATTTCAGTTTTCACTCAGCCTTAATCGTAGACCATATTAACCCATGATGGTATTACAGATTTTTTTCAACCCGGCGTTAGCCTCTAAAAAGTGAGCATTGAGCAAAATTTAGCTCCACATCTCACCTCAATACCAGCGTTGCTTATGGTAGCGGTAAGCTGGCTAAACATGCTTGTGCACAATTTCCCCATAGGAAACAATGGGGCTGAGCCAGCTGAAAAAAAGTCTAACACCTGCAAAAAAGCAGCGTTCAGCTCCTAACGCAGCCCCATTGTTTCCTATGGGGAAACACTTTTAATGTCTACACCTAACACCCTAACATGAACCCCGAGAACACCCCTAATCTTACACTTATTAACCCCTAATCTGCCGCCCCCGACATCGCCGACACCTGCATTATATTATTAACCCCTAATCTGCCCCTCCGTACACCGCCGCCACCTACATTATACTTATGAACCCCTAATCTGCTGCCCCCAACATCGACGACACCTACATTTTATTTATTAACCCCTAATCTGCCCCCCCGTCGCCGCAACTATATTAAATGTATTAACCCCTAATCTGCCGCCGCCAACGTCGCCGCCACTATAATAAAGTTATTAACCCCTAAATCTAAGTCTAACCCTAAGTCTAACCCTAACCCTAACACCCCCCTAACTTAAATATAATTTAAATACATCTAAATAAAATAACTACAATTAAATAAATTATTCCTATTTAAAATTAAATACTTACCTATAAAATAAACCCTAAGCTAGCTACAATATAACTAATAGTTACATTATATCTATTTTAGGGTTTATTTTTATTTTACAGGCAACTTTGTATTTATTTTAACTAGGTGCAATAGATAATAACTACCTAGTTAAAATAAAGACACATTTACCTGTAAAATAAACCCTAACCTAAGTCACAATTCCACCTAACACTACACTATAATTAAATTAATTCCCTAAACTAACTACAATTAAATACAATTAAATTAAATAAACTAAATTATGAAAAAAAAAAACACTAAATTACAGAAAATAAAAAAATAATTACAATTTTTTTAAACTAATTACACCTACTTTAATCCCCCTAATAAAAAAAGACCCCCAAAATAATAAAAATCCCTACCCTATACTAAATTACAAATAGCACCTAAAAGGGCCTTTTGCGGGGCATTGCCCCAAAGTAATCAGCTCTTTCACCTGTAAAAATAACACAATACCCCCCAACACTAAAACCCACCACCCACACACACAACCCTACTCTAAAACCCACCCAATCCCCCCTTAATAAAACCTAACACTAACCCCTTGAAGATCACCCTACCTTGAGACGGGGTTAATAAATTTAGTATAGTGTGGGCGACGTTGTGGGCGGCAGATTAGGGGTTAATAAATGTAGGTAGATTTCGGCGATGTTAGGGACGGCAGATTAGGGGTTAATAAAATGTAACTAGTGTTTGCGAGGCGGGAATGTGGCGGTTTAGGGGTTAATACATTTATTTAAGTGGCGGCGATGTACGGTCGGCAGATTAGGGGTTAAAAACTTTAGTTAAGTGTTTGCGATGTGGGGGGGGGGGGCTCGGTTTAGGGGTTAATAGGTAGTTTATGGGTGTTAGTGTACTTTTTAGCACTTTAGTTAAGAGTTTTATGGGCTAACGCCGTAACATAAAACTCTTAACTACTGACTTTTAAATGCGTTAGGAGTCTTGACAGGAGAGGGTCTACCGCTCACTTTTTCCAAGACTCGTAATACCGGCGTTAGGAAAATCCCATTAAAAGATAGGATACGCAATTGATGTAAGGGGATTTGCGGTAAGCTCGAGTCGCGGAGAAAAAGTGAGCGGTACACCTGTACCTGCCAGACTCGTAATACCAGTGTTGGGACCTCTCAATGCTGTTTTTTAACCCTAACACAAGACTCATAATCTAGGTGAAGATCTCTAAATTCTATTGGTTTCTGCAGTCTACTTATTTGCCAATACAAAAGAAGTGTAGCAGTAATTGCCATATCTTACTATACAATTTATATACATATTATATACATTTGAAAATCAGAGAGTTAGAAACATGATGAAAGCAGCATTATAAGAAGTAGTAAATAAATAGTAAATGTGCAGGCGAAGCGTAGCAAAAAGCGACATAATCCTAACAATGTAGCAATTTGATCATTCACACTTATTATTAATGCACCACGATTAATACTGTAAATGACATGTGCTTTAGTCTGCTGAAGATATAGCTATTATGCACTTAGATGACACAAATGCACTTGTGATTATATATATCCTTATAATTCATACATGAAGGCCTGCATATATTCCTAGCATCTATTTAGTTAACTCCATGTTATACTCATTAAATAATATAGTTAACATAGCTAAAACAAAACAATGGGAAATTATTATTAGTAGATGTCCATTGCATTATGTATGCTAAGAGAAAGTGACAGTACTTATCCACCTTATTATTATAAATAAGTGACAGTACTTACCCACCTTGTTGTTATATAGAAAGGAATTGAAAGATTATCAGGATACAGTTACCTTAAATAAGTGCTATTTAATACTCCTAGTTACTTCACCAAAAAATAAATCACATCTGTTTCTATATTCATGCCTAAGGGTTTTCTAGTTCCTAAAGTGTAGATTCAGTAAGCTTCCTTCTTACGTAAATCCCTTAATCTATTACCAGCACGTGGTCTCTTCCAGAGTAGGTCAATATACATCAATTCCACATCAGAAGGGTGTACAGGCAATTAAAAAAGAATTTGATAAATATAACTTCCCAGATAGTCATGCAAAGTTTTTATTAGATAGTATCACATTCGTTTTAAGTCACAATTACTTTTTATTTGAGGGGAAGCATTACTTACAGATTCACGGCACAGCGATGGGGACAACCTTTGCCCCATCCTATGCCAGTCTGTATGTGAATGCTTACGAGGAAGAACACATATGGAACAACAATCCATTTTTGGAAAACATCCATAAATATGGTCGTTACATAGATGATGTTATTATTTTATGGCAAGGCGATGATTCCAAAATGGATGAGTTTGTTTACTATATGAACAATAATTCATATAACTTAAAATTTACAAAACAAACATCCCAGGTAGCAATAGAATTTTTAGATTTAGTTCTTTTTAGCAGTGAAAATTCTAAAAAAGAGAGAACTATTTGTGTTAAAAATTATAGAAAACCAACAGAAAGGAATGGATATATTGAAGCCACGAGTGCACATAAAAAATGTTGGATCAATAATGTACCATATAGTCAGTTTTTAAGGATAAGAAGAAATTGTACATATTCACAAAATTATGAAGAAGAAGCTGATATTTTAGAGAATAAATTTTTAGCTAAAGGGTACGATTTAAATAAAATTAGGGAAGCGAGGGAAAAAGCCAGTACAAAGGATAGAAAATTACTAATTTCCCCTAAAAAAAACGGACCACTAAAAAAGACCGCTTATGATGATTGTATAAGATTTACAACATTTAATGAAGGAGCAGGGTCCATAAAAAATATTATAAACAAACACTGGTCAATTTTAAAGGCAGACCCTCTTTTAGGACCACATCTTCAAGATAAGGCTAATATATCTTATAGGAAAGGCATGAGCCTTAAAAATTTCTTAGCTCCAAGTAAGCTACGATGTGAAACAAGCAATACAAGTAAACCCAAGGAAACTTGGCTTAGCACTTGGAAGGGAACAATGAGGTGTTTCAAATCTAGATGCACTATGTGTCCTCACATAAATAAATCAAAACTGTTTAGTAACTCAAGTGGAACAGACAAGTATGAAATTGAAGTTAAAAGCAACTGTGAAACAACATATGTAGTCTATCTGTTACAGTGTGGGTGTGGCCTAATGTATGTAGGCCGCACAAAACGCCAAATAAGACGCAGAGCCTATGAACATGTATATAATATAAAAGAAAAATTACTTAAACATAATGTGGCAAAACACTTTTTTGATTACCACAAGAGTGACCCTGCCTCTCTAAAAATACAAGTTATTGGGTGGATTCCGCCAACTAAACACAATAGACTATTGGAGTTAAGAAAACTTGAGACTTACTGGATATATAAATTAAAGACAATACATCCTTTAGGTCTAAACATCGATATCGATGTGGCTGCGTATATGTAAATGTTGATATGAATCTTTTAGGATCTTATATTATCCCCCAAAATGCATTTTAAGATATAATATTTGTTGAATAGCATAAAATGTTTTAAATTATTTTTCAATCTATGGTTGAAATTTCTCTCTTAATTTGTTATATATTTATGTGCTTTTTATCAGAGTCAGTGTATGGCAAATTTAAGAATTAGGTGTCTGGAGCCATTAATATTTTAGGATTTTTTTATATATATAAAAAAGTTTTTTATTTATTTGTTTTTTACTAAAGAAATTTTATGTATTAACTATTTATAAATATACTATCATAAATATTAATTATATATGTAGCTAATCATATAAAAGTGTAGCTATCACAAATGATAGAAAATCCACATCTATCTTAGTAAAAAGAACCGTCGTAATACAGGGCTATTATTTTGAAAATAACACTCATCAATCTCTTGTCTACAAAAAGTGTGAAATATTGGTCTGTTTGTTGGGCAGTGTAGAAAGCATAATAATCTACAACATAGGAGAAGCCATATAGGGAATAAGTAAAGTCAGGTGGAGCACCGTAATAGAGACTCACCACTAAGAAAGCATAGCCACTGGCGCGACATGTTCACATCTAAAAGTATGAAACACCAATCTGGTGACTAGCTTGAAGGTTGAGCCCCTCTGTGGGGCGGGGACACCTTCAAGCCGGAGAGGGAGGAAAAAAACACCAGCGATGTTGTTTCACTAATGTCGATATTCACGCTTTTAATTTTAAAAAAATTCTTTTAATAAAATCTTTCAAATTGGCTGATTTCGGTAACATAAAATATAGAGGTATTTTATGAATCAATAAGTGAAAATGTAAATAGATGAATTAAGGTTCGTGTTTATATCGTATCTCTTTATATATTACAGTATATTGTGTATATTTCTGAGTGTTTTATTAATCTTTAATATGTATATGAATTTCAAATGAAGTGTAAACCATTATTATAATGATGGACTAGCAGAGAACATTATTTAGATATTGACCAATCTGGAAACAAGGAGAAGACCAGGCCTCTGTAATGGGGGCGGACTTAATACATACGGGTATAAGTTGCAAAATTTCAAACAACCTAATATCAGTTGTATCTGGACTATATCCCCTTGATAAAGCCCGGCGAGTACCGGGGGAAACGCGTTGGGGTTTGCACATTTGTCTGGAGCACCCAGGAGCAGAGCTGTTTGACTGAGGGCGGGTATTCCGGAAAGCCTGCCGCAGGTTGTATCCTGTCAATTAACATCTTCCAGCCATCAGCTGTTTGTGCTGCCGGGTGCTGTGTACGGACACAGAATTGTTTTTACTACTGTTGTAATACAATAAAGGCATTTTACTTCAAAAATCTGGTGAGTAGATTCATATATATTGCGCTATATCTGGTGCCTTATAACTACACTTGAATCCTCTCTTTTGCGCTTTGTTTTTTTGGTAACATATCTGGGTTTTGGATCCTACAATCACCTGAGAAAGAGGAGATTTAAAAGGAGCAGCAAGAAGGAGAGGAGCAACAAAAAAGAAAAAAACGTTGGGAAATTGACAGCATTATTCATTTCAAAAGTAACATACATCTATGTTTTGAGACCTAACAGGTATTTTTTGATATAATACTGACTTTGAAGATTTTCACTTGTGAAGGACTCATTTCTTTCATACACTTTTTTGAAAGATCCTGTGTCTTTGTTATATACCACTATTGATTGTAACTGTAGAACCTAGCGCTGAATAGTTCTACTGTGTGTTTCAATAACCATCCAGGTAAAGGAATCCACATCTTTGTTGTGTACATCAATAAAGTGTTTGGCAGCACCTGTGTCATAACTGCCATGTTCGATGTCATTTAAGTGAGCACGTAGTCACTCTCTCACCTCCCGTGAGGTAAAACCAACATACTGTTTGGCACATTCTGAGCATGTGATCACATAAATTACATAACTGGACCTACAGTTGATACAATGGTAATGTAAATATACTTTTTGTGATACTGTGGATTCAAAAACCTTTCCCACTGTCACATAGCAAAATGTTTTGCATGAACCTCTGCCACATTTAAAATGCTCCTTGGAGGCAAGCCATCTACTTCTTAAACCAGGAGTTCTCAGCAAAGTGGTGGTTCTTACGTATTATGTTAATTTTTTTTAGTATGAAAGTATTTTTTTACTTTAATTGATTAAGAGGGTTACTTTTCTTTCTGTTTAGTGCCTTTGCTTCCTAAAGTCTTTCAATGTGGCAGTGGTAATGTAAGTTTGTGTTTGCACATGTTGGTTATGAGCCGAAAAGTGTTTTCTGGGGGCCTATCAAGTCCCTTTAGCTGTGGAATTCAATAAGTGAAACTGTCATGGTGCCAGGCATCAGACTGAGACGAGAAGTGCAAAAATAATCACACCTTTATTAATAGCAAAAAATAATTAAAAGTCCACAAGTCAAATAACAAGCCAGGAGTCAAAACCAGAGCTGGTAGTCAGACAAGACGAGTCAGGAGCCAAAGCGAATAGTCAGACGAGCCGAAATCAGGAACAAGGAAAACAGCAGAGTCAGGAACAAGCCAGGGATCAGGAACCAGGAAGGACGTCAGGTAGCCAGGTAATACACAGGAACTCTCACAAACAGGTCTGAGACAACTCAAAGGCAAAGCATACTGAACAGAGGCCCTTTAAATAATAAGTGATGACATCACAATTCTGACACTGCATCCTGTCTCACTGTAAGGGATACTGTCTCTTTAAGGCTTGTCAGCAGTTCTATTGGTCAATTCAGCTATAAATCTCGCCATTTCCGGCAGCTCCCTGCTTAGTAATTTAGTAGTATTTCTACAGATACCTGAGCTCTACCTAATGGTTTTCTACAGTTTCAAAAACCTATTTGAAGAACTTACTCCAATTTCAGCTAACCTTTTGTGTCAACTCTCAGTGAATATCAATTTGTTTGCAAGCGCTGCTGAAGTAACAAATGTTGCAATCTGCTGCAGTACTTGATTTGGATACATTAATTGTTAACCGCTCACTTCTGAACTACCAGCAACATCTTATCTTTCATTGAGGCAAAGGTCTGTAATAATAGTGACTTTCATACTTACAATCTGCCGATACTTTTGAACTTACAAACAATTTTACAAGTGTCCCGCAGACTCCACCCCTCAAGACACACATTAGCGTTCATTCACTTCAGCCTGTTACCACAAACAGCCTGTCAGCTCTTGCAAGCACACGGAGGATTTCAGCGTTCATACACGCTGCAACAACCAAGGACAATTCAGATCCTTCAGCCAACTGTGAGTAAAAGGAGAGACCTCCAGCATTCTTTACCGCTCTACAAGGGCAGCTTTACTCAGCCTGTCAGCTCCAGTACAACTCACACAGGATTCAGCTTCCCACACACTGATCTGTTAATCAGTCTTATCATCCCACACGCTGATCTGTTAAGCAGTCCAAGCATCCTGTCTACAACTGCATAGCGCTCACAGCGTTTCTCCAGTTAAGCTACTGAATTCATTTAACTCTTTATACTGGAGGTTGTATTTCCCTAACATCTAATATTCAAAATAAGAATATTAAGATTCTCCCCCAAACTTCTTGGGTTTCCATTCACATAATAATCAAACACCGCTGTGTAAGAGTTCCACTAATCTATAGTGTTACTCCATACTCTGCAGTGAAACAAAACCATATTTAAAATTCTGCAATTGTGTTCTAATAATCTATAGTGTCCCTGAGCACCTTATACTCACACGGATGATGCACACCAGTCTGGCCATAAAAGGAAGTGCAGGAAATGAGCAGCATCCCCCACAATGCACCATAGTCAGCAAGAGGTGAGTAAAATGGCTGCCAGCAGCACATGGCAAACAAAACAGGGAAAAAACCCTGACAGAAACCTAGTCCTTATATAATGTCAGCAATTAAAGAGAATTTGGAGTACAGTGGATTGGCATGTACGTATAGGGACACCTTGCAAAACCGTTAATTAAAAAAGTGCTTCTAATAAACAATAAAAATGGCTGATTGTGATTGTGTCAATTTTGAAAACAGATAAGCTGTTAACACGCAGGAAATTATCAAATGATAGATTGTGATAAATCTGAAAATGACAATTATAAATGATTTTGTAACAGACCTTTGCACAGTGCACATATATACCCATGTTTACTCTAACATTTGTGCAACTGTGTGAGAATTTAAATGTCAACAAATTACACATAAAGGCTGGTAATAGTAATCTGAAATTGCAGACCCAGTGCCTGAAGTAGACACCATTAGAACAGGCACAGAGGAGAGAAGCAGGTGCTGCAGGGAATATGACAAAAAAGCCTTTTAATGTGCTATTTTGAAGAAACACAATTTCTTGTTTTACGTTTCAGCACTAAAATGAGTGGTTGGATAAATAGTGATACATTCATCAAAATTATCTCTCATGTGATTTAAATTCTGACCTTTTACTGTTCTATTTATCTGCATTTCAGAAACACTCGTCTAGTCTATATGTGCTTGATACACTGCTTGTTGCTCTAAAGCTTCAATAATTCAGTAGCTGCAATCATTTTATTCAAATTAACCCCTTCAAAGGGGAAAGTGCCCTTAATACCGGAGACTTTTAAGCATTTTTTGCTATCATTCCATTTAAACAGAAATAGAGAAATACCCAAGGTATTGATGTAGGTCCATTTTAGTATATTTCATGCCACCATTTCACCGCCAAATGTGATCATATAAAAAAAATGTTAACTTTTTCACAAGCTTTGGGTTTCTCACTGAAATTATTTACATACCACTTGTGCAATCATGACACAAATGGTTGTAAACGCTTCTCGGTTCCCCTTTGTTTAGAAATAGCAGACATGCATGGCTTTGCCATTGCCTTTTGGTAATTAGAAGCCTGCTAATTGCAGCTGCACACCACACCTCTTAAATTCCTGGCAGTGAAGGTATTAATCAGGTAGCTTGTAAAGTTAGTTTTAGCTTTAGTGTAAAGATTAGCCTCCCACCTGACACCTCCCACCGCCTGATTCCTACCTGATCCTTCCCAAACAGCTCTCTTTCCTCCCTCACCCCCCACTGATCACCCCCAACTTAGGTACTGGCAGACAGTCTTCCAATAAGATGGAAAAAAAAAATATTTTTTGCAGTGTAGGATCCCCCTTACCCTCCAACCTCCCTGATTTCTCCCAAACAGCTCTCTAACCCTCCCCCCTCTAACTAGTGCCTGCCATCTTAGGTACTGGCAGCTCTCTGCCAGTATCTGTAAAACATTTTTTTATGAAATTGTTTTTCATTTTCTGTAGTTTAGTTGTCACCCCCAACACCCCCTCCTATGATCGTTAGTTAGGGATCCACCACCCCCCACCATTTTTCTGTAGTGTAGCTCCACATCCCTGCCTATCCCTTTATTACTGTTTTTTTTAGTGTAGCGACATCCCACTTCCGCTGCCTCCCTCCCACCTCCACTGCTTGTCCACCCACCCACCTCCTGAATACCTTCCCACACCTCCCACCGGCACCAGCAGAGGATCATTACAGACAATGATACACACAGTGTCACTGTCACAATCTGGCATCTGCCATTATATGGAAGCGGAGTGCCAATCGGGCTCCGTTTCCATATGCAGGCAGATGCCATGAGCTCAGGAACTCCAGCTCTCGGTTTTAAAGTAACAGACGAGACTTCTAGAGCTTCCTGGAGCTCCAACATATATATACGTTGTGCAGCACAATAAGCAAAGTACTGCAGAACATATATATATATATATATATAAATATATATACACACACGTCTTAATGGGTTAAGGGGTTAAGAGGAGAATATTCAAATTTCATACTGTAACAACTGTTTTCCTTTTTTTTTCCAATGTTTTTTTTTTAAATCATAGAATTTTGTTATATTATAATCATACAATTGTTCATTTTATTTATATTTACATTTTAAGTGTCGAGCTTACATGATTCGCTATAGCGAATAATGTCCGCTGGACATCTCTTAATGTGACCAGCATATGCTGTCTGCATTTAATATTGCACAAGCATTCCACCAGAAATGCTTGTGCAATGCCACCCCCTACTCACAGGCGGCCAATCTGTCATTAACAGGGGCTGTCAAACATCATGATCGGCTTGGGATGATATCAATCTGCCACCTAAAGGTGGTGGACAGATTAAGGAGCAGCGGTCTTACAACTGCTGATTCTTAACTTTCGTTTCAGGAGAGCCTGAAACGATTGGCCTCCAAAGCAGAATCCGCTTCTTCATAAATTGAGCCTATTGGGTTCATTTATTAAGTGACAGTCGGATGAGGTTGCTATCATGAACCTCGTCCACTCGGCCTCATGAGAGCCTGAAACATTATGGCTCTGAAGCTGCTCTTGCAGCTTAATAAATGGAGCCCAATAAATTGCATTTCATCACAAGTAGAATTTTAAAAGTCCTTTTTACTTTCTTTATTAACCCCTTCACCCAAAAAAAAGTATTTATACGTCTTGCATTAATTTGCCTATTGTACTGCAATATGTATATATGCGTCTTAGCTTCAGGAAGTTCCAGCAGGCATCTGCCGCATATGGAACAGGAGCGCAATCTGTGCTCTAGATCCATATGAGGGCAGATGCGTGATCGTTACAGACGGTGACACTGTGTGGGGGGCCCAGCAGTGAAGGAGGAGGGAGCAGGATGGAGTGGGTGGGCCCAATGCTACAGAAAAAATAAAAAAGGGACAGGGATGGATGGGGAAGCTACACTACAGGAAGGGTTTTGAGGGTTTGGGGTGTGCTAACTAATGATCAAAGGGGGAGACACTAGACTATAGAAAATAATAATTAAAAAAAATATATATTAAAAAAGAAAACGGTTTATAGGTACTGGCAGACAGCTGCTTTTGGGGTTTGAGCTGTTTTGGGGATCAAGGAGGTTGGGGGGTAAGGTGGGATCCTACATTGCAGAAAACATGAAAATAAAAAAATATATTTTATTTAAAAAAAGAAAACTTGTATTTTCATACTGCAGACTGTCTGCCAGTACCTAAGATGGGGGTGAGGAAGGGAAAAGAGCTGTTTGGGAGGGATCAGGTAGGGGTCAGGGTTGGGAAGTGTCAGGTGGGAGGGTAATCTCTACACTAAAGCTAAAATTAACTTTTAAAGATATCTAATTAACTCCTTTACTGATGGTATTTTGGGCACTTTTCCCTTTAAAGTCCTGGTAGTGAAGGGGTTAATTTAAATAAAATGATTGCAGCTACTGAATTATTGAAGCTTTAGAGCAACAAGCAGTGGGTCAAGCACATATAGACTAGAGAAGTGTTTCTGAAATGCAGATACAAAGAACTGTAAAAGGTCAGAATTTAAATCACATGAGAGATAAATATTTCACTATTTATCCAACCACTCATTTTAGTGCTGAAATGTAAACAAGAAATTGTGTACCTTCAAAACCTTCAAAACAGTACATTTAAAAGGCTTTCTGGTCATATTCCCTGCAGCACCTGCAGGAGTCCTCAAGTTATGGTAAACAAAATGTTATGCCCAAAAAAAGCACATTTTTGCACAAAACATTTCGGGCCAGATTACAAGTAGAGTGCTATTAAGCGCTTTCACTAGAGCACTAATCGCACTAGAAGTAAACGTTTTGCACGCATCCGGTTGCGCGTGTATTATGAGTTGAAAGTAAAACGTTTGCGCTCACGTGCTAACCCGATGCGTGCAAACGGCTTACTTCTAGCACAATTAGAGTATCACGGGAGCAATAACCTATTTCCGCATAAAAGTCAATGGAGAAAAAAAGTGGAAAAAACCTAACACCCTAATCACGTGCTAACCCAAACTCACATTCTCATATGCACTAACCCGACCTCATATTCACATATGCGCTAACCCAAACCATCGGCTAGATTACGAGTTTTTGTTGGTAATGGTGTGCGGTGCTAACAGGCCTTTTTTTCTTACCGCTCACTTAAGACAATGCTGGTATTATGAGTTTTCTGTAAGCTCCTAGCGCAGCCCCATTGTTTCCTATGGGGAAAGAAAAGTTATGTCTACACCTAACACCCTAACATGAACCCCGAGTCTAAACACCCCTAATCTTAAACTTATTAACCCCTAATCTGCCGACCCCGACATCGTCGCCACCTGCATTTTATTATTAACCCCTAATCTGCCGCTCCGGACACCGCTGCCACCTACATTATCCCTATGAACCCCTAATCTTACACTTATTAACCCCTAATCTGCCGCATGCGACATTGTCGCCACCTGAATAATATTAACCCCTAATCTCCCCCCCAACGTCGCCGCCACTATATGAAATTTATTAACCCCTAAATCTAAATCTAACCCTAACACCCCCTAACTTAAATATAAATTTAAATACATCTAAATAAATTTACCATAATTAAATAAATTATTCCTATTTAAAACTTAATACTTACCTATAAAATAAGCCCTAAGCTAGCTACAATATAACTAATAGTTACATTGTAGCCATCTTAGGGTTTATTTTTATTTTACAGGCAACTTTGTATTTATTTTAACTAGGTACAATAGTTATGAAATAGTTATTAATTGTTTAATAGCTACCTAGTTAAAATAAGTACAAATTTACCTGTAAAGTAAACCCTAACCTAAGTTACAATTGCACCTAACAATACACTATAATTAAATTAATTCCCTAAACTACCTACAATTAATTACAACTAAATTAAATAAATTAAATTACGAGAGAGAAAAAAGAAATTACAAATTTTTAAACTAATTACACCTAATCTAATCCCCCTAATAAAATAAAAAAGCCCCCCAAAATAAAAAAAATTCCCTACCCTATACTAAATTACAAATAGCCCTTAAAAAGGCTTGTTGCGGGGCATTGCCCTAAATTAATCAGCTCTATTACCTGTAAATAAAATACCCCCCCCAACATTAAAACCCACCACCCACACACCCAACCCTACTCTAAAACCCACCCAATCCCCCCTTAATAAAACCTAACACTACCCCCTTGAAGATCACCCTACCTTGAGCCGTCTTGGATGATGTCACTTAAAGGAACCTTTATTCTTCAGTCGCCGTCGGATGGAAGAGGATGCTCCACTTCGGATGTCTTCAAGATGGACCTGCTCCGGATGGAAGAAGATAGAAGATGCCGGTCTGGATGTCCTCTTCTGGCCGGATCGGATGAAGACTTCTGCCGGTCTGGAGGTCCAGTTGTGCCCGGCTGGGTGAAGATGGCTCAAGGTAGGGTAATCTTCAAGGGGGTAGTGTTAGGTTTTATTAAGGGGGGGATTGGGTGGGTTTTAGAGTAGGGTTGGGTGTGTGGGTGGTGGGTTTTAACGTTGGGGGGGTATTTTTTTTTTTTTTTTTTACAGGTAATAGAGCTGATTACTTTGAAGCAATGCCCCGCAAAAAGCCCTTTTAAGGGATATTTGTAATTTAATATAAGGTAGGGATTTTTTTTTATTTTGGGGGCTATTTTATTAGGGGGATTAGATTAGGTGTAATTAGTTTAAAAAGTTGTAATTTCTTTTTTATTTTCTGTTATTTAGTGTTTTTGTTTCGTAATTTAGTTTATTTAATTTAATTGTAATTAATTGTAGGTAGTTTAGGGAATTAATTTAATTATAGTGTAGTGTTAGGTGTAATTGTAGGGTTTATTTTACAGGTAAATTTGTACTTATTTTAACTAGGTAGCTATTAAATAGTTAAATACTATTTAATAACTATTGTACCTAGTTAAAATAAATACAAAGTTGCCTGTAAAATAAAAATAAACCCTAAGCTAACTACAATGTAACTATTAGTTATATTGTAGCTATCTTAGGTTTTATTTTATAGGTAAGTATTTAGTTTTAAATAGGAATAATTTATTTAATAATAGTGAATTTATTTAAATTATATTTAAGTTAGGGGGGTGTTAGGGTTAGACTTAGGTTTAGGGGTTAATACATTTAATATAGTAGCGGCGACGTTGTGGGCGGCAGATTAGGGGTTAATAAATGTAATAAATGTAGGTAGGTGTCAGCGATGTTAGGGACGGCAGATTAGGGGTTAATAAAATTGAACTAGTGTTTGCGAGGCGGGAGTGCAGCGGTTTAGGGGTTAATATATTTATTACAGTGGCGGCGATGTCCGGTCGGCAGATTAGGGGTTAAATAATTTTATTATAGTGTTTGCGATGTGGGGGGGGGGCTCGCTTTAGGGGTTAATTTATGGTAGTTTATGGGTGTTAGTTTACTTTGTAGCACTTTAGTTAAGAGCTTTATGTTCTGGCGTTAGCCCATAAAACTCTTAACTACTGACTTTAAAATGCGTTAGGAGTCTTGCCAGGAGAGGGTGTACCGCTCACTTTTTCCAGCGATCGTAATACCGGCGTTAGGAAAATCCCATTAAAAAGATAGGATACACAATTGACGTAAGGGGATTTGCAGTATGCTAAAATCGCGGAAACAAAGTGAGCGGTACACATGTACCTGCCTGACTCGTAATACCAGCGGGCGTTAAAAAGCAGCGTTGGGACCTCTCAACACTGCTTTTTAAGGCTAACACAAGACTCGTAATCTAGGCGCATGTATTCTAATGTGTGCTAACCCAAGATGAAAATATGAATATTTCGCATTCCAATGTTTTTCATATAAAACTACTACATATATCTGATGGTATTTTGGTACAATATATATTTATACCTATTTATATATATATGATTATATATAGGTATAGCAATATACAAATATTTATAGGAATATCTATTTATAAATACTTAAAACATATGCTGCTATGTGCAGAACATTGGAATGTCAAATATTTACAGTAAATACACACTATAACACTTTACTAAAAATTAATATTGCATAAATATGTTTTTTCATGTTTTCATCTACTTAACTGTACATATATGTCTAAATACATATATACACATATAAATACATATGTACACACACACACACACACACACACATATATATATATATATATATATATATATATATATATATATATATATAAATATACACGCACACATAAATATGCATCTTTAGAAATCAATATGTATCTCTATGTTAAAGATCTTTGCCTGCCTGCCTGTCTGTTATTATGAGTGTAACTGTATTTTGTAATTTTGTACAAAATATAATACAGTTTGTAATGTATTTTTTATGTGTTTTGTGCAACTTTTATGTTTTGTAAAACAGTTAACCACAGATCTAAAGTCGTTGTAATCATTCTAGCGTAAATCGCGATTGATGCTCAACTTGTAATACGAGCGCAATTTAACCTGCGTGCAAATGATCGCCAACACCCAATTTCGCTTGCACACAAATGTTTTGCACTTCACTCGTAATCTTGTCCTTGATATGAATGGACACTTTGACATGTACTTGTTGTTGTGAAATGGTTGAATTAGGTTGGTGTAACTACTTGGAAGTGGGTTTTCTTTGCCTTTTTTGTGAATAACTTTTTTGACTGGAAAGGAGACTTGGACATGGATTCCATGGTGCTTATGGGATTTTTTTTTCTTTCTCCCTCCTAGTCTCTTTTTGTAGTTCCATATGGTGTCTATGGGCTCCATGTACTAAAGCATCAATTTTTTCGCCGACAACGTGTCTTCTCGACTCGCTTGAACTTGCAGCTAGCGAGATGTTGCCCGCCCGCCATATGTACTAAAAACTATCCAAAAAAAAGGCGCGTCTAATCCGCATCGAGCACTGGCAAATGATTCATACATATGACGCCTCGCTATTTGCGAATGTACTATTAATCGCTTACAACCTGTCAGTCATGTTTGTCCCACGTGACTGCAAGGTGTCAGAAACGTCAGCTTTGTCGCGGGAACATATTGCAGCACTATATAAACTCGATTTAATAAAGTTTTTCAGACTGCATATTTCAAGAACTTGAAGCTTTACTGACTTTTATTCTTATCGATAAATTAAGTATGGCTACTTCTCGATCTGATTCACAGTCCAAATCGAAGAATCCCCACTTTTCACATCAGCAGAACCTGGTTCTTGTCGATATGGTGCTAGACTCGTATGACTATTTATTTGGTTGTCGTGCGAAGCAAACTTCTAGTATCCGTAAAAAAAGTATATGGACCCGGATAAGTGATGCTGTCTGTGCTCAGGGACCTGGGAAAAAGGACGTTGACCAAATCAAAAAACGGTACAACGACATCAAACGGTTTGCAAAAGCCAATTTGGCAAAAGAAAAAAATTCAACTCGTGTTACCGGAGGTGGAACAGCTTATGTCGCTGATCTTAATGATTATGAGCAGAGACTGGTGCAGCGTCTAGGCCCAGAAGTAATCGTCGGAATCACAGATGATTGTGATAGCGACCTAAAAGGTAAAACATTTATCGAATTACTATTATTTAAATTGAATGTTGATCATATTGTAATTATCCATTAGAGTTGGTTTATCCAAATATCTATCTTGTAAAGATATTTTGTCAAATCAATTTTTTGGTGCGTCAATTTTGATTACGTTAAATCAATGCAGATTACTGCTAGATTTTTGTATAGCTTAACCAATAACGTATGTAATGTAATATTCATGATCACAGATGATTGTGATAGCGACCGAAGATGTAAAACATTTATCGAATTACTATTATTTAAATTGAATGATGATCATATTGTAATTATCCATTAGAGTTGGTTTATCCAAATATCTATCTTGTAAAGATATTTTTTCAAATCAATTTTTTGGTGCGTCAATTTTGATTACGTTAAATCAATGCAGATTACTGCTAGATTTTTGTATAGCTTAACCAATAACATATGTAATGTAATATTCATGATCACAGATGATTGTGATAGCGACCGAAGATGTAAAACATTAATATAATTACTATTTTTTAAATTGACTGATGATCATATTGTAATTTTCCAGTGGAGTCGGTTTATAAAAATATTTAACATTTAATTATATTTTGGAAAATCAATATTTATTGGCGCCAATTTTGATTATGCAGAATATAGTCCTATTACTGCTTTATTTTTGTATCGCTTTAAAAATAACAATTCTTATTTAATTTACTTCATTCTCTTGATATCCTTTGATGAAAAGCATATTTAGAACTGCTTACTAGCTAATTGAAAATAGACGCCTTTAATGGAAGTATATTTCAATGTATTTTAAAATCTTATTTTCTTTCTGACTGATGAACAAATCTTTTGTGGTTTAATGTCCCTATTCATCAAATCAAAAGCTGCGCCAAACAATGTTATTGCTATGTGAGCTCTGTATTCAACGAACGTTTGCAAATACAGTGCTATATTTTTGTAGACAAATTTTAGTTTTAATAATATATTTTTTAAAATGATAATAAAATGCATATACACCTGCATAGTATAAACCTACAAATTCCCAAAAACAAACGCTACAGTATACATTAGACAAGCATGTATACAGACAAAAACATATACACTTATACATGCAGATACACACACACTAATATTATACACTTACACATGCAGATACACACTCCCAACATTAGTGTATACTTATTTCATGCATATACACACACACACTATACATGCCGATGTTCTCAATAAATGAAGATACACTGTTATACATGCAGATACTCACAATTATTAGCTTAAAATTATACATGTAGAAACACTGACTTCTAAAATACACTTATAAATGAATATACACACCCACTTTTTCTGTGGGTCGTACATAGATAACAATATTATCAAGATATTGTTTTTTCAGCGGATTAATGAGTGTTTAAATGCTATTATTTTAAAAATCTTGAATAGTTGGTTTCACATAAAACAATAGTCCTGTGTTTATGTAATCTTTCATTCTATTCATTATTCTTTCATTCTATTCATTCTATTCATTCATTCAACTATTTTATTATGTATCAACAAGCTGTTATAAGTAGTCTTTGAACTTGTCATTTAATTAGCAAATGAGCAGACGACTCTTTTTTCGTTTACAGTTAATTGTTAACAAGGTAATTAAATGACAAGTTCAAATAACACTTATAACAGCTTGTTGATACATAATACAATGAATGAATAGAATTAATGAATAGAATGAATAGAATAGAATGAATAATGAATAGAATGAAAGATTACATAAACACAGGACTATTGTTTTATGTCAAACAAAGTACTCAACATTTTTTAAATAATAGCAACAAGCTTTACAAAACCGTTTCAATACAAACAACCTTGAGTGTCTACAAAAATTTTTAATGTCCTTGAATCAAATTTGAATTAATGTTTGTTTAATATTAAACATTGGTTAGTCTGTAGATATTTACTTTTTTAATTTTTACATTCAAATTGTTCAACCTGGATACTATTGTGTGTGTTACACTGTCCCTTTCAATAACCACTATTTAAAATTTAAAATATCAGTTGTTTATTAATCTTCTATGGATATAAACATGAATAACGATTAATTTTATTTATCTCTTAACAGCTCAACCACAATCCGTGACAGCTAGGGGTGGTGATGACCCTGCTTCAGCCATTCCATCAACCTCCTCTGGGACGTCGATGACAAGTGGTGGTGTCCTTACTGGACAATCGATACGAAGCACATCATCTGCTAGCCATACCTTTTTATCAGCTGATACACTTCCAGATATCAGGACCAGCACCCCTGAAACAAGTGTTGGTAGAGGTACAGGTAAACAATATATTTTAATTTTTTCCATTCTCCACTGGTCATACTGGTCAAAGCTAACCGAAATTCGCTTTCTCTCAAAAAATCTAATTACTTGAATTCCATTTTTTTTTCTTTTTCTTTTAAAAGCGTGGTAGTGTTTGCTCACTTAGGCCATATAGATAACATTGATATAATTTTTTATTTTTTTATTTTGGATTTTTTAATAAAGAAATTTTATGTTAATATATATATATATATATATATATATATATATATATATATATATTTTTTTTTTTATCATAGCTGACCTTGGACATCTTTTTCGGACCATGACGGGAAGTTCTCCACGGTTGTTTGATGGTGAGAATCTGTACTATTAATACATTACTTTTTTTTTTTTTTCTTCTTATACATAAATATCAAGATAGCAACATCTTCAAATATATTTTAATTTTTTGAGATATAAAGATATATATTTATATAAATTAAAATATATATATCGCTATCTATATATATATATATATATATGTGTATATATATATATATATATATATATATATATATATATATATACACATTTATATATATAGATAGATATATTTACAATTTTAGATCATAAAAAGGCATCAATCACTCATCATTTGAAATTAAAATGAGCATTTAATAATACAAAAGCTTCATTTAATTTTCTAAACAAAAAAAACATGAAAGATTATTTAATTTTGTGTTATGAACAGCTGAATTTTAGTTACAAATGACCAGTGAGTGCTGCCTTTTTTCCATAGTACATCCTGACAGCTGCTACTAAATATTTATTTAGTTGTTTCGTTTTTTATGAACAAAAATCGTTAAAAAAGAAATTTAAAATATTGTTTATTTATATATATATAAATATATATATTTTTTTGGTTATTTTTTTTTTAATATATATATATTTATATATATATACATTATATTTATATATATATTAATATCTTAATATATTCATATATATTTATTTTTTGCTTTTTAATTATCACAGATACAGAAGAGTCATCGAGGGAGGTAATCTTAAACCTGGTTGCTGTACAACCAGAAAGACCCGAGGAGGAGGAACTTCAATCCAGGGATCATGGAAGTGAGACCCCAGAATTTTTGGATGATATCATGGATGCACAACCAATGGAGATCCATCAACCTGTCCCTGATGAATCCGAAGTACAAGAACCAACAATTCAAGGAAATGTACAGCCAGCAGAACCACAATCTAATGAAAGACCAGTGGTACCTGGCAACAATGAAATTGAAGAAGTGGATGATGTCTGTCTCAATGAAATGATCTCTCTTGCTAGACAATATAGGGTGGATCATAGAGAGTTACAGAATGTTATAATCACACACCTGGACCAAAGTGCATCATTAGCAGAAAGACAATTGCAGTTAGACAGAGGTTTGATTGGCAGAGGCGAATGGACGAGGAGCACAACGAACACGATAAACCGTTCATTACGCCTCGCAGAACAAACAATAAATTCTCTCCTGTCCATTATTCGAGAAAGACAGGGTCCTTCTGAACCCAATAGGCCAGGACAGTAGTGATAGACATCTTTATTAATTGTATTAATAACTTAAGTTTATACTGTTTTTGATGTTGCACTTTTTAATTTATTTTATATTTTAGTTCAAAATATATTTCTATTTTCGAGTTCCACTAATATTTTTACAAATAATTTTTGGTGTTTTATTAAAATTTAAATAAAAAAAATGAATCCAATTTTTTTTTCATTGAAATTTTTTTTTATTGCTTACAATATTTTTTTTTTATATGAAATGGTAAAAAAACAAAATTTCGATTTTTATACAAAAAAATCATCATCCCTTATTTTTTGGATGTTTCAAAATGTGTACATTTTTTTTTTTCAAAACAAAATATAGAAAGTGCTTTAAAAGATTTATTTAAAAAAATCTAAATGCCATATTTCTTGTACAAAAAATCAACTTGCTCCATCAACATTCCCATTGTAGACCTAATTTTTGCCAATTTAATTTTGAAGTAATCATCCAAAAAAGTTTGTGTGCTTTCATCGATTTTTTCTTCAAAAACTTCTATACCTTAAAATAAATAAAAATAAATTAAATTTACATATTAATCACATAACAAAATAGAAATAATATATTGATATCTGTATATACCTTCATTTTCTTTGGGAGGTATGATATCCATATCATTTTCTGTCTGCACAATGTTTTCCTCTAATGTGTAAACATCGCTTGAACCAGAGGCTAGAGTAAAATAAATAAATAAAATTTTAACTTTTTAATTTATTGTTTTACAATTATTCGATTTTTGCCAAAGGTAACTAAATAAAATACCTTTGTCTATCAGATTTTTTTTAGGAGGAACCATGTTTTGTCCAATATCATTACTTGTTGGGTATACCATGCCATCCAATTCTATTTCCACTTGTACCGCTTTGTCCAAAGATTGACCTTTTTATAAATATATAAAAAATGAAATTTAATATTACATTATTTTTTCAATATTTCACTTCCCTAAAAAACAAAGATTCTAATACCTCTTCCAAGATTAGTATCATCATCTTTTGGGCATGGCTCATCGACCTCAAGATCAAAATAATAATTATGTTCTTTTTCAACGGATGGAATTTCTTCATAAGAACATCCAGGGATATCTAAATGTGCATTAGATTATTAAACATATTTTTTTTTTAATTATTAGTTATTTTATTTACAATTTCTAAAACCTTGTTCTATCGTTATGTACCTTTTTGAGTGTTGACAGCCATTTTTTTCACTGCTCTGTTATTTTTGGGAGTCATTGGTATGTCCATAAGTGTCAAAGGAAGGGGTGGTGAAGTGATCCCACTATCTGGCGTTTCAATCCTTATTTCTCGTAAATAACGTGGAATTTTTTGAGTTTTTGATTTTGATTTTTTCATATCTGTTTGTAAAAATTCACTTTATTTTTATAGTTGTAATGATTAATAGATGTTAATTTTCATTTCATATATGCAAGTTGAAGGTATACTAAAAACAAACATTTTCTTGATTAATAATACTAAAAATATATGATTAAATCGATTATCGAATGCTATTATCAATGTAAAATTGGATATTGAGATATCTTGATGTCAATATTATTAATTTAATGTTTATTAGACAGTACATTCTAGTTTAATCAACAAGTATATAGCTTACTTAAAGGTGAATACCTTTAGAAAAAAAATAAGATACTATAAACAAGGTGTGAAAAATTAAATAACAGTCTATTAAAGCTAAAGGAACAATGAACATAATTTTTGTCTTTCAATGTTCAGATAGAAAAGTTTTAACGGAATACTGAAAGTCAAATGTGTTGTCCCTTGTTCCTACTATTATTGCAAATAAATCAATGGTGAAAGGTAAAAGATGACGCAGTTATTGGACTTACTATTAATAACGTTTACAATTGAAACTTACTATCAGTAACGCTAAACATTTATACTTACAGTTTCTTATTAGTCGTTTAATTGAATTGTAATACTTAGTTTCCCTACGCCTCAAATCGCTGTACTTTCTTAGGCATTGACGTCTTGTCCTTTTTATCTTTGATACTCTATACATCCTTCTTATCATTTCGTATATAATATGATCACGACTGTCCTGCTTTACCAATCTAACTCCTCCCATACGATGAGGAAAATATCGTTCCATTGCATATACCAGAATGACTATTTCTCCAGCTGTGAAAGGCTCCGTTAGCGACATGTTAGTATCTGACGTCACAACTATACTTGTCAATCAAATTGACGCATGACTATTTTTACAATGTAGCATTATTTTTTGTTGAATCTTTATTTTTCTAATAAAATGTAACATGAATAATATTGTTGATCCGACTAACCATTAATAACAAGAATTATATTAAATTTTTGTTGGAACGATAAATTTTGCATGAGGAATGAACAATGACGATATAAATATATCGTCATGGATAATTGTTTTTTTAGTACATCACTATATCCTAGGTTATTGACCACAGATAACACTACTAATATATATATTCTCAAATTTTGTGATTCATTTATATTTGATACAATTACTATGTAACAAAATCACTGGTTAAATGTAGAATAGTAAGTCTAATATGTAACCTTTTGAATAGATAAATGTTGTACTTTTTTAGTTATGTAAATATATTAGTTGTATTAGGATAGAAATAGTTATAATTCTTATTATTGTTGCCTTTTGAACTTAAAATAAATTGTTATATTATTTTCATGAAAAAAAATTCTGTTTCATGTATTTTTTGGGTGTGACCAATGCAAATAAGGTTTGTTTAGAAAAAGGGCTAAAAAGAAATAACAATATGATGATGTTGCACACAAATTTTATTTGAAAAAAAAATAACACATAACTGCAGAACACAATTTACATACAAGAGGAAAAAATTGGTCAAGAAAGATCAATCATCAAAATATTGGTTAGAAACCATATCCCTTGTGGCCATGCCACATCTATTTGTGTTTTCTCTGAAAATTTCTTCTGGAAAGTCATTAAAAGGCATGGCAATATCGTCAACAATGGGGCATCCTCTTTTGGTGGCAATATTATGCAAGACACAGCAAACTAATATGATTCTTGCTACTTTTTCTGTAGAATACTGCATTGCACCGCCAGATCTGTCCAGACATCGGAACCTCATTTTCAACAATCCATAAGTCCTTTCAATGACACCCCTTGTGCTCTTGTGTGCTTCATTAAAACGAATATGTTTCCTGAGTTGGGGGTTATTATAGGGTGTCAGAAGCCATTCATAGCAAGGGTAACCGGCATCCCCTGTAATTAAAAAAAAAAATATTGATGTAAGTCATTCCAAAAAGACAAAATAATTTTTATTAGTTATTGAGGCTAGCGTCAAATTAGTATAAATTTATAGTAACAAATTAAAAATTTAATTATATTATGTGTTTTTAAAATTTATTTATATATCCTTTGTTGAAAAAATAGCAATGCACATGTGTGAGCCAATCACACAAGGCCTCTAGGTGCAGCAACCAATCGGCAGCTACTGAGCATATATCTAGATATGATTTTCAGCAAGTGATATAAAAATAATAAAAAGTCAATTTGAAAGTCGTTTAAAATTACATGCTCTTTAAAAATCCTTAAAAAAAAATTTTTGAGTTCAATTCAAGCTTACCTAATAACCATCCCTCTGGCATTTCCCCATTCTCGAATTTTTGGTACAGTCCAGTCTGCCGCAGGATATAAGCGTCATGGCAGGAGCCAGGGTAATTTGATCTCACGCTTATTATTCTCATTTTGGGGTCACAAACCATCTGTACATTCAAGGAATGGCAGGACTTTCGGTTGCGGTAAATCTCTTCCCGTAACCGTGGCGGTCGAACTGCAATATGGGTACAGTCTATTGCCCCAAGAACATTTGGCATTCCAGCCACACTGTAGAATTGCGACTTTATCAATTGCCACTCTTCTGTGGTAGATGGTAGACAAACATATTAGGGGAATATATGCATGAGTGCATCGATAACTTTGGAAAGATGACGAGAAAAGGCAGGCTGACTGAAACCAATGATGACGCTGGACACTGCCTGAAATGATCCGGTGGCAAAAAAGTGCAAGGCAGCAAGAAACTTGAGTATTCTGGGAATGGCCCTTGAACGAGCCGTCACAGGCTCTAGAAAATGTGCTATTTGAGCATATAAAGTCAATATTGAATGTCGATCCAGACGGAACCTTTGAATAACCTCTCGATCGGAAAGGGCATCTAAAGGAACCCAAGGAAGGAATACCCGCTGTACTCGTAATCGCCTTCTTCGAACTGGATTTGGGGCATCAGGTTGACGAATTTGCCTTCTACCCCTCATTTGCATCAGACGAATAATATAAAGTCGAAGAAGTGTCTCCATAATGGCTAACAGGATCAAAAGTGAGTAACCATTCAATTGTACACCTCTTTTAAATCAGTTGTAGGCGTTGATCTGATAGACCCTATTGTTTATTATGGTGCTCGCCACCTATTAGCTGGCGAGGGATTTTTAACGAGGTAGGTGCGGATAAATTCACGAGCGTATAAATAGATAGTTTAGTAATTACTGTTTTGTGCGAGATTTATGTCGAGCGAGTATTTTCTAGCTACAAAAAAGACGAGAATTCAAGATTTGCGGGCAAGTTCGCTCGACGTTTGTTAATATAAGGTTTTCAATGGATTCGTGGGATAGTACATACGGTTATTGATCCGCACGCAGAAATTTAGACGGAAATAGTGACGAAGACCTCGCAGACAGCTTAGTACATGGAGCCCAAGGAGTCATTGTCTCTGTACCTCATAACCTTATAGAAACAAAAGATTTATTTTTTACCGGAACAGACACTCGGAAATATATTTCATGGTTGGTCCCTGGTTAATTGTTTCTCTTCCTCTTCCCTTGGAAAATGTGTGAATTTGGTTAGTGTGTCTACTAAGGAAATTAGTGTTTTGGGCCAATTTGTTTGGTTCCATATCTCTCCTGGTTGGGCATGGGGCTAATAAAGTATAATATTTTAGATTTTTCTCCTTTAAAATATTGTTTTGAAGGATTTTCCCACAGATTTTTTGTTTATAATTAGACTTTTAATATGACCATACCTGACTTTTACCCCATCCTAAGATATATATGTATTCTAAATTGCTGGGGTTCAAGCAACATTGCATATTATTCTCAATTTGTAGGGACCAATACTCTGACACCACACCATATAGCCAATAACCATATAGCCAATAACACAGAGCACAGAGATTTAATTGCTAAGGCCAGTTACAGACACAGAGCAGGGTGTTAACACTCATATTGCCAAATTGCAGCTATTTGACCACTATAACATCATTATAAAAAACATAACAAAAATTGAACCCCATACTGTCAGAATAAAAAAACACTGATATGATTTAACTACAATATTGACAGTAACAAACACCTGGTGCACACTGTATACTTTCAGAAGTCAAGCATCGGTAATCCTTTACACTGATTACTTTTCTCTAAATGGTAAATAGATTTCACATGTGACATCATACTTAATGCCAAGGGTAAACTCGATCATATTATTTAATGCTGCCCAACACAGACATACTCTTGTTAGGTAGGAGGGTAAAAGCATGCACACCTTATAAGGGGAAACATAAAGCATTCAGGCCTGCACTTCGGGCAGGGTGAGCGGGGCACCGGCCCCGGGCCCACACATTGAGGGGCCCTGTGCAGTCAGGCCTTAAAAAGTATTTTATACAAGGTTGATGGACCAACAAGTTACACAAGATAGCTAATATATTATACAGACACGGTTAAAGAATGTCAACTTATTTGCTTACTTGTTCCAAATAGATGGCAGCAAACAATCTATATTTTAGAGATTGTGGTAAGGGCACAACAGAGAATGAAAAAATAAATTTTATTATTATGTAATTGCCACAATATGGTTTTCCACAAAAAAGACACATTCATGCAGCTGCGAGGTACAGAACTTTTCAAAACTACACATCTGACAAGGGTCTTCGTGGTGATTTCTTTTTCTAAATATGCATGCAACTTTTCATTTTGTAGGCAGCTGAGAGAATATATTTAGACTATCAACTCTATACAAATAAAGTACATCTGTACTAGGGATGATACAATGTCAATGCCATATTTCCATGTTTTACCAATTTCTTACATTTTATGAGATTTATGAATACCGCACATCCTGTGACCATAGTACACATCCATCTATTAATAATAGTTTGTGTCATGTGGTTGCTAAATCCTAAACATTCCCCGAGTGTACAAGTATATTATGATATAGTAAAAGTATACTTATTGTTATACAAATGCACCACTGAACTATAATAAAAAGGTTTAATTGTATTTGTTTTAGAATTTTTGAGTTACATTAATTGCATTTTCCAGGTCTAGCTATGGCATCAGACACGATAAATGCCCCTGAGCTTCTTGACTTCACCATACTAGATTCCTGTCAACTTTTAAAAACATTTCATAGTGTGCATTAATTAGCATATTTAATGACATCACAGGAAGTGAACTAAACATAAACAAAAAAGTAATTTGTACCCCTTGACGGGTATGAGAGAGAACGCATTACTTCTTTGGGGGAAAGGGGGGACAGAAACTATATGTTATGTAGATGGATGGATTCGTCTATTCTATTTGAGATATACTTTATATATATATATATATATATATATATAATAAATGAGTTTACATAGAAAGAATAAATCCTGGAAAGAAAATACAAAAGACCAGGATGAAAGACAGGGAATTCAGCACTCTTTTTCAAAATTAAACTAAAGCTCAAAAACCTTATTCAAAATGTGTCAACCTCCAAGGCTTGTGTAGCTGTAAAGGAGAGAACTCTCTGGCACTTACTGTAAATTACATATATATATATACAAAGATAGAAAAACGCAAAAAGACCCAATTGGTAGATATGATCTCTTTATATGAATATCAAATAGCATAAAAAATACAACATATTATGTTACAAACCTGACCGGTCAGGGGATAGTGTCTATAACATGATATGTGGTTATTTTCACAGGCCTGTGGAGCCATGTGTGTAAACTGCAGGATAAGAATGGGGGACAATAATTTGACTACTACACCCTACTGCTTGCGGCACCTTAGTATGTAAGGCTATATGCCGGGCAGATTACTATATGGGATCTAAGTAGTTACAGTTAGTGTACCCCAACACCTATGCAGAAGTATTAATGTTCTTAAAGACTAATAGCACATATACATGTAACTATAAGATATATTTGTGGGGGACTGAAATACAACACACCTAGCGGGTGAAACGCGCGTCGGCATTGGACAAGCTGACCGGAGCATGTGATAGGTGTCGAATACACGGAACAGACACGCTGCAAACAAACATATCTGTCGGATTTCCAGAATGGAGTTCCTGAACACCCAATGAGGCTCATCTGCCTACTGACTGTCTTGGATAATGATACCCTGTTGAGAGAGTATACTTTAAACACTCCCTGAAGGAATGCTACTAATATGCGCTTGAAGCTTACCAATACCACACAATACGGAGGCTAAACCTTGTGCTTTCTGCATTTATTTGTATTTGCTTCATGGCTAACTTTTCAGCTTGCATAACCTTTCTCCAAAGGGACATTCTCACTCGATAGCAAGAGTAGCTACCTCTAAGTAATTACTCAGCGAGGCTGGCTGTATACTACTGTGCTAAATTGTTTGTTTGCATGACAATAAGATATTTGTACATATTTTGGGGCACGGCACCACAACCTACTTAGATCCCATTCATATACCTGCCCGGCATTTTGCCTTAACCCTATAAGGTGCCGTAAGCAGCTGGGTGTAGTAGCTTGTATTTCAGTCCCCCACAAATATATCTTATAGTTACATGTATATGTGCTATTAGTCTTTAAGAACATTAATACTTCTGCATAGGTGTTGGGGTACACTAACTGTAACTACTTAGATCCCATATAGTAATCTGCCCGGCATATAGCCTTACATACTAAGGTGCCGCAAGCAGTAGGGTGTAGTAGTCAAATTATTGTCCCCCATTCTTATCCTGCAGTTTACACACATGGCTCCACAGGCCTGTGAAAATAACCACATATCATGTTTATAATTTCTGTTTTGGTATAGACACTATCCCCTGACCGGTCAGGTTTGTAACATAATATGTTGTATTTTTTATGCTATTTGATATTCATATAAAGAGATCATATCTACCAATTGGGTCTTTTTGCGTTTTTCTATCTTTGTATATATATATATGTAATTTACAGTAAGTGCCAGAGAGTTCTCTCCTTTACAGCTACACAAGCCTTGGAGGTTGACACATTTTGAATAAGGTTTTTGAGCTTTAGTTTAATTTTGAAAAAGAGTGCTGAATTCCCTGTCTTTCATCCTGGTCTTTTGTATTTTCTTTCCAGGATTTATTCTTTCTATGTAAACTCATTTATTCTACATAAGGGTCTGCACCATATATTTGATATATTCAAAGACCATACCAGTATTAGCCTAGAAGCCAACCGGTTGGTCACCTTCTGTCTTAGTATAAGCTCATAGCGATTGCTTCCCCTCCGTCACTAAATTTGATATATATATATATATATATATATATATATATATATATATATATATATATATATAGATAGATAGATATGGACTGGGTGCTGAGGCCCCACAAATGCTAAGGGTCATGCATCGTCCTTCCAATACTGTGCAATCATGCATCGTACTTCCAATACTGTGGTGTATAAGGAGCTTAGAATCTTCAATGTGTGTGCCTAAGAGTAAACATGACAACATTTAAAGCAACAACTTCATCACATTATCTCGTGAAAATCTTTTTAATTTTTATTTTGGAAAATGTCAGTGGCGAAGATTGACTTTCTAATTAAAAGCATGCTAAATGCTGAGATATTAGCAATTGTGTAGTAAACATTTTAATGAAAAGACTGAGACATTTTTCATTCATAAAACATTTTACCACAAGAGAGCTTATGGCCCCCACTTTGAGATCAATTAGCAAACAAAAGCCTCTGTAGGAAACGTCTCATAATATAATAGCCAAAATATAAAATGACTGTGCTCAAAAATTGTATCAATTAATTTCTATTTTCTAATTCATATTATTTTTTAGTTATGACCACATTATACAGTTTTTACTACATATTTCCTGCAAGTTTGAAATTGGATAGGGCACACTTTAATTTAATTTATATAATTTATTTACTCACTAGTCCTAAAGCCTGTTCACACTGGCCATTTTTTGCAGTACAGCGTTCCCTCCCCTCTCTTTTGCTCTCTCTCTCCCCCTCTCTTTTGCTCTCTCTCTCCCTCCCCCTCTATTTTGCTCTCTCCCCCTCTCTTTTGCTCTCTCTCTCCCCCTCTCTTTTGAGCTCTCTCTCTCCCCCCCTCTCTCTCTCCTTCCATCTCACTCCCCTCTCTATCCCTCTCCCCTCTCTATCTCTCTCTCCCCTCTCTATCTATCTCTCCCCTCTCTATCTCTCTCTCCCCTCTCTATCTCTCTCTCCCCTCTCTATCTCTCTCTCCCCTCCCTATCCTCTCTCTCCCCTCCCTATCCTCTCTCTCCCCTCTCTATCTCTCTTCCCTCTCTATCTCTCTCCCCTCTCTATCTCTCTCCCCTCTCTATCTCTCTCCCCTCTCTATCACGCAACCGCACCTGGCCACGCCCCCTTCATAACCATTCACCCCCAGCCACGCCCAATTTAGCTGCTGATTGGTGGCTGAACATATATGCCTCTTGTCATTGGTTTACATATGTGTTCAGCTAGTTCTCAGTAGTGCATTGCTGAAACTTCAATAAAGGATGACAAGGGAATAAAACAAAATTGATAATAGAAATAAATTGGAAAGTTGTTTAAAATGACATGCTCTGTCTGACTTAGGAAATACATGTTTTGTATTTCATGTCCTTTTAATCTAATTGGGAACCTGCCAGTGATATACAGACAGCAGTTCCCCAAATTAAACTAAAAGAAAAAATGATATTGCGCTTGACTACCTGTGCCTAAAATAATTTAACCAATAAAAAATTCTTTTAAAGAATATATAATAATAATATGTTCACTATACACTGGTTGTTAAAAAAGAGAAACTAATATAATGCAATTTGCACAATGTAACAATCATCCACATTAAAAACTTTGTATCAGTAACGTGATGTATTAGATTCAGTGCATAGTACAATCAATACTCTTGATAAACAAATCACACTTCACCTTCATGCATTAAACGGTGATGATCCGTTGGAATAACAAATTTGTCAAAATGCCTTTTTCAATTTGACAACAATACCTTTAAAAAGTGTCCAATATAGATCTAGATAATTAGTTTGCTGTTTTCAGCTGAAAAACGCTTTTCCCCGCTTGTGGGGCTGGTCCCTCCCGGTGCAGCTTCGGATTGGTCAAAAAGATCCTTGTTTGACTCGTAGTATATATGAAAAGAAAAAGAAACTGAAGCGCACCAGGGCACGATTCAAGTGAAGGTTTATTTATCAAACACACACACGCAACTTCTTATGTTGCACTTACAAGATAAAAACAATTTATGAGCATGTAGATATAAAAAGGTCTTTACGTGCGCTGGAACATAGATGGCAAAAAGTTCCTGATCGTCTGTCTCGGTCAGTACAAGGCGTCCGGACGATTCAAATCACAGCAACTTTTTAACCTTCATAATGCTGCCATCCAAAGAAAAATCAGAACTAACCTGATTCTGATTTTTCTTTGGATGGCAGCATTATGAAGGTTAAAAAGTTGCTGTGACAGACGATCAGGAACTGACCGAGACAGACGATCAGGAACTTTTTGCCATCTATGTTCCAGCGCACGTAAAGACCTTTTTATATCTACATGCTCATAAATTGTTTTTATCTTGTAAGTGCAACATAAGAAGTTGCGTGTGTGTGTTTGATAAATAAACCTTCACTTGAATCGTGCCCTGGTGCGCTTCTGTTTCTTTTTCTTTTCAAGTTCCCCAAATTAGATAAAATATTTGACTATTCTACCATTCTAACGTAAAGTGCAGAAGACTTGGAAGCCTCAAAAAGCAAATATAAACATATGAGCAACAAAAACCTCATTGCTTCCATGCTAAGCCTACATCTCACGGCAGACTTTTATCCCAGGACAATTATTCCACAAAAGAGGAGGCCAGATATAAAGACTATCCCAGGAATCTTGTAACAGATGACGTTTCATAAATAATAAGGGAAGTGACATTATGGACACCATGTAATATGCCAAGCATTGGACACTGTACATCCGCTGCCCATATGTGCTATTGCATGTGCATTTGCTTTTGTAGTACTGCCCCCTTCTTGCGCATGATTAAGCCTGTCAATCACCCCAAGCAAACGTATTCAGGGTGATTTATCTCCGCCAACTCAGAGGTGGCGGAGAGGATGACTGCTGCTTCTTCCATTGTAGAAAGCAGGCACACCTGACCCTCAAGGACTCCATAGCATTTTTCACTACTTAGTACACAGAGCCTATATATGTAATCTATACTCACAATCACTTTTAAAAAAAATGTTGGCTACTGATAAAAATAAATTTGAGTAAGATTTTAGCTAACAGATATAAAAATGGCTAAACAAATTTCCCCTGTGTCAAATAACCATGTTTATAAAGTACTATGGTAAAATAATATATCAAAACTAGCATTGACAACACTTGTAATTTGTCTCACCTTTTCTAATGTTCATAATAAGTAAAGAAGATTCAAAAGTGACATCTACAAAAGTACAAGGTTGAAAGGCAGAAGTCTGCCTAATCAGATTATAATCACTTTACATTCCAAGCAATGATGCCTTTAATAAAAGGATTGTGAAGCATAAATAATTAAATCAAAAAGGATTCATTTGAATATTTTGTCACCACCGTCTTGGTTACAAAACGGTTATATGATGAACTGAATCTTAATCTGCGGAACTCATTTTTTCAATAAAGAGAGAGAGAGAGTGTAGTTTCCATTCATAAAGAAAATTAAAATCATTTTATTTCTTTTAGCCAATTAAATTAACCCAACACCATATTTACCAGCAGTCTATCAATCAATTGATTCTCCTGTGTCACAAAGCTAGATGTAAACAAAATAATTTATATTTATGCATGCATGACATTAGGATTGCAGCTAAGAATTATTTTAATTTATTTACATCTTCTTTCTTGTCTCTAGACATATTCATGGGATGGTATCCAAGAATTCATTTCATGCAAAACTTAATTTAGAAGGTTAAAGGGATAAAAACAGTCTTTTTCTTTGTTGTAATTTTAAAAAGCACTAAGCAGTAGCTTATGCTTAATACAAATCATTGCAATGTGTATTTTTCGTCATTTTAAAAGGATTTTATCTTTTCTTTCTTTTTTTTAACTTCACTTGTGCAGGTTCCATTACTTCCCATCACAGCCAGACAAGGGGCTTGTGGTGTTTACAGGAAGGAAAGGAATATATGTATATATAGATATATATTCATAAATATACAAATATACAAAAGGTATATATATATATATACATATACAGTATATATATATATATATATATATATATATATATATATATATATATATATATATATATATATATACTGTATACATATATACATACACACACACATGTACAGTATATGGTTTAGCACTGTAGGTCTTACGGGGTGTCCAGTTAGCGCTAGAGTGATGTGTTAAGGATTTGTTTGAAAGCACGCTCCATTGAAGTCTATGGGGAGAAAAAGTTAACAAGGTCACAACATCCGAAGTCCTAAAGTAACATCGACGAGCAAAAAAAAAAAAAAAAATAGAGCGCCACTGTGTGCACAAAAATACCTAAGACATATGAGGGAATCAAATGTGAGTGAGATTGAGGCTTGGGATTTTAAATAAACATAGGTATTTTATTCACATTAAATACCACACTTACACCTAGATTTAGAGTTTTGCGTTAGAAGGGGTGCGTTAGCTACGCGTGTCTTTTTTCCCCCGCACCTTTTAAATAACACTGGTATTTAGAGTTCTCTGAAGAGCTGCGTTAGGCTCCAAAAAGGGAGCGTAGAGCATAATTTACCGCCACTGCAACTCTAAATAACAGCGTTGCTTACGGACGCGGCCAGCTTCAAAAACGTGCTCATGCACGATTTCCCCATAGGAAACAATGGGGCAGTTTGAGCTGAAAAAAAAAACTAACACCTGCAAAAAACCAGCGTTCAGCTCCTAACGCAGCCCCATTGTTTCCTATGGGGAAACACTTCCTAAGTCTGCACCTAACACCCTAACATGTACCCGAGTCTAAACACCCCTAACCTTACACTTATTAACCTCTAATCTGCCACCCCCTCTATCGCTGACCCCTGCATTTTATTATTAACCCCTAATCTGCCGCTCCGTACACCGCCGCAACCTACATTATCCCTATGTACCCCTAATCTGCTGCCCCTAACATCGCCGAACCCCTATATTATATTTATTACCCCCTAATCTGCCCCCCCCAACATCGCTGCTACCTACCTACACTTATTAACCCCTAATCTGCCGACCGGACCTCGCCGCCACAATAATAAATGTATTAACCCCTAAACCGCCTCACTCCCGCCTCAAAAACCCTATAATAAATAGTATTAACCCCTAATCTGCCCTCCTTAACATCGCCGACACCTAACTTCAAGTATTAACCCCTAATCTGCCGACCGGACCTCGCCGCTACTATAATAAATGTATTAACCCCTAAAGCTAAGTCTAATCCTAACCCTAACACCCCCCTAAGTTAAATATAATTTTTATCTAACTAAATAAATTAACTCTTATTAAATAAATTAATCCTATTTTAAGCTAAATACTTACCTGTAAAATAAACCCTAATATAGCTACAATATAACTAATAATTAAATTGTAGCTATTTTAGGATTTATATTTATTTTACAGGCAACTTTGTATTTATTTTAACTAGGTACAATAGCTATTAAATAGTTAATAACTATTTAATAGCTACCTAGTTAAAATAATTACAAAATTACCTGTAAATAAATACACTATCAATAAATTAATTAACTAAACTATCTACAATTATCTACAATTAAATCAACTAAACTAAATTACAAAAAAAAAAAAAAGATTACAAGAATTTTAAACTAATTACACCTACTCTAAGCCCCCTAAACAAATAACAAAGCCCCCCAAAATAAAAAAAATGCCCTACCCTATTCTAAAATAAAAAGTTAACAGCTCTTTTACCTTACCAGCCCTTAAAAGGGCCTTTTGCGGGGCATGCCCCAAAGAAAACAGCTCTTTTGCATTTAAATAAACATACAATACCCCCCAACATTACAACCCACCACCCACATACCCCTAATCTAACCCAAACCACCCTTAAAAAACCTAACACTAAGCCCCTGAAGATCTCCCTACCTTATCTATCACCGATCCGTCCAGAAGAGGGTCCAAAGTCTTCATCCTATCCGGCAAGAAGAGGTCCAGAAGAGGGTCCGAAGTCTTCATCCTATCCGGCAAGAAGAGGATATCCGGACCGGTAGACATGTTCATCCAGGCGGCGTCTTCTATCTTCATCCATCCGGTGCGGAGCGGGACCATCTTGAAGCAGCCGACGCGGATCCATCCTCTTCTTCCGGCGACTCCCGACGAATGAAGGTTCCTTTAAGTGACGTCATCCAAGATGGCGTCCCTTGAATTCCGATTGGCTGTCGGAATTAAGGTAGGAAAAATCTGATTGGCTGATTGAATCAGCCAATCAGATTCAAGTTCAATGCGATTGGCTGATCCAATCAGCCAATCAGATTGAGCTTGCATTCTATTGGCTGATCGGAACAGCCAATAGAATGCAAGCTCAATCTGATTGGCTGATTGGATCAGGTGAAGATAAGGTAGGGAGATCTTCAAGGGCTTAGTGTTAGGTTTTTTAAGGGGGGCTTGGGTTAGATTAGGGGTATGTTGGTGGTGGGTTGTAATGTTGGGGGGTATTGTATGTTTATTTAAATGCAAAAGAGCTGTTTTCTTTGGGGCATGCCCCGCAAAAGGCCCTTTTAAGGGCTGGTAAGGTAAAAGAGCTGTTAACTTTTTATTTTAGAATAGGGTAGGGCATTTTTTTATTTTGGGGGGCTTTGTTATTTTTTTAGGGGGCTTAAAGTAGGTGTTCTTGTAATCTTTTTTTATTTTTTGTAATTTAATGGGTTTTTTTGTAATTTAGTTTAGTTGATTTAATTGTAGATAATTGTAGATAGTTTAGTTAATTAATTTATTGATAGTGTAGTGTTAGGTTTAATTGTAACTTAGGTTAGGATTTATTTTACAGGTAATTTTGTAATTATTTTAACTAGGTAGCTATTAAATAGTTATTAACTATTTAATAGCTATTGCACCTAGTTAAAATAAATACAAAGTTGCCTGTAAAGTATTTAGCTTTAAATAGGATTAATTTATTTAATAAGAGTTAATTTATTTCGTTAGATAAAAATTATATTTAATTTAGGGGGGTGTTAGGTTAGGATTAGACTTAGCTTTAGGGGTTAATACATTTATTATAGTAGCGGCGAGGTCCGGTCGGCAGATTAGGGGTTAATACTTGAAGTTAGGTGTCGGCGATGTTAGGGAGAGCAGATTAGGGGTTAATACTATTTATTATAGGGTTTTTGAGGCGGGATTGAAGCGGTTTAGGGGTTAATACATTTATTATAGTGGCGGCGAGGTCCGGTCGGCAGATTAGGGGTTAATAAGTGTAGGTAGGTAGCGGCAACATTGGAGGGGCAGATTAGGGGGTAATAAATATAATAAAGGGGTCGGCGATGTTAGGGGCAGCAGATTAGGGGTACATAGGGATAATGTAGGTTGCGGCGGTGTGTGTTCGGCAGATTAGGGGTTAAAAAAATTATTAGAGTGGCGGCGATGTGGGGGGACCTCGGTTTAGGGGTACATAGGTAGTTTATGGGTGTTAGTGTACTTTAGAGCACAGTAGTTAAGAGCTTTATGAACCGGCGTTAGCCCATAAAGCTCTTAGCTCCTGACTTTTTTCTGCGGCTGGAGTTTTGTCGTTAGAGTTCTAACGCTCACTTCAGCCAAGACTCTAAATACCAGCGTTAGAAAGATCCCATTGAAAAGATAGGATACACAATTGGTGTAAGGGGATCTGCGGTATGAAAAAGTCTAACCCTAACCCTAACCCTTTCCTGACTGACTGACTCTAAATACCAGCGGGCGGCCAAAACCAGCGTTAGGACCCCCTAATGCTGGTTTGGACGGCTAACGCAGAACTCTAAATCTAGGCATAAGTTATTACATATTGTGCTTAAGGCTACGGCAACATGCAGACAAAAATATGGGACTACAATTCCCACTGACTTCCAATGCTGCTATTGATCTTGTGTTCATTAATGGTTTATTTTTATTTTTTTGCTTCTACAAAGAGTTGTGTGATCTGATTGATCAATTACTTTTAAAAGAAAGGTTATGATAAATTCCCTTTAATGGGGCATGAAACACATTTCTTTCATGATTCAGACCATACACTTTTATACAACTTTATAATTTACTTCTATTATCTATAGATCTATACCTTTTGTCATTGGCTTACTTAATGTGCTCAGCTAACTCCCAGTAGTGCATTGCTGCACCTTTAACAAAGGATACCAAAAGAATGAAACAAATCTGATTATAGAAGTAAAGTGAAAAGTTGTTTAAAAATGTTTGCTCTATCTGAATCATGAAAAAAAATTAACTGGGGTTTCATGTCCTTTAAATGTCAAGGGTATCTAAATGAGATGTTCCACACTATAGTCGAGGAGGAGTTCACACAACATTTTCAAAATGAAATGGTAAATAATAAGAACAGTGGCACTAATTTAAATAAAAAATAACTTAGGGCCCTGTCAGAGTTGAGATAAATGCTCAGAAATAATGATCTCAAATTCATATACAGTTGCCATGGTAGTGGAACAAGATCAAGTAGACTACAAAAGGAAACCTATAAGCGACTTAATGTGTTATTTTTAAAATATAAAACGTACAAAGAAAGACAATGACCTAAATCTGTATAGTTTAGGGGAAAGAGGTGACATGATAGTAACCTTCAAATACTGTATATGAAGCAACTTAATAAAGGGGAAGTAAAGAAAAAGAAATAACAAAACAAGGGTCACAATCTTAAGTTAATGGGCAATAGGTTCAGGAGAAATGTAAGGACACATTTGGTTTTTTTACAGAAAGGTTGGTGGATTCATGGAATAAACTTCAAATAGAGGTGGTAAACACAAAGACTGTAAAATAAAAAATAAAAAACTCGGGACATGCATAAGGCTATCCTAAGACAAAAGTAAAAGACTTGAGGGGCCTTTTTAAATCGTATCTACCATCAAATCCTTACGTACATCCCCACTAGGAAAATGATTGCAGAATTATAGAGGTTAGCTGAAAAAGGTATAAGGTCAGGAATTTTAAATAAACCGTCTTGAAATTATATGTTTGTTGAGAAACCAAAGATACCAGAATTCCAACACATATCATTAGTTACTCTGGGGGAAAGGCTGGTCAAATTGGTAGATGATTATCTTCAGCTCATAGTGCAGAGGATCCCCAGAATACCTTAGGGACACCAAGCAGAAACAGGGACACAATAGGGGCACAACCCCCCCCCCCCCTCCCTCTTATGCAAATCTGTATTAAGTTCATTTCAAGCTAGATGCAATCTTTAGTGCTTCACATTCATTTAACGATAATATAGTATTTTTTACTTATTTCATAGATGACATTATGGGGTCGATTTAACAAGCAGCAAATGCTGCATTGATGCCCCATCATTTCTGGACTGCCATAAACGGAAGTTAAGAAGCAGCGATTGTAAGACAACTGCTCAGTAGGCAGACTGAAATCATCCCGATCCAATACGTTTGGGATGATTGACAGCCTCTTCTAGCGGCCGATTGGCTGCTAGTGAGCAGGGAGGCAGCATTGCACAAGCATTTCACTAGCTACAGCGAATCATGTTCTCTCGACTTATGGTAAATCTACCCCTATATATTTACTAAGTTTTAAAAAGTTTCCATATAAACTTGTTCATTGTCCCTTTAACTTTATCAGATTATAGAGGCTTCATTTTACTAATAATGATTTAGCAAAGGTTCTAATTAAACAGCACATATAATTAGATTAAAGGCCACTCTTATGTTTTCATATGTAATAAATCAATGTGTTCTGACTTAAGTTTTATATTTAGATACATGATATCTTACTTTGCAACAAGAAGAAAGCTGTACTCAAAATTATTAATGTATTTTGGAGATTCTTTCAGAATTGATTGGAATTGTAACACACTAGAATGCCTGATATAAATAATGACAAACTAATGCTTTCTCCTGTTAGTTTTATTGAAAAATCTATGGTGCTGTTAAGCAAATTACCTGTCACCCATGTTGCAGTACATTAAATTTTACATTAACAAGGAACTTACTTGGTATCCTATTTCACAAAAGCTTCAGTTCTGGGACTTGGCATTAGTAATGGCAGAATTAATTTAGGAGTTAATGGACATGAAATGCCATCTGCACTCACTGACTAGAAAGACTTGCCATTATAAATTGAACTCATTAACACCCGTCACATTTTTTATATATTTTATTAAGAATAATGTGAATACTAAATCCCCACTAATTATAGGGGGTTTTTAAATTAAAAAACTTGTAGGAAAGCTATTGCTTTATCAATATGTTATTTTATATCAAATAATGTCTAATGTAAAAATCAGTGAATACAGACAAAACGCATTAAACTCATTTTTAAATTGGTGAAACTATATATCAGCAATTAAGCACTTTAATGCTGCATGCAAAATAGATGTTTTAAAATGCAATTGTTTTACTAAAGTTTGTGTTGTTTGCAGTACAGTGACATATCCCTTGGAAAGCTTATTGATAT
This sequence comes from Bombina bombina, assembly GCF_027579735.1. NCBI lineage: Eukaryota > Metazoa > Chordata > Amphibia > Anura > Bombinatoridae > Bombina > Bombina bombina. Next base: position 912,135,149 of record NC_069503.1, on the reverse strand, counting down.
AACTATGTACCAAGTTGTAGGATAAAGGGTCTGATTCCTATAGGATCCACACCATCCTCTCTGGTGGGGGAAAAAAAATCACAATTTTAGAGTTAAAGGGACAGTATACACCAATTTTTTTATATAACTGCATGTAATAGACTCTACTATAAAGAAGAATATGCACAGATACTGATCTAAAAATCCAGTATAAAACCTTTTAAAAACTTACTTAGAAGCACCCAGTTTATCACTGTTGAGGTTAGGCTGAGACACCCAGTGAAAGGGGCAGGGAAAACAAGAAGAAGTGCAGATACTCGTCCTACCCCCCTTCTCCGCATATGAAAATAAATATAACATAAACAGGAGCCAGTAGTAGTCTGTAAATGCATGTATACATCTGACACTGTGGGGCTTGTTTAGTTGTCTGAAAATGAGCACAATCACCTAGTTTACGAGTTTTGCGTTGTTGCTTTTAACGTCGGAAAAAAATGGCAATTTCAGTGTAAAAGCAGTAACGCCGTTATTACAAATCGTGTCGGTACTAATATACCGCAAGCATTTTAGCCTGTAACACAACGTCAATCCCGCATTCAAAAAAAATTACGTTTTTTGTTTGGGATTTCCATAGCGCCGGTATTACAGGTTGTGCAGTGAGGCTAAAAAGCTTGTGCTACATTCTATACCGGCATGATCCATACCGCCATCTGAGAGCAGTAGTTATGGATTTTGTGTAGCAAAAATGTTTCACAAAACTCATAACTAAAGCATCACAAAGTACAATAACACCCATAAACTACCTATTAACCCCTAAACCGCAACGCAAATACTATATTAAAGCTATTAACCCCAATCTGCAACACACCCACATTGCGACTATTAAATAAACATATTAACCCCTAATCTGCTGCCCACCCACATCGCCAACACTATTTAAATATATTAACCCATAAACCGCCATTCCCGACATTGCCGCCACTATAATAAAGTTATTAAACCCTACACCTCTGGCCTCCCACATCTCTGCCACTAAATAAACCTATTAACCCCTAAACCGCCGGCCCCTCACATCACAAAACACTTAAACTATTAACCTCTAAACCTAACACCCCCCTAACTTTAAATTAAAATTACAATATAACTCTAGTTAAATGAATAAAAACTTATCTGTGAAATAAATATAAACCTAACATTAAACTATAAATTAACCTAACATAACTAATCTAATAAAATAAAAAATACCAAGAATATCTAAATTACAAATTTAAAAAAACTTAACACTAAGAAAAAAATAAATTGCAACTAAAAAAAAACAAATCCTACAAAAAAATTTAAAAAATATAAGTTTACCAAAAATAATTAACACTAAAATCACGAAAAATAAAGAACACTAAGATTACAAAAAAAAAATAAACGAAATTATCAAAAATAAAAACAATTACACCTTAATAGCCCTATAAAAATAAAAAAGTACCCTCCAAAATAAAAACACCCCCTAGTCTACAATACACTACCAATAGCCCTTAAAATGGCCTTTTGTAGGGCATTGCCCTAAAGAAATCAGCTCTTTTACCTGTAAAAAAAATACAAAGTCCCCCAACAGTAAAACCCACCACCCAACTAATCTCCAAAATAAAACTCTAGGTGAGAGTTATTAAAACATAAGCAAAACTATAAATTTTTACAAAAACACTTCCATATGGGCTATAAAAATGGATCATCAACAAAACATTTACACAAAGAAAAATCTAGTGTACAATGTCCCTTTAACCCTTTCACTACCGGGACTTCCGGTAGTGAAAGCATTTTTAGCATTTTTCTATCACTCCATTTAAACAGAAATAGAGCCTTGTTTTTTTTTTATTTACCTATCAAATCTATATATATTTTTAAGTAGACAACCCAAGGTATTGATCTAGGCCCATTTTGGTATATTTCATACCACCATTTCAAACAAATGCCATCAAATAAAAAAAAAAATTCATACTGCTTGTGTAATCATGGCACAAATGTTTGTAAAAGTTTCTCTGAGATGCCCTTTGTTCAGAAATAGCAGACATATATGGCTTTGCTATTGCTTTTTGGTACTTAGAAGGCCGCTAATTGCAGCTGCGCACCACACTTTTATTATTCCCTGCAGTGAAGGGGTTAATTAGGTAGCTTAAAAGGTTAACGTTAGCTTTAGTGTAGAGATTAGCCTCCTACCATACACTCCTTAACCCCTGATCCCTACCTGTTACCTCCCAAACAGCTATCTTCCCTCCCCCACCCCCACTGGTCACCTACCCATCTAAAGTACTGGCAGACAGTCTGCCAATAAAAAAAAAACTTTTTTTTTTGTTTTAAAGGGACAGTCTACACCAGAATTTTTAGTGTTTAAAAAGATAGATAATCCCTTTATTACCCATTCCTCAGTTTTGCATAACCAACACAGTTATATTAATATATGTTTTACATCTGTGATTACCTTTTATCTAAGCCTCTGCAGACTGCCCCCTTATCTCAGTGCTTTTGACACACATGCAATTTAGCCTATCAGTGCAGACTCCTAAATAACTCCACAGGAGTAAGCACACTTATCTATATGACACACATGAACTAGTACTGTCTAATTGTAGAGAGTACTAGGACACCGGGGTCCCAAAGAGGTGCGCTTGTGTAGGTAGGAGGTAGATCCAAACGGGAGCAGGCCACACTCTTGATGGAGGTGGTAATCAAATAAGTCCTAATAAGGAGAAAAAGAGAGGAGCCACATAGGGTAATATTGTCTAGGAGACCAAACAAGTCAGAAGCGTATTACGGAGCCCCTAAGGGTGGCTACTCACAAGATGTGGCGGCACAACCAGAGTGCATAGCAGGACGATACGGGACCCACAGAGTCGCATGTAAGACTCGCACAAGCATCTGGAGCATCGTACATGAAGTCATGTGGCAGGGCGGTCCAATCAGAGGTGCAGTATAGTAGACCAGACACCAATACAGCTCGGGATATCAGATAACAGGCTAGGCGTCACAGTGTTAGCGGGATAGCAGGCACACACATTGGACGAAAGTAAATACTTGAAACTTGGAGCAAGTAGAATAAAATCCAATGTGTAAACTTTAATGTGATACACAATATTTCAGCAACGCGTTTCTCAGCATCAAATGCTATTTCATCAGACTGTATGAAAAGTTTACCTTTTAAAAAATACCACCAAGGGAACAAAGCAAATGTAATGATAAAAGTTAATAGGAAAGTTGTTTAAAATGACATACCCTATCTGAATCATGAAAGTTTAATTTTGACTAGACTGTCCCTTTAATAATTTTTAAAAAAAAATTTCTGCAGTGTAGGATTGCCATAACCCTCAAACCTCCCTGATCCCCTATAAAAACCTCCCCTGCCCTAACTATTGCCGCCATCTTAAGTACTGGCAGCTATCTGCCAATACCTTAGAAACATTTTTTCTTAAAATAATAATAAAAAAATATTATTATTATTTTTTTAACTATTCCGTAGTGTCCCCCCACCTGCGATATTTATTGTAGGGTCCGGATTGTATTTAAAGCTCAAGGAGCGCCTAATGGGTGGTAAGGCAAAGGAAATGTGTACCATTTAAAACATATCTATTTTAATAATAACATATGGATCCATGCTATAAACAAAGATTATAAGACTTGGTTAAAATACAAATGATGTATATATAATATAAGACTTGGTTAAAATACAAATATAAAACAGTCAAGATAAAAATGCAGTAAAAAATAGATCAGAGGTCTAAGAAAGTTATGTGGAGACCTATATTAATCTCAATGGGAAATGATAGTCAGGGTGATGACAAAGGATAAATCAGGAGAGGTGGGTCTGCAAAATAGATATCGTGATGGTGTCCTACAATACACCTTGAGGGGGAGGAAAAAAATAAAAAATGAAAAAATGAAAAAATTAAAAATGAAATATAAATATATATAAAAGTGGAAAAAGATAATAAAAAATGTGAAAAATATGAAAAATATGTGAAAAAACGTCAAAAAAGTGGCAGTTGAACTTAAGGGTATAATCCAAATGTACACTTTAGGTTTAAGTGATAATCCTGAATGATGTGAAAGTGTCTTAGTTGAATCCTCAGTAATATGAACTTTATATAGTGAAGAGATTTTGGGGAAGATTCGGAGTTATCCAAAAGATCCCTTAATACATATATGCTGTGTTCCTGTAAATAAAAGATAACAACATTGTGCAATACTGCTATAGACAAATGTGAATAATCGAAATGAAGTTCACCATAATTTGTCAACGCATTTCGGCACTCTTTTGGGCATTTATCAAGACTTTTTTGTAGGGTCCCCCACAACCCCTTTTTCATAGTGTAGCTGCCCATCCCTCCTTGTCCTTTTAAAAAAATGTTCCTAGCGTAGGGCCCCTCCCACTTTCTCCCACTCCCTCCAGCCTCCCCTGCTGGGCCGACTACCCGCCTCCACCCTTCCGCCCATGCCTCTAGACAGCTCCAGCATTAGATCGTTACAGACGGTGACAGTGTCACCGTCTGTAACAATCAGGCATCTGCTCTCATAAGGAGGCGGAGCCCCGATCGTGCTTCGGCTCCATTGGCTGGAGATGCCTGAAGCTTCAGAAGCTTTATATCTCGGCTGAAACTTAACAGCCGTGATTGCTGGAGCATACTGAAGCGACTACGTATATATACGTCATGCGGTACGATAGCCAAAGTACCTCACAACGTATATATACATCGTTTTGGGTGAAGGGGTTAAATTACAAGAGGCCAAACTAAATAACGGACGTGCACTGCAAACTTGTTTTACTATGCATAATTTGACAATTTTATGGGATATTAAATCATTTCTTTTTAAATAGTGAGAACATTTTAATATTTTTAATTTGCTTTTAATAAAGAGAAGATAGAAAATGTAATTAACTCTTCCTCTAACCTATTTAATAAAATCAGTTGGTTCCGCAAGATGTTTTAATACTCATCCTGATAAAAAGCATAGATACAAAATAAAATGGTTTAAATGCATTGAATGTTCAAGTATTTAATTCAATATTCAAATGTTAACAAATTCCTTAGAAACATTTTTAATGTTAGAAAGAAGTTGAAGAGCAACATTGATATTAGTCATTCAAATGTCAGACATTCACCTATTTTTTTAACTGTATGGACAATTTGATGCTGTCAGTAACAGGAAACAAACACTTTAAAGGACACAGAATATTTCTAACATTTACATAAAAAGCAGCATTTAAACATAAGCATTAGCAGGAAGTATTTACCAGCCAATAGCCATTAGAAGGAAATACACAACTGATACTGCTGTTTAGTTTCAATACAGCTTTACATTCTCAACATCTTTAAACGCTGCTGTTTCACATGAATGATAGAAAATATTTCAGAATAATGATCGTTTAAGCTTAAAAGAAAAGGTAGATAGATAGTCAATGTTGAAAGATATTTTCCAGAGAATGTTAGCTTTCAATGGATAGCACAGGGTGCGCTATAATTGCACATACAGGTATACCTCACTTTACAGCGCTTCACTTTACAGCGCTTCACTTTACAGCGCTTCGCTAATACAGCGCTTTGTGGAGCTGAAGTTCAACCTCCAAGGATTTTGAAATAGAGCTGTAATCATCGTGAGATTGCGAGAAAAGTGACCGGCACCATTTTGTTATGCTTAGTTCGCTCTGTTTACATCATTACAGTGCAATCTGTGTCTCAGTGCTATAGTCCGGCAAATTGTACTACAGTAATTGTCACTATTTTATAGGTACTGTATTTATTAAATACTAATTTAATACTGTGCTCTGCTAGTGTTAAACTAAACATAGCTCTATTGCACATCTAAAATATGTTAGTTTAAACATGTTTTCAAGTTTTTAAACACACTGGCAAGTGAAAAGAAAGCTAAAACTGCCTTGTTTCACTTTAAGGCGGTTTTCACTTTACAGCGGGGCTCCGGTCCCTAACCCGCTGTATGAGCGGGGTATACCTGTACTACAAGCAGTGAATTATGTGTTGCGCTCGAGAGAGTTAATACACCATAGGCTATAGCGCCTGTAGCGTACCTATTCAACAGAAAATATTTTTGGTTAACATTGTACACATTCTGCACACGCCGATGTATAGATTGTTGCTATGAGCCCCCCACCAGTACTTCAGCCCTGGTGACACTGCACTTCCTGCACCAACCAATGGCGCTACAATTTTTATGCTCCACTTATAATCTAGGCCATTATTTCATGTTCTGTTATGTTATTGTGATAGTATGACCATTTCTAGTATAATAATATTACACACAATACTTCAGATTCTCTCTTTTTCTAAGACAACCATTTTTAACATTCCCTAATAACAAAATACATCCATTTAAAATGCAACGTCTGCCAAAGGATCTTTGACATTTTAGATGTAAAATGTCACAGCATAATATGCCATATACCAAATTAAGCAATAAACACTGCTAGGATTGTAGGTTCTCCGTGTGACTTGAGAACATTTTTTGCATTAAAATCACAGAAAACCAGAGAAACATAGGAGTTGATTTACAGTTGTTTAAATAGCGAAGAGATGGCAGTTTCAGAAAAGTGTCTGAGCACATATTACTGTGATTATACACTAGTTCAGAATTTGAACAGCTTTTATCACCTGGAGTTATTATAGGGAATTCTACTTATTTCTAGGCGCATGTTTAAATGATGCTATAAACATAAAGCTGCAGTATATTTACTAGCATCTGTAAGTTACCAACCTGTACTTTAGGCCTTGCGGAGCTCACAGCCTGAATGAAGTCTGCAAGGAAATTTCGGATAAAAAAAAAAGTTATCCATCACAATCTTTTTAGTTGCACCCCTATTGTGCTTTAACTGACCCTTTCTACCTAGGGCAAGATTATGAGTGGAGCGGTAGTTTGCGCTCGCGCGATAACTCTGCTAGACTACGGCTTTTGGCACACATTGGGTCGCACACATACTAAAAGTTGAAAGTAAAACGTTTTCGCTCTGATACTAACCCAACGCACGCAAAAAACTGAGCTTCGATTATTGCAACCACGTATCAGCATCCATACTCGCGTGGGAAACCTGAAGGCATTTTCTCAAATGCACTAACCATACATGAAATATGAATATTTCACAATCCAATGTTCTTCACATAGCAGAATATGTTCTATTTATTCTTAAATTAATATTTCCATATATATTCAATGTTTTTTATGGTAAAATATATATATTTACACACATATATATATATATATATATATATATATATGTATATATACATACATGTATATGTAGGAATATCTATTTAAAAATACAAAGAACATATTCCCTATGTGAAGAACATTGGAATGTGAAATATTTACAGTAAATGTATAGTTAAACCTTTATTAAATGAATTTTGCATAAATATGTTTTTTCCTGTTTTCAGCTACTTGACTGTAAAGGGATCCAATGCACACACACACACACATATATATATATATATATATATATATATATATATATATATATATATATATACACAGGGAGTGCAGAATTATTAGGCAAGTTGTATTTTTGAGGATTAATTTTATTATTGAACAACAACCATGTTCTCAATGAACCCAAAAAACTCATTAATATCAAAGCTGAATAGTTTTGGAAGTAGTTTTTAGTTTGTTTTTAGTTATAGCTATTTTAGGGGGATATCTGTGTGTGCAGGTGACTATTACTGTGCATAATTATCAGGCAACTTAACAAAAAACAAATATATACCCATTTCAATTATTTATTTTTACCAGAGAAACCAATATAACATCTCAACATTCACAAATATACATTTCTGACATTCAAAAACAAAACAAAAACAAATCAGTGACCATTATAGCCACCTTTCTTTGCAAGGACACTCAAAAGCCTGCCATCCATGGATTCTGTCAGTGTTTTGATCTGTTCACCATCAACATTGCGTGCAGCAGCAACCACAGCCTCCCAGACACTGTTCAGAGAGGTGTACTGTTTTCCCTCCTTGTAAATCTCACATTTGATGATGGACCACAGGTTCTCAATGGGGTTCAGATCAGGTGAACAAGGAGGCCATGTCATTAGATTTTCTTCTTTTATACCCTTTCTTGCCAGCCACGCTGTGGAGTACTTGGACGCGTGTGATGGAGCATTGTCCTGCATGAAAATCATGTTTTTCTTGAAGGATGCAGACTTCTTCCTGTACTACTGCTTGAAGAAGGTGTCTTCCAGAAACTGGCAGTAGGACTGGGAGTTGAGCTTGACTCCATCCTCAACCCGAAAAGGCCCCACAAGCTCATCTTTGATGATACCAGCCCAAACCAGTACTCCACCTCCACCTTGCTGGCGTCTGAGTCGGACTGGAGCTCTCTGCCCTTTACCAATCCAGCCACGGGCCCATCCATCTGGCCCATCAAGACTCACTCTCATTTCATCAGTCCATAAAACCTTAGAAAAATCAGTCTTGATATATTTCTTGGCCCAGTCTTGACGTTTCAGCTTGTGTGTCTTGTTCAGTGGTGGTCGTCTTTCAGCCTTTCTTACCTTGGCCATGTCTCTGAGTATTGCACACCTTGTGCTTTTGGGCATTTCAGTGATGTTGCAGCTCTGAAATATGGCCAAACTGGTGGCAAGTGGCATCTTGGCAGCTGCACGCTTGACTTTTCTCAGTTCATGGGCAGTTATTTTGCGCCTTGGTTTTTCCACACGCTTCTTGCGACCCTGTTGACTATTTTGAATGAAACGCTTGATTGTTCGATGATCACGCTTCAGAAGCTTTGCAATTTTAAGAGTGCTGCATCCCTCTGCAAGATATCTCACTATTTTTGACTTTTCTGAGCCTGTCAAGTCCTTCTTTTGACCCATTTTGCCAAAGGAAAGGAAGTTACCTAATAATTATGCACACCTGATATAGGGTGTTGATGTCATTAGACCACACCCCTTCTCCTTACAGAGATGCACATCACCTAATATGCTTAATTGGTAGTAGGGTTTCGAGCCTATACAGCTTGGAGTAAGACAACATGCATAAAGAGGATGATGTGGTCAAAATACTTATTTGCCTAATAATTCTGCACTCCCTGTATATATATATATATATATATATATATATACACACACACACACACACATACACATAATACATTGCTATTTTAATGAAAATGGATAGGGACACAAGTATGGAACTCAGCAAGTTTATTTCATTTTTGATCTTGTCTTCCTCTGTGATCTCTCTGAATTGAGTCTCATGTATACAATTTGACCTAAATCTCTACCAGTATTTCTCTGTATATCAAGGTAAAATAGCCCTTGTGGATTTACAATAAAAGCTCTGTTCCATGGGCAGAAAGCATAAGTTAATAAAAGCTTTATATGATTTTTCAGCTTTCCTCACACAAGTCCTTTGCTTTACTCTTATGACTGTCAATATAATTTTAATGACATGAAAAGCCATAGCTGATAGATTTGTAACACTATGGTATTTACTTTAGAAAGGCTGCTTCCTCTAGAAATAAAAAAGACCGTAGGGACTCTTAAATCACAAAGACCATATTCAGTGTCATTTATTGAGTATTATGAAGTGTAAGAATGTCAAAATATAAATAGACTGCATGCATGCATATTTCAAAAGAAGAAAAATGACTTTTAAAATGCCACTCAGGCATATAAAATCACTTCTTTTTCAGTATCAGTTTGCCGTTGACTTGTATTGTATTTTCTGATTTAGATTTCCATGTTTAGTTTTTAAAACTAAAAGTTTGATTTTATACCAAATCAATTAATACACAGCTCTTAATAAATAATTCAGAATGTTCTTTATTTTATTTATTTATTTTGCCTAATGTGCTAAAGTGCAATTAGTTTGAACTATTCCAAACCTTTAATGGAAACTACAATTACCTAAAAATTCTCGTTTGCAAGTATGAAATGTAAACAATTTGCCCACACAGCAAAACTAGTCTGTCTGAATCCATGATTCTAAATGAAGTGCTCAGCCTTTGCCTTGTGCACTTAAATGGGTTAATGGAATGTGGCTAATTAATATTGTTTCCATATAGTTTATAGGTCAAACTGATTTGCAGTTTAGTCATACACTGGAGTGAAGATAATGCATTATAAGCAATATAAGATTTTATCTTGTCAGTGAAAAGGAGTTAAGAAGCAAAATCCCTGCAGTTGTCAATCTAAAATATTGCATCTTTTTTGACCATTCACCTTTTTTCCACTTCTTACATATTTTGTTAATAACACTTGTTTTCCTTTGTATGCTTCTGTTCTACTTAAAGAGACAGTCTACACCTTAGTCATCTTAAAGGGACACTGAACCCAATTTTTTTCTTTCGTAATTCAGATAGAGCATGCAATTTTAAGCAACTTTCTCATTTACTCCTATTATCAAAATTTATTCATTCTCTTTGTATCTTTATTTGAAAAGCAAGAATGTAAGTTTAGATGTCGGCCCATTTTTGGTGAACAACCTGGGTTGTTCATGCTGATTGGGGGATACATTTAAGCACCAATAAAAAAGGGCTGTCCAGGGTTCTGAACCAAAAAAATAGCTTAGATGCCTTCTTTTTCAACTAAAGATAGCAAAAGAACGAAGAAAAATTGATAAAAGGAGTAAATTATAACGTTGCTTAAAATTGCATGCTCTATCTGAATCATGAAAGAAAAAAATTGGGTTCAGTGTCCCTTTAAAGTCTTACCTTAGATTAAGCTGCAAATAGCCTCCTGCACCCCTTTCTATATCGTGCAGCAGGAACTGTAAAAAAGTTAATCTAAAATGAATATTGTTTCTGGCCACTTTGAAATGGCTGCCAAGCTCCATCAACTGATGACATCATGATCTGGGCTGCATATAGCATCCAATCACAAAAGGCTCACTAGTTTGATGAATAGCATTGCTAGTCTGTTGAATCCGAGTGCCTAGATGCAGCCTAAATCATGATGTCATCAGTGGGCTGAGCTTGGCAGCCATTTCAAAGTGGCCAGAAACAATATTCATTTTTAAATAAGAAAATGACCATTCCTGCTGAGAGGGGGTGCAGGAGGCTGTTTGCAGCTTAATCAAAGGTAAGACTTTAAGATAACTAACAGCTTTAAAACATGTGAGAATTGTGTCTGTCCTGGTCTGGATATACCAAGAGCATATGACTTAAAGATGTGGTTATGTGACAAAAGGACCAATGGGACATTAACTCTATTTAGGGATGCCATATCAATTTCCATACTTGCACCTTATCTAAAACATACAAATACATTTTATTCTTTGGGCAGTCATATTGGCTTGAAATGACATTCAAAAAGCAAGCAAGTATTTTGTCTGTACATCTTTGCCATCTACTTGTTAATGAGATCTGTTGTAAGTAAAGGAGAGAACAAAACCAGACAGAAGTGCAGGAAAAAAGTAGTTGTATATGCCTAATGCATCATTTTATTTTTGGTCAAATTAAAGATGCCATCCTTTTTATGCATGCACAGGATCCCATAAAGGGAGATGATGCTCATATGATAAATCACATGAAAGTGATGCAGCATAGCTGTAAAAAGCTCTACATATCACATCTCTATGTAAAAACGGTATATATTTTACCACACAACAATTTCACAACAAACTTCCTTAAACTGACATGCAACCCAATTTGTTTCTTTCATGATTCAGTCAGAGCATGCAATTTTAATCAACTCTCCAGTGTACTTCTATTATCAATTTTGTTTCATTCTCTTGGTATTCTTTGTTGAAAGAGGAATAATGGCTTACTGGAAGCTAGCTGAACACATAAGTAAGTCTATGGCAAGAGGCATGTATGTGCAGCCCCCAATCAGCAGCTAGCTCCCATCTTCTAAGCCTACCTAGGTATACTTTTCATCAAAGGATAGCAATAGAACTAAGCAAATTAGATAATAGAAGTAAAATGGAAAGTTGTTTAAAATGTTATGCCGTATCTGAATCACGAAGGAAATATGTGGGGTTTCACGTCCCTTTAAATGGAGGAGGAAAATAAAGTGGTTGTGCCTGTACATGCTAGATATAGCACCCTCCCTTGCAAGTCTTGGTACTCGCATCCTGATTGGCTGCTTAAAGTCCTTTTACAGTGGTTTGCGGGTACTGAGTACATTTTGAGGTAAAATATTTTTACATAGAGCTATCCATGTGATATTTGCTAGTTGGAATTTTACAGATATGCTGCATCATTTTAAAGTGAATCAACATTTGGATATTGAATCCCTTAAAGTCAATTTAAAGAAAATCACTGAAAATGAAAATAAATGTTTTAAATAAAACACCTTTGAAAGAAACCCCTGCAAATTAAAGAATCCCAATATTTGGCTTGTTTTTTAAGGGCTGCTTGAAAACGTACTGCCATTGACGGGAATATTAGGATGTGTATTTTCCCTGTATTTCTTTCTGAATATGCATAAAAATAAAAAGCTTATTAAAGTGAGCAAGCTTACAAATACACAATGGGCTCGCCAGAAACGTAAGTTAAGAAGCAGCGGTCGTAAGGATTGACACCCCCTGCTATCGGCCGATTGGGCGCGAATCTGCAGGGGGCGACATTGCACAAGCAGTTCACAAGAACTGGTTGTGCAATGATAATGTCTGCATTTATCGATGTGCGGCAGACATGATACTCTACATCGTATCATGTCCGTCCGCACTTTAATAAATCGGCCCCTTAGTGTTAAAAGGCATCTTTGAAGGGACAGTCAAGTCCATGATTTAAATAGGGCATGATTTCATGATTTCATAGGGCATGTCATTTTAAACAACTTCCCAATTTACTTTTATAACCAGTTTTGCTTTGTTCTCTTGGTATTCTTAGTTGAAAGCTAAACCTAGGTGGTTCTTAAGCTAATTTCTTAGACCTTGAAGACTATCTCTAATCTGAATGCATTTTGACCACTAGAGGACATTAGTTCATGTGTTTCATATAGATAACATTGAGCTCATGCATGTGAAGTGACCTAGGAGTGAGCACTGATTGGCTAAAATGCAAGTCTGTGAAAAGAAATAAAATAAGGCGGCAGTCAGCTGAAGCTTAGATACAAACAGAACAACATTGCTTAATCTTTGGCCCTCTTTCAATGGGAGCATTTCCAGTTGAAGGCTTCAAACACAGACACAGATGGTGTGGCTTGCCCAGTGGATCTGTGGTTAGGGGGTTACCCGAGGTGTTAGAACTGAGATGGTTAGGTTTAGAACAGTTACTATTACATTTGAAATCAGTTTTACCAAAAATATAGTAACTTTTCTAAACCTGATAGACATTGTTGAAAAAGAAAAATCCTAACATCATATTAAAGGGGGCGGATAAGGGGGGAGGAACAGTGGTACTGGATAGATCCTACTATATATCTTAGATCAATACAAAACTTAATGACATTGACACATATAGGGTATTGTCACATAATCCAATAATTGACATACAAATAGAGTTAAAGACTGTCCTGGAAAGGGGTTTTGAACAGGTACATATAAATAAACAATTGATGGATTATTTGACAAATGAAAATCCCAGAACCCCAATATTCTACATGGTACCTAAAATTCACAAGAATGCAGAGACACCCCTGAAAGACCGATTGTCTCCAGTGTGGATTCAGTCTATATTAGCATCTCTAAATTTCTAGACAAAATTTTGCAACCAGAAGTCATTAAGATGTCTTCTTATTTAAAAGATACTGGGGATTTTTTAAGCAAGACCCGTAATCTGGAGACAAGTTCCTTCTGTATACCATGGATGTGAAAAGCCTGTATACAGCTATCAAACATGAAAAAAGAATAGGGATGATTGTCAAAAACCTTAGGATGAATAAGGGGTATTCTAACTTGAAATTTAATTTCATTGATTGAGGCTGGTATTGTATTGGAATGATTTTCTCTTCCAAGATACATGGTATGTTCAAGTGAAGGACACTGCTATAGGGTCCAATGTCGACCCATCATATGCCAATCTGTTCATGAGTGAATTTGAGGAGATAGTTGTCTATGAAAATAAGACATTTAGGAAAATGGGAGCAGTATGGTGGCATTACATAGATGACGTCTTGGCATATGGTGGGGCGACATTGGATCCCTTAATACATTTGTTAGAGAATTGAACTCTGCTGTAAGGGGACTAGAGTTTTCAGTGACTTATAGTGAGGAATTTATATCATTCCTAGACATAGTGATACATAAAAGAGGAAATATGCTCACATTCGATCTATTCAATAAGGATACAGACAGGAACACTTTGTTGCACTATAATAGTTTCCATCCTAGGAAAAATGAAAGATTATTTGCCTAAAAGCCAGTTGCTCAGGGTACAAAGAATAATAAGTAAGGAGAATGGGGTTGATCAAAGGCTTGAAGAGATGCAACATAAGTTTATAAAGAGAGGATACCCTAAGAGGTTGCTAGAACAGAAAATGAATGAAATCACTAAAAGGGAATCTACACCTAAAAATAAGGAAGAGAAAAACCGTATGGTATTTGTCACACAATACAGTCCCCTTAGTCAGAACATCAAATAGTAAACATTATCTTACGAGACTGTAATGAGAGCATATCTGCCTTTAAAAACCTTCATCTTACTGCCCATAGGAGGGTTAAAAATCTGAGGGACCATTTGGTCAGCACGGACATAGGATCAGGGAAAAAAATCCACACAAACACACATAGGACACAAGGTGACAGGCAGTTATCCTTGCCTCAGCTACAGGAGTTGCAGCTCTATCATTAAAGGAGATTCTTTTTACCATCCATATGGGAAAAAAATACAAAATCAATGTTTGTTTTTTTTACATGTGAAGCAAAATTTGTGATTTACCTTATTAAATGTCCATGCTCGCTAATTTATTTGGACGAAACAACAAGTAACATAAGGGATAGATTGAGCCAACACAGATCGAATATCAGATGTAAAAGTTTAGAGGCACCTCTATCCATACATTTTGTGGAAAAGGGGCACCAAGTTAGTCAATTGAGATGGCAGGTAACTGACCATGTAGGGCCACAACACAATAGAATGGACAGGGAGAAGCTTTCAAAACAAGGAGAGATGCAATGGATACATAAGCTAGAAACACTTAGCCTTAAAGGCCTTAATAAAGACTATGATCTAACAGTGTTCACATAGATAATTGGAATGTAGGACTAGCTTAATTTATTTTCATATTAAATAACCAGCATCTATCCGTGTATGTAAATAGTATACAGTGTTTTTAAATAAGGGTATAATTTAGTAATATTTAGGCATTTGGCTACATGGTAACAAAAATGTACATTGCAGGTCCATACATGCATAGATTATCTGTAGCTACAGTTACTTATTAAGTCCGATAGATGGCAGTAGATAACCAGGAATGGAGAAACTGGCGCCAATTTGCCTTCATAAGCTTGTATACAATGTATGTACAACATGTATGATTAAGGGGGAGACCCCGAATTGTCACTGTTTGTTTTTATTCTGTTGCCAATCAAAAGATAAACTTTTACCAAGGTGCTGTGGACCATCTCCGTGATTTCCTTTTGCTTGGGGGACAGGCAGTGCCCCTGGTCTTCACGTGCACCGGTTTGCATTTACTGCTGTATCACTTACTAGATATACATGAGGTGTGAGAACTGGTGGGGAGGGCTTTGGCTCTAGCTACGTGGTGGGCATACAGCTGGGTAAGGCAGCAGTGGGTTGTGGAAGCTAGTTGAGTGAATTGGTTGAAACCTCAAGAGAGATGTTTGCAAAGCTTGGTTGGTTGGGTTTTTCACCTGCAGAGATCCGGAGGTGGTTGGCAGCATTGGTATTTTTGTTTCAGTTCTTGGGGATGGAGGATTTGACTATGACCTTTATGGTCAGAATGGCAGTGAGGGGTTTGTGTTGGGGTAGGACCAGGGTGGATGGCAGATGGCAAGTTGTTTTCTCCTTGTTGTTGCAGGTTGTGGAGAACCTTCCTGATGTGTGTTATTCAGCTTTTGAGGTAGTTTTATTTAAAGTAGCTTTTGTTTTGGCTTTTTTGGGGGGCTTTCCATATTTTAGAGGTGGTGGGAAGGAATTGAAAGGTTTAGAATGGGTTAAGTTTTTAGGATGTGCAGCTGCTGGAAGGTAGGGTGGATGTTTGGCTGTGTTGGTTGAAGACTGATCAGGCTGGTAAACATAGGCTGGTTAGGTTATTGGAAATTGGGGGACCCTCTTGTCCAGTTGTAGCAGTTATGATGAGACTGTCTGGGTTTCATGCTTTTTTGATGCATAGTGATGGTTTGGCGTTTTCTGTTTTTCAGTTTGTTTCAGTTTTTCATAACGTTATATTATTTGGGGCATTGATGGTAAGAAGTTTGGGTCTCACTCTTTTCATATTGGGGCAGCAACAGAAGTCACTGGTTTGTTTTTAGATGTGTAAGTTATAAACAGGATTGGGAAGTGGGGGTCTGAGAGGTTTTGTTCGTATGTGAGATATAGTTTGGTGTTATAATGTTTGACTGGGTCGCTACTTGAACAATCATTGCTTTTGGGCAGGCATTGTTGGCCGGTTGGCCACTCCTATATTTATTGTGTAAAAAGAGCTGCAGTGCTGAAGGATGAAGGCTGCAACTGTATTTATTTTAAATGTTTTGGGATCTGGAGAATAAGGTGGGGCCAGTTGCTCTGTACTGTGGATCATTCTGCTAGGCTCTTCTTGCCTCCTAACATTTTAATTATTTATACTGGGGTGAAACAATTTGTATTTTACATCCCAAAAGGGACTAGTGGATATGATTCACAGAGACTTAGGATAGGCTTATTGAGTTGTTTCCCATGCTGTTAATTGTATGGTCAGAAATTAAAGGGACACTGAACTCAAATGTTTTCCTTTGTGATTCAGATAGAGCATGCAATCTTAAGCAACTTTCTAATTTACTCCTATTATTAATTTTTCTTCGTTCTCTTGCTATCTTTATTTGAAAAAGAAGGCCTCTAAGCTATTTTTTTGGTTCAGACCATGGACAGCACTTGTTTATTGGTGGATTAATTTATCCACCAATCAACAAGAACAACCCAGGTTGTTCACCAAAAATGGGCCAGCATCTAAACTTACATTCTTCCATTTCAAATAAAGATACCAAGAGAATGAAGAAAATTTGATAATAGGAGTAAATTAGAAAGTTGCTTAAAATTGCATGCTCTATCTGAATCCCAAAAGAAAAAAAAATTGGGTTCAATGTCCCTTTAAGTGCAGGCTTTGCTGGAGATCTGCATCATGGGATATGCGCAAGTTAGAGACACCAGACGGAAGGTGAATAGGATGGTAAGTAGTGACATGAGGAGTCTGGGTAATTTGAGTTTGAGGCCCGTGGAATCTGAGGGGGAGTCTGGAAATGTTTTTATCTGAAGTACGGGGTACATTTGAATGAGGTGGGTTTGCAAATATTTCATTTCACTTTGAGGGATTGCAGTTGGTGGACATTGCTCATCCGGAGGTCGAGCTGTGGTGGGTTGCTTGACCTAGGTTTTAGTTTCTTAAGTAATTTGTAAGAATATTGGGCCCTCCTGTTATGGTAAAGGGGAGGGTTTAATTATCTGGCAGTATGCCTGGAGGTTGAGGAAGGGATGTTTAGGTGATTAAGCAGGGCAAGCTCTGTTAATGGTTTTATTTGTTAAGGTGTTATTAAAATGTTAATAAATTGAGCTGCAACCTTTTCATACTCAAAATGATGTGTGATGTATGGTTATTTTCAAAAGGGGGAAGAAATGACTTGCCAATGTGGGGTCAAACAGTGGTGAATGTTCATATCAGCCAGTAAATGTTAGTAGACAGTACAATGTAAATACTACAGTAGCAGGGGCCGATTTATCAAACAGTTAATGGGCCTCAATGCATCTGTTTCCTTGGGGCTCACCAGAAACAGGAGTTAAGAAGCAGCGGTTTTAAGACTCATACACTGCTTCTGAAGCTGTGGACATCAATCCGCCCGATCGTGTACGATAGGGTTGAATGACACCCCTGCTAGAGGCCGCGAATCTGCAGGGGGCGGCATTGCACAAGCAGTCCACCAGAACTGCATGTGCAATGATAAATGCCGACCGGGTTATGCTGTCGGCATTCAGAGATGTCTTGCGGACATGATCTGCTCCGCCAGGCATTGATAAATCGGCCCCTTAGGGGCCTATGTATCAAAGGTCTTTGCGGACCTGATCCGACAGTGCGGATCAGGTCAGCAAGACCTCGCTGAATGCGGAGAGCAATACGCTCTCCGTATTCAGCATTGCACCAGCAGCTCACAAGAGCTGCTGGTGCAACGCCCCCCTAAAAAATTACCTGTGAAATAAATATAAACCTAACATTATAGAAGATAGAAGACGCCCCCGGGATAGATGAAGAACTCGCCGCCTTGATGAAGACTTTGCTGTCTGGATGGAGAAGGATGTCTGGACTTCAGAAACTATGAATAGATCTTCTGGGGTTAGTGTTAGTTTTTTTTGTTGGGGGGGGGTGTTTTTTTTTTTAAGATTAGGGTTTGGGCTTTGAAAAAGAGCTGAATGCTCTTTTGTGGGCAATGCAAAAGAGCTAAATGCCCTTTTAAGGGCAATGCCCATACAAATGCCCCTTTAGGCGCTATGGAAATCCTATGCAAAAACGTCATTATTTTAAATGCAGGATTGACGTCGCGTTACAGGCAAAAATGCTTGCGGTATGGCTATACCGACACGACTCATTCCTGCATTTACGCTGAAATTGTCATTTTTCAGCGTTAAAAGCCACATCGCAAAACTCGTAATCTAGGTGTATGTTAACACTCACCACACCACCTCGCCTTATTTACCTTGTTACTGGAGTAGACATGGCTCACCCTGTCATTTTGTTAACCATACTTACATCATTTTGAAATGTCTTATCTGAACCCATTTAGGGAAAAATAAGTAGAAGGGTTAGATCTGCGAAGTCTGCTGTGTGTACTTTTCAGAAGTGGAAACCCACAATTGCCAGAGGTAAAAGTAATATGAGCAAAATAAATGATAGTATAAGGCATATCTTTTTTACTATGTGCAATTAAACCTTTTATATTACAGTCTCAAAGTGTTTAATGTTCATTTATCAGTGTACTGGTGATGGTTTCCCTATGCTGGCTTATGTGTACCAGAATCATTTCATTTTTCATAATATCATAAAAATAATTTGCTGTGATTTGCTGATAGAACTAATGGATCGTCAGAAAGGAAATTTCAAATGAATTTAACAGATAACAGGGTTTCAGTCACCATACAATAATGCATTTTTTCCAAAAAAGGAACAATACATCAAAAATTATATTTAATGAAAAAAATCTATCCATGTGTCTGTCCATCTATCTATCCATAAATCTATACAATATTACAATTGTAATGTGTATTTTGTTTTATTTGCTATTATAAAAAAGTACATACAATAAAGTCCCATACAGCTGTCTTGTATTCAACGTACGTTTATTTGGGATAAAATAGGATCGATTGTGTCTACATACAACAGCTTGAATGAAATCTTAACAAGCAAAATGTCAATTCCCATAAGATGTGAACGAGAGATGTCAAAAAGAAACTTGGAAATGACAGAGTTTTTTAATCTTAGCTTAATCTTCAGAAATAGGGTCATATATTGCTTCAGGGGACAAGCAGAATAAAAGTTACAAAATGCATTGGTATGGAAATTAAAATGCCATTCAACTAGTTATATTTGACTGAACAGTCATTCTAATATCTCTAGCAGAGAAGAAATATTGGAGACCAAATAGATTTATTATATCTCTTTGTATAAGCAAGATAACTATCTTTGCAAAATTGGTTTTTAATATCAGTCTAGTTAGACAAAACATTTTAAGCTCATTTTATTTCCCCAAGGTTATTAAGGTAAAGACCGGTGATATGAAAGTAAAATATAATTTCCTGGCATGAAGGTGGATGGATGTTCTGTCTGTTTAATCCTAAACACAGAAATTAGAAAACTATATGGGCAAAAAATATTACACTAGTACAGTAGGTAGATTTTTAGACCACTGTTGGTTTCAACCATGATTTAGGCTTATTTCCTATTTTAATATTGCACATATTTATTATGCTATGAATATTAGTTTAAATTGTATGTAATATGGTATCAAACTGTCCATACCTATAGCTGACCACCTAAATATATAATCTTAATCCAAATGAAAGGTGTCACTATAAACCGCAACTCTACATTAGTTATGCATCTGCATTACTTGGCAAAATCATTTAGGTCAGATTACAGTCGTCTAGATTACGAGTTTTGCGCTATAGAGGGTGCGAAACGAACGCAACAAATGTTGTGTTATTTCACCCCCCATAGCGCTGCATTACAAGTTTCTGAAAAGCCTCCTTGTGCATGCGATATGGTGGCGATAAGCTCCATACTGCACAAAATCCAAGGGCTGAGAATAATGCTCGTAAACGCTTTCCCCATAGAGAGCATGTTAGAAAAAAAACTAACACCTGAAATGGGGAATGAAAAGCTCCGTAACGCAACCCCATTGATGTCTATGGGGAAAAAAAAAGTTATGTTTAAACTTAACACCCTAACATAAACCCCAAGTCTAAACACCCCAAATCTGACGCCCTGACATCATGACACCTAAATAAAGTTATTAACCCTTAATCTGTAACTTCCGACATCGCCGCCATTAATAAAAGTTATTAACCCCTATTCCGCCACTCCCCGACATTGCTGCAACTATAATAAAGTTATTAAGCCCTATTCCCCTGCACCCAAACATCGCTGACACTATAATAAAGCTATTAACCCCTATTCCGCCACTCCCCAACATTGCCGCCACTAAATAAAGTTATTAACCCTTAAACCTCTGGCCTCCCACATCACCGCCACTAAATAAACCTATTAACTCCTAATGCGCCAGCCCCCCACATTGCAAAAAACTAAATTAAAATATTAACCCCTAAACCTAACCACCCCCTAACTTTATATTGAAATTACAATATCCCTATCTTAAAATAAATAGAAACTTAGCTGTGAAATTAAAAAAAACCTGTTTAAACAATTAACCTAACATAACTATTATACTAAACTATTATACTAAAATTAAAATAACTACCAATTAAAAAAAACTAAATTACACATTAAAAAAACTAACACTACTAAAAAAAATTAAGTCTGAAATTACAAAAAATAAAAAATACTAAATTATAAAAAATAACAAACAAAATTAAAAAAAATTAAAAACAATTACACCTAATCTAATAGCCCCTATAAAAATAAAAAAGCCCCCCAAAATGAAAAAAAAACCCTAGCCTACAATAAACTACCAATAGCCCTTAAAGGGGCCTTTTGTAGGGCATTGCCCTAAAGATATCAGCTCTTTTCACAATTGGTGCTCCAGTTCCATATAAAGGCAGATGCAAGATTGTTAGAGACGGTGAAACTGTGTGGGGTTAAAGAGCTGTTTGGGGGGATCAGAAAAATAAAATACCAAAAAAATAAAAAACAAACTGCATACTGTCTGCCACTAGCTAAGATGGTGGTAATAAGTGGAGGGTAAGGGAGAGAAGAGAGCTGTTTGGGAGGGATCAGGTAGGGATCATTGGGTGGGAGGTGTCAGGGTAATCTCTAAACTAAAGTTAAAATTAACTTTACAAGCTACGTGATTAACCACTTCACTGCTGGGAATAATAGAAGTGTGGTGTGCAGCTGCAATTAGCGTCATTCTAATTACCAAAAATCAATGGCAAAGCTATTTCAAACAAAGGGGATCCCAGAGAGGCTTTTACAATAATTGCACAAGCAGTATGTAAATAATTTCAGTAAGAAACCCACAGTTTGTGAAAAAGTTAACTTTTTTTTATATGATCGCATTTGGTGGTGAAATGGTGGCATGAAACAATTAACCTAACATAACTATTATACTAAAATTAAAATAACTACCAATTAAAAAAAAAAAAAATTACACATTGAAAAAGAAAAAACACTACTGTAAGTCTAAAATTACAATAAATAAAAAATGTAATTACGAAAAATAACAAACACTAAATTACGAAAAATAGCAAATGAAATTATCAAAAATAAAAACAATTACACCTAATCTAATAGCCCTTTAAAAATAAAAAAGCCCCCCCAAAAATAAAAAAACCCATAGCCTTTTGTAGGGCATTGCCCTAAAGAAATATGCTCTTTTACCTGTAAAAAAATACAAAGACACCCCAACAGTAAAACCCACTACCCAACCAACCCCCCAAAATAAAAAACCTAACTCTAACAAAAACCTAAACTAACCATTGCCCTGAAAAGGGCATTTGTATGGGCATTGCCCTTAAAAGTATACCGGATCAACACCAAAGCCACGCTGTAGCTAAACGACAACACGGAGTGACATCACGCTTGACATATCAAGCAATCTAACTACCGGTCAGTGATATGTTGATCATAGACACAATTGGAAGCCATACGGCTCATGACAGCGTGACAACATGGAGGGATATTGTGCTTGATATATCAAGCAATTCAACTACCGGTCAGTAATATATTGATCATAGACATGATTGGAAATGACGGTAATAACATAAGCACTGGTTGATTTAAAAACCTTGTAAACTTCACATATATATTTATGATATACACACAAAAACACCTATATTACATAGGCTTCTGTCGATCTTAAAAATTTTGGTTGGGGGGGGGAAACAAACAGAACAAACAAACTTTACCTATGACATATACACAAAGATACCCATATCATATGAAAGAAAGGTTCACGCTGTTGCGTTTTCATATAAATTGTATAATCTAATATGGAGAAAAGGATCATGTTGTATCTTTTCACACAATCTAATAAGAGAAAAGATTTGTCCATCAAAAAATAAGGTACAAAATAAAATATTATGTGTCTTACTATAGAGAGAAAAAATAATGTATGAGAAAGAATATACAAAATATAAGGAGACAAATGAATTAAGATTAACATACCTGAGGGCTAACAGGTGTTGGAAATTAATTAGAGAACACGCCTCCATATAGGGTGATTTGTGTTGGTCAGATAGCAGATATATAAGGCAGAGTCAGTAGTAAGATGAATTATATACCTGAGGAAACGGTTTTAAAACCGAGAAACGCGTTGCATTTTTAGGGGGGTTATTTTAATACCCCTTATCCACCTTTGTTACACTGTTGTGTTGTTTTATGAACTTTGTTTTTAATAAATACATTTTTTATGGAAAAATTTCTACTGAGTGGATACATCTTACCTGCCTGCTACACTGATTAACATATGAGAGACAAATTGGATGAACCCAATCTGCCAGCCTGCTCCTACTAGCACATTGGTGTACTCAGCCTAAATGCGAGTACCCACTTAGGAATCTAATAGAGTGAGTACAATTGTACTCTGAATGATCTGCACATGTAGTGCATTTCTTTGTGTTCTACTTCATTCCCAGCATTGCAGTACAAAGAATCAAAATCCTATTGTGGGTGAGCTGTTACACCTGTCTAAATCTACAGCCTGTACCTACTAGCACAAAGGTGTGCTCCTGGAGTTTGCGAGTACCCATTTGGCTTTGATAGTTACTTGTATTCATTTACACCTGATGATACCGCACATGAGGCGCCCCTCTGTTCTTCCCCATTTCTCATAGTAAACCCGGATCAATCGGTGAGTAGGAGGCAGCCAACACTGATTTCTTTGGAAGCAAAGAGGACTTTATTTTACACACTTCATTGTTAAAGAAGATTATATATATATATATATATATATATATATATATATATATATATATATATGTATTTGCTATTTATAGGCTATTGAATGTGGGTATTGTATCACTACCAATATATTTACATTAATATTTCTGTTATAAGGATAACCTACTATATATATTTTGCACATATATAGTTGTAGCATTTATATAAGAATTTAGACTTACATTACTGTTTATATATATGGTATATTTTTCTCTTACACTAGCGCCCCTTCCATGTGACTAGGGTTTACTAGCTCTTTTACTTAAAGCCCAAACCCTAATCTAAAAAAAACCCACCCAAAAAGATTTTTAAAAAACCTAACACTAACCCCAAATATCCACTCTAAGGCCTAGATTTGGAGTTTGGCGGTAAAAGGGCTGTTAACGCTCCGCGGGCTTTTTTCTGGCCGCACCATAAATTTAATTTTGGTAGCGAGAGTTCAAACAAATGCTGCGTTAGGCTCCAAAAAAGGAGCGTAGAGCATTTTTTCCGCAAATGCAACTCTCGATACCAGAGTTGCTTACGGACGCGGCCAGCCTCAAAAACGTGCTCGTGCACGATTCTCCCATAGGAAACAATGGGGCTGTTTGAGCTGAAAAAAAACCTAACACCTGCAAAAAAGCAGCGTTCAGCTCCTAACGCAACCCCATTGTTTCCTATGGGGAAACACTTCCTACGTCTGCACCTAACACTCTAACATGTACCCCGAGTCTAAACACCCCTAACCTTACACTTATTAACCCCTATTCTGCCGCCCCCGCTATCGCTGACCCCTGCATATTTTTTTAACCCCTAATCTGCCGCTCCTTAAACCGCCGCAACCTACGTTATCCCTATGTACCCCTAATCTGCTGCCCTAATTCTGATCGGAACAGCCAATAGAATGCAAGCTCAATCTGATTGGCTGATTGGATCAGCCAATCGGATTGAACTTGATTCTGATTGGCTGATTCCATCAGCCAATCAGAAAATTCCTACCTTAATTCCGATTGGCTGATAGAATCCTATCAGCCAATCGGAATTCGAGGGACGCCATCTTGGATGACGTCCCTTAAAGGAACAGTCATTCGTCGTTCAGTCGTCGGTCCGGATGGATGTTCCGCGCTGGAGGTCTTCAGGATCCTGCCGCTTCGCTCCGGATGGAAGACCATAGAAGATGCCGCCTGGATGATGACTTCAATCGGATGGAAGATCCTCTTCTGCCCCGCTTGGATGAAGACTTTGACCGGATCATGGACCTCTTCAGCCCCCCGCTTGGGCTTGGATCAGGACATCGGAGGAGCTCTTCAGGACGGATCGGTGAACCTGGATGGTGAAGACAAGGTAGGAAGATCTTCAGGGGCTTAGTGTTAGGTTTATTTAAGGGGGGTTTGTGTTAGATTAGGGGTATGTGGGTGGTGGGTTGTAATGTTGGGGGGGGGGTATTGTATTTATTCTTTTACAGGCAAAAGAGCTGAAATTCTTGGGGCATGCCCCGCAAAGGGCCCTGTTCAGGGCTGGTAAGGTAAAAGAGCTTGTAACATTTTTAATTTAGAATAGGGTAGGGAATTTTTTATTTTGGGGGTGTTTGTTATTTTATTAGGGGGCTTAGAGTAGGTGTAATTAGTTTAAAATTGTTGTAATATTTTTCTTATGTTTGTAAATATTTTTTTATTTTTTGTAACTTAGTTCTTTTTTATTTTTTGTACTTTAGCTAGTTTATTTAATTGTATTTATTTGTAGGAATTGTGTTTAATTAATTTATTGATAGTGTAGTGTTAGGTTAATTGTAGGTAATTGTAGGTAGTTTATTTAATTATTTTATTGATAGGGTAGTGTTAGGTTTAATTATATCTTAGGTTAGGATTTATTTTACAGGTAAATTTGTTATTATTTTAACTAGGTAACTATTAAATAGTTCTTAACTATTTAATAGCTATTGTACCTGGTTAAAATAATTACAAAGTTGCCTGTAAAATAAATATTAATCCTAAAATAGCTATAATATAATTATAATTTATATTGTAGCTATATTAGGATTTATTTTACAGGTAAGTATTTAGCTTTAAATAGGAATCATTTATTTAATAAGAGTTAATTTATTTCGTTAGATGTAAATTATATTTAACTTAGGGGGGTGTTAGTGTTAGGGTTAGACTTAGCTTTAGGGGTTAATCCATTTATTATAGTAGCGGTGAGCTCCGGTCGTCAGATTAGGGGTTAATAATTGAAGTTAGGTGTCGGCGATGTTAGGGAGGGCAGATTAGGGGGTTAATACTATTTATTATAGGGTTAGTGAGGCGGGTTAGGGGTTAATAACTTTATTATAGTAGCGCTCAGGTCCGCTCGGCAGATTAGGGGTTAATAAGTGTAGGCAGGTGTCGGCGACGTTGAGGGGGGCAGATTAGGGGTTAATAAATATAATATATGGGTCAGCGGTGTTAGGGGCAGCAGATTAGGGGTACATAGGGATAACGTAGGTGGCGGCACTTTGCGGTCGGAAGATTAGGGGTTAATTATTTTAAGTAGCTGGCGGCGACGTTGTGGGGGGCAGGTTAGGGGTTAATAAATGTAATATAGGGGTCGGCGGGGTTAGGGGCAGCAGATTAGGGGTACATAAGTATAATGTAGGTGGCGGTCGGCAGATTAGGGGTTAAAAATTTTAATCGAGTGGCGGCGATGTGGGGGGACCTCGGTTTAGGGGTACATAGGTAGTTTATGGGTGTTAGTGTACTTTAGGGTACAGTAGTTAAGAGCTTTATGAACCGGCGTTAGCCAGAAAGCTCTTAACTCCTGCTATTTTCAGGCGGCTGGAGTTTTGTCGTTAGAGCTCTAACGCTCACTTCAGAAACGACTCTAAATACCGGCGTTAGAAAGATCCCATTGAAAAGATAGGATACGCAAATGGCGTAGGGGGATCTGCGGTATGGAAAAGTCGCGGCTGAAAAGTGAGCGTTAGACCCTTTAATCACTGACTCCAAATACCAGCGGGCGGCCAAAACCAGCGTTAGGAGCCTCTAACGCTGGTTTTGACGGCTACCGCCGAACTCCAAATCTAGGCCATAGTTTCTGAAATCTGGACATCCAGGGGCGATGTCCTCATCCAGGCGTCGAGGTCTTCATCCATCCAGGCGGCGTCTTTGATCTTTATCCCGGCGGAACGGAGCGGGTCCATCCTTGAAAACACCCGGCGTGGAGCGTCCTCTTCATACGGTCACCGCCGTACACTGAATCTTTAATGCAAGGGAGCCTTTTCAAAATGGCGTCCCTTGCATTCCTATTGCCTGATTTGATTTTTGAAATTGAAATCAGCTAATAGAATGAGAGCTACTGAAATCCTATTGGCTGTTCAAATCAGCCAATAGCATGAGAGCTAATAAAATTCTATTGGCTGATTTGAATAACCATATGTAGGCTCATATACTAATTTCTAAGACCTTGAAGGTCGACTCTTTTCTCAGTGCATTTTTACAGTTTTTCACATTTAGGGGTCTAAAGACCGCTGCCCATAACCTGTCCGTCTGCTCTGAGGCGGCGGGCAGCAATCAACCTGATCGAATACGATCGGGTTGATTGACACCTCCTGCTAGCGGATGATTGGCCCGCGAATCTGCAGGGGGCGGCATTGCACCAGCAGTTCACAAGAACTGCTGGTGCAATGATAAATGCCGACAGCGTATACTGTCGGCATTTATCGATGTGCAGCGGACATGATACGTTACATCGTATCATGTCCGTCCACACTTTAATAAATTTACCCCTTAGACACTGTTAGTTCATGTGTGCCATTTATATATAAAACATTGTGCTCAGTGTCGTGGAGTTATTTATGAGTCAGCACTGATTGGCTAAAATTCAAGTCTGTCAATAGAAGTGAAATAAGGGGGCAGTCTGCAGAGGCTAATACAATACAAGGTAATCACAGAGGTAAAAATTATATTTATATAATTGTGTTGGTTATGCAAAACTGGGGAATGAGTAATAAAGGGATTATTTATCTTTTTAAACAATAAAAATGCTGGAGTAGATTGTCCCTTTAAAATAAAGGTTTATGTCAATCTTTGGTTCAAACTAAAAAAATACAATTTAACACCATATGACAGATTCCACAAGTAATACAGTATTCAAATTCATCTACAGAATAGATAACCTTACACCAAAAAATGTTTTATAAACTAACCCTATTCATAAACATAGATATATACAAGTAATCCTAAAGTAGCAGAAAGACTACATTTTTTAAGAGGCAAATATTTTAAATCTGTAAAGGCTTAGATGATTTCAAATACCATGCATGTGGTAAATGTGTTAAATGTTTAGAACACTACACTAATCTGCTCTGGAATTCAATAAAAAAAAATCAGGGAAGGTTATTTTTACACATTTTCTAATGAGCAACATTTAGTCATAGGATATTTGGCAACAGCATGATAATTTCTGTAAAACCCCCCCACTAATTATATTATTTGTATACCTGAAATAACTATGCAGACTAAAAATATATCAGTGAATTAGTATATAGGAAACCTTAGTTATGACTGCATGAGAAATGCATAAATAATAGCTGGTAATATAATAAAGATGACCAGGGCTGCCATTAGAAATGTTGGGGCCTCTTACAAAACCATTGTTCCATACAACAGCATTTTAACCCTTTAAGGACACAGCTTTCTGTTTGCTCAATTGTTTTATGACGGAAAGATTCCGTCATATGTCCTTAAGAGGTTAAACACAGCACTTGCTTAAAGAACCTAAGGTATCCGCGTACTATGCAGTATCCAGCAATCACCTTGGCAGGACGATAGGGAGATGGAGACCTCCAGACACAGCTGTGATAGTTTGGCAAGAGTGGATAAAGTCCGGCCTTACAGAGGTCCTTTGCTTTACTTGAGGGAGTATTTTATGTCTTTTTTTATTCTTATCAACTACTGAGTAGCAATTTGTAGTGCGCTCACTTTATTTGTTTTAATACATTAAGCTGCTGATTACAACTAGAGTAGCATGGTTACTACACACCAGGTTATTGTTTTTCCTCCTCTACCTTCAGATCCATTTAAAGCTCCCTTATTTTACCCATTACAGAAGTTCTGCATATACTGAGCACTGCCATATGGGTATGTACGTATAGTTGCATTCTGTGACAGAAGCAGTGCGCTTTTACAGATCAGTCATGTTGTTGGCTTCTTAACAGCTTTATATTGCTCTTTGAATTATCTTTTACTATAGAAAGAAGATTTATAGTTGTGCAGTTTTTTTTATATAGTTTAAAAGTTACACAACAAATATTAAAAAATACCCTTAGGAATAATATAGAGATTGATGATACTGCAGAACTGTACAGCTCCTACTGTGTATTGTGCACTATAACTATAACATGAAGCTTGTCAAGAAGACAACAATATCCTTGATCTATGAATGAGCACCATTTCTCTCACAGGGTACAGCAATACTTAAATTCCAAGATGGCGACACCCAGTGTGAAAATGCCGAACTTCACTAACCAGTACTTTAGAAGGGTGTTAAAATAAGAGAATAGCTTTAACCCTTTTACCCAATAGGACATATATATATATATATACACATCATTCAGAACTTTGCATATCGTACCATATGATTTATATATACGTCCGAGCTTCAAGAAGCTCTAGCCGTCTCGGCTGTAAAGTTACAGCCAAGAGATGGAGTTCCTAAGCTCCAGGCATCTGCCTGCATATAGAACCGGAGCACAATTGGTTCTCCAGTTACATATGAATGCAGATCCAAGATTGTTAGAGACGGTGACACTGTGTGGGGTTAAAGAGCTGTTTGGGGGGGGGGGATCAGGGAGGTGGGAGGGTTGAGGATGGTCACTACACTGCAAAAAAATACAATCTAAAATAATAATAATGCTAAAAACTAAAAAATAAATAAACTGCATACTGGCATACTGTCTGACAGTACCTAAGATGGTGGTAATAAGTGGAGGGTAAGGGAGAGATGAGAGCTGTTTGGGAGGGATCAGGTAGGGATAATCAGGTGGGAGGTGTCAGGGTAATCTCTAAACTAAAGCTAAAATTAACTTTACAAGCTACGTGATTAACCCCTTCACTGCCGGGAATAATAGAAGTGTGGTGCACAGCTGCAATTAGCGGCATTCTAATTACCAAAAATCAATTATGGCAAAGCCATGCATGTCTGCTATTTCAAACAAAGAGGATCCCAGAGAAGCTTTTACAATAATTTGTGTCATGATTGCACAAGCAGTATGTAAATAATTTCAGTGAGAAGCCAAAGTTTGTGAAAAAGTTAACATTTTTTTTTATATGATCGCATTTGGCGGTGAAATGGTGGCATGAAATATACAAAAATGGGCCTAGATCAATACCTTGGGTTGTCTGCTTAGAGAAAATATATAGCTTTGAAAAAACAAGGATCTATTTCTGTTTAAATGCATTGATAGCAAAAATGCTAAACATTCTCTGGTATTTTGGGCAAGTTCTTCTCTGTATTTCCCAGTAGTGAAGGGGTTAAAGAGGGCTGCAGGGGTCAGGAGGAAAAAAACATAATTTATGCTTACCTGATAAATTTATTTCTCTTGTGGTGTATCCAGTCCACGGATCATCCATTACTTGTGGGATATTCTCCTTCCCAACAGGAAGTTGCAAGAGGATCACCCACAGCAGAGCTGCTATATAGCTCCTCCCCTAACTGCCATATCCAGTCATTCGACCGAAACTAGCCGAGAAAGGAGAAACCATAGGGTGCAGTGGTGACTGTAGTTTAAAATTTAGACCTGCCTTAAAAGGACAGGGCGGGCCTTGGACTGAATACACCACAAGAGAAATAAATTTATCAGGTAAGCATAAATTATGTTTTCTCTTGTTAGGTGTATCCAGTCCATGGATCATCCATTACTTGTGGGATACCAATACCAAAGCTAAAGTACACGGATGAAGGGAGGGACAAGGCAGGTACTTAAATGGAAGGGACCACTGCCTGTAGAAACTTTCTCCCAAAAATAGCCTCCGAAGAAGCAAAAGTATCAAATTTGTAAAATTTTGAAAAGGTATGAAGCGAAGACCAAGTCGACGCTTTGCAAATCTGTTCAACAGAAGCCTCATTTTTAAAGGCCCAGGTGGAAGCCACAGCTCTAGTAGAATGAGCTGTAATCCTTTCAGGGGGCTGCTGTCCAGCAGTCTCATAGGCTAAGCGTATTACGCTCCGAAGCCAAAAAGAAAGAGAGGTTGCCGAAGCCTTTTGACCTCTCCTCTGTCCAGAGTAAACAACAAAAAGGGAAGATGTTTGACGAAAATCTTTAGTCGCTTGTAAGTAAAACTTTAAAGCACGGACTACGTCCAAATTATGTAAAAGACGTTCCTTCTTTGAAGAAGGATTAGGACACAATGATGGAACAACAATCTCTTGATTGATATTCTTGTTGGAAACTACCTTAGGTAAAAACCCAGGTTTTGTACGCAGAACTACTTTATCTGTATGGAAAATCAGATAAGGAGAATCACATTGTAAAGCTGATAACTCAGAGACTCTACGAGCCAAGGAAATAGCCATCAAAAACAGAACTTTCCAAGATAAAAGTTTGATATCAATGGAATGAAGGAGTTCAAACGGAACTCCTTGAAGAACCTTAAGAACCAAGTTTAAGCTCCATGGAGGAGCAACAGGTTTAAACACAGGCTTAATTCTAACCAAAGCCTGACAAAATGCCTGTACGTCTGGAACCTCTGCCAGACGCTTGTGCAAAAGGATAGACAGAGCAGAAATCTGTCCCTTTAAAGAACTAGCTGATAATCCTTTATCCAAACCCTCTTGGAGAAAGGACAATATCCTAGGAATCCTAACCTTACTCCATGAGTAATTCTTGGATTCACACCAATGAAGATATTTGCGCCATATCTTATGGTAGATTTTCCTGGTTACAGGCTTTCGTGCCTGTATTAAGGTATCAATGACTAACTCGGAGAAGCCACGCCTTGATAAAATCAAGCGTTCAATCTCCAGGCAGTCAGTCTCAGAGAAATTAGATTTGGATGATTGAAAGGACCTTGTAGTAGAAGGTCTTGTCTCAGAGGCAGAGGACAAGGTGGAAAGGATGACATGTCCACCAGGTCTGCATACCAGGTCCTGCATGGCCACGCAGGCGCAATCAAGATCACCGATGCTCTCTCCTGTTTGATTTTGGCAATCAGTCGAGGGAGCAGAGGAAACGGTGGAAACAGATAAGCCAGGTTGAAGAACCACGGTGCTGCTAGAGCATCTATCAGCGTCGCTTCTGGGTCCCTGGACCTGGATCCGTAACAAGGAAACTTGGCGTTCTGGCGAGATGCCATGAGATCCAATTCTGGTGTGCCCCAACGATGAACCAATTGAGCAAACACCTCTGGATGGAGTTCCCACTCCCCCGGATGAAAAGTCTGACGACTTAGAAAATCCGCCTCCCAGTTCTCTACACCTGGGATATGGATCGCTGATAGATGGCAAGAGTGAGTCTCTTGGAGACTTCTAACATCGCTAGGGAGCTCCTGGTCCCCCCCTTGATGGTTGATGTAAGCCACAGTCGTGATGTTGTCCAACTGAAATCTGATGAACCTCAGGGTTGCTAACTGAGGCCAAGCTAGAAGAGCATTGAATATTGCTTTTAACTCCAGAATATTTATTGGGAGGAGTTTCTCCTCCTGAGTCCACGATCCCTGAGCCTTCAGGGAATTCCAGACTTGCACCCCAACCTAGAAGGCTGGCATCTGTTGTTACAATTGTCCAATCTGGCCTGCGAAAGGTCATACCTTTGGCCAGATGGACCCGAGATAGCCACCAGAGAAGAGAATCTCTGGTCTCTTGATCCAGATTTAGCAGAGGGGACAAATCTGTGTAATCCCCATTCCACTGACTGAGCATGCATAATTGCAGCGATCTGAGGTGTAGGCGCGCAAATGGCACTATGTCCATCGCCGCTACCATTAAGCCGATCACTTCCATGCACTGAGCCACCGAAGGGCGCGGAATGTAGTGAAGAACACGGCAGGAATTTAGAAGCTTTGATAACCTGGACTCCGTCAGGTAAATTTTCATTTCTACAGAATCTGTCAGAGTTCCTAGGAAGGAAACCCTTGTGAGGGGTGATAGAGAACTCTTTCCCTCGTTCACTTTCCACCCATGCGACCTCAGAAATGCCAACACTATGTCCGTATGAGATTTGGCAATTTGGAAGTTTGACGCCTGTATCAGGATGTCATCTAGATAAGGGGCCACTGCTATGCCCCGTGGTCTTAGGACCGCCAGAAGAGACCCCAGAACCTTTGTAAAAATTCTTGGGACTGTAGCTAACCCGAAGGGAAGAGCCACAAACTGGTAATGCCTGTTTAGAAAGGCAAACCTTAGGAACCGATGATGATCTTTGTGAATCGGTATGTGAAGGTAAGCATCCTTCAAATCCACTGTGGTCATGTTACTGACCCTCCAGGATCATAGGTAGGATTGTCCGAATAGTTTCCATTTTGAACGATGGAACTCTGAGGAATTTGTTTAAGATCTTTAGATCCAAAATTGGTCTGAAGGTTCCCTCTTTTTTGGGAACCACAAACAGATTTGAATAAAATCCCTGTCCTTGTTCCATCTGTGGAACTGGATGGATCACTCCCATTATTAGGAGGTCTTGCACACAGCGTAAGAATGCCTCTTTATCTGGTTTACAGATAATCTCGAAAGGTGAAATCTCCCTTGTGGGGGGGGAAGCTTTGAAGTCCAGATGATATCCCTGAGATATGATCTCCAACTCCCAGGGATCCTGAACATCTCTTGCCCACGCCTGGGCGAAGAGAGAAAGTCTGCCCCCTACTAGATCCGTTGCCGGATAGGGGGCCGTTCCTTCATGCTGTCTTAGAGGCAGCAGCAGGCTTTCTGGCCTGCTTGCCTTTGCTCCAGGCCTGGTTAGATTTCCAGGCCGGCTTGGATTGCGCAAAAGTTCCCTCTTGTTTTGTAGCAGAGGAAGTTGATGCTGCACCTGCCTTGAAGTTTCGAAAGGCACGAAAATTAGACTGTTTGGCCCTTGATTTGGCCCTGTCCTGAGGAAGGGTATGACCCTTACCTCCAGTAATGTCGGCAATAATTTCCTTCAAACCAGGCCCGAATAGGGTCTGCCCCTTGAAGGGAATGTTAAGTAATTTAGACTTTGAAGTCACGTCAGCTGACCAAGATTTAAGCCATAGCGCCCTACGCGCCTGGATGGCAAATCCAGAATTCTTAGCCGTTAGTTTAGTCAAATGAACAATGGCATCAGAAACAAAAGAATTAGCTAGCTTAAGTGTTCTAAGCTTGTCAAGTATTTCAGTCAATGGAGTAGCTGTCTGAAAGGCCTCTTCCAGAGACTCAAACCAGAATGCTGCAGCTTCAGTGACAGGAGCAATGCATGCAAGGGGCTGCAGGATAAAACCTTGTTGAATAAACATTTTCTTAAGGTAACCTTTTAATTTTTTATCCATTGGATCTGAAAAAGCACAACTGTCCTCGACAGGGATAGTGGTACGCTTTGCTAAAGTAGAAACTGCTCCCTCCACCTTAGGGACCGTCTGCCATAAGTCCCGTGTGGTGGCGTCTATTGGAAACATTTTTCTAAAAATAGGAGGGGGGGAAAACGGCACACCGCGTCTGTCCCACTCCTTAGTAATAATTTCTGTAAACCTTTTAGGTATTGGAAAAACGTCAGTACACACCGGCACCGCGTAGTATTTATCCAGTCTACACAATTTCTCTGGCACTGCAATTGTGTCAAAGTCATTCAGAGCAGCTAAAACCTCTCCAAGCAACACCCGGAGGTTCTCAAGCTTAAATTTAAAAGTAGACATATCTGAATCAGGTTTCCCCGAGTCAGAGACGTCACCCACAGACTGAAGCTCTTCCTCAGCTTCTGCATATTGTGACGCAGTATCAGACATGGGCCTTAAAACATCTGCGCGCTCTGTATTACGTCTAACCCCAGAGCTATCGTGCTTTCCTCTGAATTCAGGCAGTCTGGCTAATACCGCTGACAGGGTATTATCCATGATTGCTGCCATGTCCTGCAAAGTAATTGCTATGGGCATCTTTGATGTACTTGGCGCCATTTTAGCGTGAGTCCCTTGAGCGGGAGTCAAAGGGTCCGACACGTGGGGAGAGTTAGTCGACATAACTTACCCCTCGTCAGAATCCTCTGGTGATAATTCTTTTAAAGATAACAGCTGATCTTTATTGTTTAAAGTGAAATCAATACATTTAGTACACATTCTCCTATGGGGTTCCACCATGGCTTTTAAACATAATGAACAAGGAATTTCCTCTATGACAGACATGTTTATACAGACTAGCAATGAGACTAGCAAGCTTGGAAAACACTTTAAATCAAGTTAACAAGCAATATAAAAAAACGTTACTGTGCCTTTAAGAGAAACAAATTTTGCCAAAATTTGAAATAACAGTGAAAAAAGGCAGTTAAACTAACAGAATTTTTACAGTTGCTGTAACAAGTTAGCAGATCATTGCACCCACTTGCAAATGGATGATTAACCCCTTAATACAAAAAACAGATTAACAAAACGAAAAATGTTTTTTAAACAGTCATAACAACTGCCACAGCTACTACTTTTGAAGCCTTTTGAGCCCTTCAGAGATGTCCTATAGCATGCAGGGGACTGCTGAGGGAAGCTGAATGTCACAGTTTGTAATTTTATCTGCACCAACTGTAACTTTTATACTATAACAGTGGAAAGCCTCAGGAAACTGTTTCTAGGCAAAAATAAAGCCAGCCATGTGGAAAAAACTAGGCCCCAATAAGTTTTATTACCAAAGCATATATAAAAACGATTAAATATGCCAGCAAACATTTTATATTGCACATTAATCAGAGTATATACCTCTGATAGCAAGCCTGATACTAGTCGATATTAAATCACTGTATTTAGGCTTTAACTTACATTAATCTGGTATCAGCAGCATTTTCTAGCAAATTCCATCCCTAGAAAAACTTAACTGCACATACCTGCACGCCATTCTCCCTCTGAAGTTACCTCACTCCTCAGACATATGTGAGAATAGCAGTGGATCTTAGTTACTTCTGCTAAGATCAAAGAAAAACGCAGGCAGATTCTTCTTCTAAATGCTGCCTGAGATAAAATAGTACACTCCGGTACCATTTAAAAACAATAAACTTTTGATTGAAGAAAAAACTAACTATATTTTACCACTTTCCTCTTACTACCTCCAGCTATGTTGAGAGCTTGCAAGAGAATGACAGGATATGGCAGTTAGGGGAGGAGCTATATAGCAGCTCTGCTGTGGGTGATCCTCTTGCAACTTCCTGTTGGGAAGGAGAATATCCCACAAGTAATGGATGATCCGTGGACTGGATACACCTAACAAGAGAAATAATAGTATGGTGTGTGGTAACCATGCAACTGTAGTTGTACTCAGCTGTTTAATGTCCCTTTAATTTAAAAGTGCAGCAGTTTAATGTCCCTTGGTACTGAACATTATGTAAATTACAAACAATATCAGACAATTACCCTAGGGTTACTAGACTTCCCATTTTTAATGGGATTGTCCCTTTTTAACACACTTTGGGGCCGATATATCAATGTCTGTCTGACATGATATGCTGTAGCATATCATGTCCGACAGACATCACTGAATGTTGACCTGTCGACAGCATATGCTGTCTGCATTTAACATTGCACAATCAGTTCACCAAAACTTCTTGTGCAATGCTACCCCCTGCAGATTCTCGGCAAATCAGCCGCTAGCAGGGGGTGTCAATCAGCCAGATCGTGTAGGATTGGGTGGATTGCAGACCGCTGCTTCATAACCGCTGTTTCCGGCGAGCTTAATAATTCGGCTTCTTTGTCCCTAGAACTTTTTGAAGGGATGTCCCATTTTTTTATCATGACTTTTTACTTATTTTTTTTTTTTTTTATATATGTGCAACACTCATGTTGGTATTATTTACATGTCCATTACAGTGCCATGGCATTCAATATCTGCAGCTGTTAGAAGTGGTGGACATATGCAAAAGGAGGAGGGAACAGTCTATGCACCTTTTTGGTGGTGTCTGATTGGAAGTGGGGGAGGGTGGCTTGTGAGCAAAGAGAAAGTTGAGCGGCAGCAACAGAGTTGATCTACAGAGAGAGAGCAACTGAACATCAGAGAGAAGGTAAACATTAAAGAGAGCATTGAAAAGCAAAGACAGGGCTGACCAGCAGAGAGAGAGAGCCAGATAGAGTTAAACAGCAGATTACCCTGTGATTTATGGTTAATAGTTACTAAATGCATTTAATTGTGAAGTGAATATTATATTTATATTACCAAAATTGTTAGAGTGTGTTAGAGGTAGAAGATGTATTTCTATAATAAAATTTGCCTAATTCTCTAGGTATCCTTTGTTAAGGAGTACACCTATGTAGACTGATAGTACCTTAGGAGCATGCATTTGTCTTTAGTATCAGTTTTTGCAACAATGTATAACATTGCTAGAAACATTGTCGAGAACATTGCTACTGGATGGCTAAAGATACGTGCATGCTCCTGAGCTCACCTAGGATTACATTTTAACAAAGAATACCAAGAAAATGAAGCAAAATTGATAATAGTAGTAAAATGAAAAGCTGTTTAAAACTGCATGGTCTATCCATTCCACTTAAGTTTAACTTTGACATTACTGTACCTTCAACATCTACACTTAAAGATATAAATTGCCTATTACTAACAGCATGAAGCCATTCTTCTAATCTAAGAAAATGGCTAAACCTTTTAACTTTATGACTTCAACTTTTTGTAAGCTTTGAGGCATCCCACAAAGGATTTCATATGCACATGCTGCTGCACTTTAATAGGCCAGTCACAATGCTGTCAGCTATGCCTCTAGCAATATGTATAATACTGAGCAGCCAACAATAATTTAAAATCAATCAAGACAATAACGTCAGTAATTACATTTCCACTATTTCCATATTAAAAGAAGAAAGTAGGTGGATATAGAAATATGAGCCGTTTTCTTGTGTTTGATATGACTGGCTGTTTCTGAACAATAAATTATTTTGTCATCACTGGGGGAACTAATAATTATAAAGATGGAAATGGTGCAAGAAACATTTTGGGTCAGCAAATCATAATTTTTGGGGTAACTATAAAAAGGAAATTATTTGTCCAATTATCTACATAATTGAGATCATGGATCACATACTTGCCCATGTAGCTGCCTTTATTCATTTTATATGCCCAAATGGAATTGCAGATTAGATATGTACTCCCCGTAGAATTCTTTGTTCCCAATATGTGCAAAAATAATACATCAGATTTGTTCTTTGACTTCTTCAAGCCCCCTAAATATATACCTGAACTAACTCAGACTTGCCCGGGTTTACCTAGATATGCCTGCAGGCCCCCATGAACAGGTTGATAAGACTTCCTCACTCTCCTGGGCCCTGGGTGAAGAATCCAAATTCACTGCAATGCAATAAATATCTCCTATGCACTCATACATAAAATTTCCAAAGCTGACAAAAAGATTTAAAACTGTTGTAGTAAGTGGATAGGAAAATAATAGGAAAGGAACTTACTGGATCTACTTATAGCTTAAAAGAGGATACAAAATAGCATTTCTCTCCAGATTAATTAGTTATTTGTCTATACACAGGAAAGGGAAACAAGCATTAGTATAGATTGGGTCTCCCTCTGTATAAATCCCTCATGGTATCAGTTTATTTTAAATTTACACATCTAAAATAGCTTTGATTACTAGAGTGTATGTTTCTCTTTACTGACCAAAAGGGAGTGTTTATCTGAAGACATTTTGCTATACGTTTGAAGTTTTTCTGAATTTTTAAAATGTACTGGTCATAAATAAAATGTTTTAATTCTGCCACTAAAATCAAATGTAAACATCAAGAATGTAATGGAAACCTTTTAAGAACAAGAGGATTATAAGGGAGGATAACACACTGCAAGGATTTGTATCATTATTAAAAAGATCAACAAGGGCATTTGATCAAAAGTAAAGCAAAACAAACGCCACAAACTAAAATTAAAAGTGAAGATTTGCACTAAGCCTATAAAACCAGGCTACAACTCCCAAAGGGGGAGTTAAAAAGAGGGGGCTCTTCAGTGACATGGAGGAGCTTTTCAGAAAATATTCCCTGGCAACAACCTTGAAACGAATAATTCAATTGAACAAAAAAACAAATCAGAATGTGCATCAATTCAAGGTCTAAATACCAAGTGGGACACATATAAAGATTTATTCTGACATAAGATCTGGCCTAGATTCCAGATTCTAGATTTATCAGTTCCTGGTGAAGTTAACAGATGCTTAATGGAGCCCAACATGTTCTCCAATTCTGGGTCATCATAGTGTATTAATGTAACCAATTTTGGGCACCTTATCAAGTCAAAAGCTACATTCAATTGTCAGACATCTTATATTGTGACCCTTACAGACCATATTTCTAGTCAAAATGAAATATGTTTTATTTTTAGGTAATCATTTGTTAATATAAAAATTGGATTTTTTTATGTTTTGTTTTTTTCCTTTTTTCTTTTCTTTTAGATTTTATTATTTGTTTTACTACCATTGGCAAGTTTGGACAGGGCTATGAGCATTAATAAATTACCAAAATTAGATCACCACTTCACTGCAAAGTGGCCACTAATTTTTAATGAACAGAGTGAATAGAATCCAAAATATTGGCATTTTTTTAAGAAGTGGAGCTAATGATATACCTCAAACTATGAAATATTGGATTGAAATATTTAGAATAATACCTTAAACTATTGGCCCAAGAATAATAATATGCTTTTACACATTACATTATAGCATTTTCTCTTTGTACTTTTATATCACTTTTTATCTTGGGAAGCATAGACTGCATGGTAGTTAGTTTACCACAACGCAAATACAGTGGCACCACACCGGCAACCTTTTCTATATTAGTATTAGCTGACAAAAAACGTGTTCATGTCTACATTTTTATTATAGCAGAAAAGTTGGTGCTGTGCAGTATGTAATATACTGAACAAAAAAGAGGAAGAGACCTCTCAAAAGACTGCACATATAGCACTCTAAGCCTGGACTAAAAGTGGAGAAATTGGGAAAATTAAAATGTAACTTTTATTTTGTATATTTAAAATAAAACACTCAATTAAAAACAACCAAAGAATTGGAGGCCTATTCCTTGATTTTCAGTAAGCCTTTGATATGTCAAAAGTAATAAAAGGAAATTGTATAGGTGGGGAGCTATATCTATGACCACTATTCGACAAATCAATAGTAGGTAGTTAGGATCAATATTATAATATCAGGCAAAAGATATGTTGTGATGATGTACCTTCAGAGCATTTGAATAACACGTGACACCCTATAAGTGTTTTTATACACTTTTATAACTGTGTGATATCACTTTATTTGTGCATATACCATCATATTCATGTTGT
This sequence comes from Bombina bombina, assembly GCF_027579735.1. Classification (NCBI taxonomy): domain Eukaryota; kingdom Metazoa; phylum Chordata; class Amphibia; order Anura; family Bombinatoridae; genus Bombina; species Bombina bombina. Next base: position 912,095,044 of record NC_069503.1, on the reverse strand, counting down.
ACTTGGATTGATATTAGATAATGTAGATTTCAAAGCATTCGAATTGCACGCAACCCCTTATGAGTATATTTATATATGTTATTTGTAACTGTGTGTTATCACATTATTTATGCATATAGCATCACATTCATGTTGTACTTGGATTGATACTGGATAATGTAAATTTCAGAACATGCGAATTGCATGTAACACCTTGTGAATGTTTTTATATGATTTTTTGTAACTGTGTGATATCACTTTATTTGTACATGTAACATCACATTCATATTGTCCTTGTACTAATATTAGATAAAGCAATCAGATTACACGTAATACCAAGTGAATGGTATTCCATATTTAGTTTCTAAGATTAATAAAGATCAACTTAGATAGAATGGTGTCCGTGTCTAATTTCTTATCATTAGAATATAGTTCTGGCTTAATCTCATGATATTACTGTAGTGGTATGTATCAGCACGTAAGTTAGCTAGGAGTATATTTTCTAAAATGAATAGGTCATTTATATCTAATATAACCCATATTCAATAAATTGAGTTAATAAAATTGCTTGTTATTTACTTTTATATTAAAGATAAAGTTTTTCCACTATTATAAATATGAAGTACTACAATAGGAGACAAGGTTTATATGGAATTAATTGCAGAATACAAGCAAGTGACACGAAAATTAAGAGTGAGAATAATGGAACATCTACGCAACATCAGAAACGCAGAGAAAGATAAGAAAGATGATAAAACTCTAACAAGTGTCGTGCAACATTTCCTACAGTACCATAAAGCCAATGCTGAAGAACTACAATGTAGAGGTATAGATAGAATAAGACTGGGCATCAGAGGAGGAAATCTTGAAACAGCATTGTTAAAAAGAGAAAGTAGATGGATATACCTTCTAAATACTGTTCAGCCATTTGGCATGAATGAAAATAATAATTTCTATGTACATCTTCAAACCTAGATCAGAGGTAATAATTCAAATAATGTCCCGAATATAAATAAACATGGGGACGGACACATTAGTCTGATTAAACAATAACATACTCGATACAGTCTGACAAATAACAAAACAACAAGCTCTTATTTTATCAAGAGCGATGTGTTTAATAAATTTATACAGAAATAAATATTTTAATCAAACCACAGATTTTCTTTAGTTAACAACTGAAATTCATTGATCATATGAACTTTATAAATCTAACTTCAATAGAATTTTCAGCAGTGAAACTATTTCACATACAAATATACACAATTCACAGTATTCTATCAAAATAATGTTACATTTCTTTTACTGTAACGTCACACTTCTCATGTCACACACAACAATCTGCACTCACTAGTATGTACTATCCCTCACATGGGAGTACATAAACACTTGTGCTAAATTTTTGACAAAGCACACACTGGTATGCACTGGTGATTAATGCACATATCGCATTATATTTGAAACGTGACACAGTCACACAACCCATGTTGTTCACATTGTAAGTTTTTTTACATTTTTTTAACAAGCAAGAGCACTTTGAAATTCAGATTTAATTTTTAATACACTGTCACACTCAACACTCTTTTGCAAGATCTTAATTTTATTAAATATATTATTTAACACGTGGTGTTTTAGTTATTCACTGGGCCATAGTGCAAAATATACAAAAAAGCATAAGTAACTCAGGTTCCCTATAGTCACTGAGAATTTTAGCCACAATATATATTTCATATACCAATACAGGTACAGATCTCTTCGTATTAAATATAATCTAATGGGACTAACATGAATATATACCTCAAATCATCTTTTATAAGTATGACTCTTTGTCTAATGAATTACAACATTAACAGAAATCAAGTACTTTAAATTAAATAAATGGACATATATAATTCAAAACAATACAAAACAAAAAACGAGATAAAACAGAACAAACATGACACTTTAAAGGACGTATTATATTATTATACCACCCTGTAAATCACTTTATTATAGTAGCAAGAAACATCGAAAGTGAGGACAATAACCTGAGTGGAGAACATTTTTATAATAAAATCGTTTCATTTTTATCTCAGTTTTTTTTATTGGGTTTTTTATTTTCTTATTTATCATCAGATATAAAACTTATTTATATATGCTTAAAAACCTACACAAAGAATTCATCATAAAAGGTGAAATAAGATACAACAAATCAATAGGACTGAATATTTATTATGGTTAAGATAAACAGTATTACAAGATACATAGTTTTTCAGGATGGAAACTTTGCTTCCCCCTCTTCACTTGTAACAACTTTCAGCCAGTATCCAATTAGACGCATATCTGCATCTTACGTTCCTGATCTCTTAGCTCCTACAGCTATTGCAAGAACAAGTAACTTAATGATTGGTGGAACTAACCAAACTGACAATCAGACTATCCAATCAAATAGGCAATGTTTTTTGGGACCGGGTCCTCAACCCGCTTATACTTTCAAACTTCCGGCGGCTCGCCGCCTTTGAAAAAGCCCTATACGGGCAAAACCGGTCAGGGGATTATAGAGCTTAGGGGAGCTCTATTTATTTTTAAATTCTACCTAGAATTGTTGGCCAATATAGGCGGGAATTGACTTAATAAACTTAATAGATTTAACAAACAAATCTATCAATAATGTTACTTGGTTACATATTGAGCTATCGCTAATTTAGACCGAACAGAATGTGACTACTCACACACTATTAGCGAGGAACTTTATTTAAAACCGGCTACTTAATCAGAGCTGCATATTGGTACTTTATTAGGGGGTATGTTTGATACCAACCGACCTTAACTTATAATTTGTGCAAACGATTACTCAAATTGCTAGCGTACTGCTAACTTTGTTGTCACTATTAATAATTCGGTTACTACTGCTACAAAGAGCTAATAGGATTGACATCATTATTGATCACTCAATAGAAATTTAACGAGTGGCTTTAGCAAGTAGATATATTTTCTGCGGCTACAAACATTGACCGGATATATACCGGCATAGTTATTTGGTTAAAAGAATCCATCACACCAGTGCAATCTACATGTGCACGCTTAGCTATTGCAAACCCACTTGCTTGTATTCTGCAATTAATTCCATATAAACCTTGTCTCCTATTGTAGTACTTCATATTTATAATAGTGGAAAAACTTTATCTTTAATATAAAAGTATATAATGAGCAATTTTATTAACTCAATTTATTGAATATGGGTAATATTAGATATAAATGACCTATTCATTTTAGAAAATATACTCCTAGCTAACTTGCGTGCTGATACATACCACTACAGTAATATCATGAGATTAAGCCAGAACTATATTCTAATGATAAGAAATTAGACACGGACACCATTCTATCTAAGTTGATCTTTATTAATCTTAGAAACTAAATATGGAAAACTTATTATAAAACCATTCACTTGGTATTACGTGTAATCTGATTGCTTTATCTAATATTAGTCCAAGGACAATATGAATGTGATGTTACATGTACAAATAAAGTGATATCACACAGTTACAAAAAATCATATAAAAACATTCACAAGGTGTTACATGCAATTCGCATGTTCTAAAATTTACATTATCCAGTATCAATCCAAGTACAACATGAATGTGATGCTATATGCATAAATAATGTGATATCACACAGTTACAAATAACATATATAAATATACTCATAAGGGGTTGCGTGCAATTTGAATGCTTTGAAATCTACATTATCTAATATCAATCCAAGTACAACATGAATATGATGGTATATGCACAAATAAAGTGATATCACACAGTTATAAAAGTGTATAAAAACACTTATAGGGTGTCACGTGTTATTCAAATGCTCTGAAGGTACATCATCACAACATATCTTGTGCCTGATATTGTAATATTGATCCTCACTACCTACTATTGATTTGTCGAAAAGTGGTCATAGATATAGCTCCCCACCTATACAATTTCGTTTTATTACTTTTGACATATCAAAGGCTTACTGAAAATCAAGGAATAGGCCTCCAATTCTTTGGTTGTTTTTAATTGAGTGTTTTATTTTAAATATACAAAATAAAAATTACATTTTAATTTTCCCAATTTCTCCACTTCTAGTCCAGGCTTAGAGTGCTATATGTGCAGTCTTTTGAGAGGTCTCTTCCTCTTTTTTGTTCTGCATGGTAGTTAGTGTCTTAAAGGGACACTGAACCCAATTTTTTTTTCTTTCGTGATTCAGATAGAACATGCAATTTTAAGCAACTTTCTAATTTACTCCTATTATCAAATTTTCTTCATTCTCTTGGTATCTTTATTTGAAATGCAAGAATGTAAGTTTAGATGCTGGCCCATTATTGTCCAGGGCTCTGAACCAAAAATATAGCTTAGATGCCTTTTTTTCAAATAAAGATAGCAAGAGAACCAAGAAAAATTGATAATAGGAGTAAATTAGAAAGTTGCTTAAAATTGCATGTTCTTTCTGAATCACGAAAGAAAATAATTGGGCTCAGTATCCCTTTAATGGTAATGATTACTAACCTTGAAAATTTGAAAATAAGTTGCTCAGTAAATATTTTTATATCAGAAGAGGTCATTTTTTTATTAAATATGTCATGTGGTTTAGTCTCATTATTGGTCAAATGATTTAACAGTTCCATTTGAAATTTGTTAAGCTTATGCCTATCAAATCCAAACAGCTCTTCCAGAGATAAATAGGCTAAACACTTTACAAATAAATAAATACATTAAAAACAAGATATTATTATTATTATTATTATTATTATTATTATTATTAATAATAATAATAATAATAATAATAATAATAATACTGCACCTGCAATTATAACATTGCTTTTGACATCTAAAGTACTGCTTTAGACTATATTACTGCGGGTTTGAATTAAAACAGATGTGTTTATTTAGTCAGAAATATAGAATAAATGGCTGAACAATTCAAACGTTTGGAAAACAGCTAGTGGATCTAAATTTCCAGAGGTATTTGTACTTGATCATGCTGAAATTTCTGTCCTTCTGTTTCTACACACTATAAAATCTTTTTCCATTGGATGTACTAGAGCGTTTTCCATATGCATTTCATATTTTGGCTTTTTGTGGATTTAGTAGAAAGGTATTCATTTTTCTATTAAATCTGATTTGTTACCAGATTTGCACACATGGATTGGAGGATTAATGCAAGGGCATTTTTTATTTTAATTGTAATGTTTGTAGAAGAAAACTTTGCCTTTAAGCATATTTGTGCAATAAACTTTTGATGTTAAATTAACCTCTTCACTATTTCACTAATGTAAACTTTGTACTCTTCCACAACACTTTTCAGCTGCTGTAAATAAACAGGGCTAAAATGTAGGGGTAGTGTGTGAAAGCAAAATAAGTGCTATGGTGTAGAGTATGAGCAGTGCATAAAAGCAAAATGATTGCTCTTAGTGGAAAGTATGAGTAGTGGGAAAAATTAAAGAGAGTGTTGCTGGCGGAGAGTATGGGGCTGATTTATCAAATATTGGGCAGACATGATTCTCTGCAGCGAATCATGTCTGCCCGTCATCGCTAAATGCCGACTGCATTAATCATTGCACAAGCATTTCTGGTCAAACGCTTGTGCAATGCCGTCCCCTGCACATTAGCCACTGGCAGGGGTGTCAATCATCCCAATCGTATCTGATCAGGATGATTGCAGTCGCCACAGCTACCTCAGAGGTGGCGGACGAGTTAAGGAGCAGCGGTCTTAAGACTGCTGCTTCTTAAATCGCTGCTTGATAAATCGGCCCCTATGAGTAGTGTGAGAAAGCAAAGTGAAAGCTTCTATAGGGGCAGCATGAGCAAGGAAAGTATGGGTGTGCTCTTCTAATCTATCAAAATGTCCGTGCAAAAACATCATATGAGCTCGGGTGATAGTTGAATTGTTTTTCTAAAGCATAGTAACACATTAAAAAAGGCCTTTAAAATAGTTTGAATTTGTAAAAATACTCTACAGTTAGTAAAGAAAATAATAATAAAAAAAATCTACTTAAATATACATTGCAGGCTTTTCAAGCGAATGTTTACAGAAGCAAAACATACATGAATATTTAAAGGAGCATAAAACACATTCGGCTAGATTACGAGTTTTTGTCGGTAAGGCTTGCGGGGCTAACGAGCAGTTTCAGCTCACCGTTCACCTACAGACAACGCTGGTATTACAGGTTTTTACAAACCCGGCGTTAGCCGCAGAAAAGTGAGCGGAGAGCAAAATTTAGCTCCACATCTCACTGTAATACCAGCGCTGCTTACAGTAGCGGTGAGCTGGCTGAACGTGCTTGTGCACGATTTCCCCATAGGAATCAATGGGGCAGAGCTGGCTGAAAAAAACCGAACACCTGCAAAAAAGCAGCGTTTAGCTCCTAATGCAGCCCCATTGATTCCTATGGGGAAATAAATGTATGTCTACACCCAACACCCTAACATGAACCCCGAGTCTAAACACCCCTAATCTTACACTTATTAACCCCTAATCTGCCGCCCCCGACATCGCCGACACCTGCATTATATTGTTAACCCCTAATCTGCCGCTACGGACACCGCCGCAAACTACATTATATGTATGAACCCCTAATCTGCTGCCCCCAACATCGCCGACACCTACATTATATTTATTAACCCCTAATCTGCTGCCCCCAATGTCGCCGCAACCTAACTACAATTATTAACCCCTAATCTGCCGCCCCCAAAGTCGCCGCCACTATATTAAAGTTATTAACCCCTAAAACTAAGTCTAACCCTAACACCCCTTAACTTAAATATAATTTAAATAAATCTAAATAAAATAACTACAATTTACTAAATTATTCCTATTTAAATCTAAATACTTACCTATAAAATAAACCCTAAGATAGCTAAAATATAACTAATAGTTACAATGTAGCTATCTCAGGGTTTATTTTTATTTTACAGGCAACTTTGTATTTATTTTAACTAGGTACAATAGTTATTAAATAGTTATTAACTATTTAATAGCTACCTAGTTAAAATAAAGACAAATTTACCTGTAAAATAAAACCTAACCTAAGTTACAATTACACCTAACACTACACTATAATTAAATAAACTAACTACAATTAATTACAATTAAATAAAATTATCTAAAGTTTGAAAAAAAACAAGCACTAAATTACAGAAAATAATAAAATAATTACAAGTTTGTTAAACTAATTACACCTAATCTAATCCCCCTAATAAAATAAAAAAGCCCCCCAAAATAATAAAAATCCCTACCCTATACTAAATTACAAATAGCCCTTAAAAGGGCATTTTGCAGGCATTGCCCCAAAGTAATCAGCTCTTTAACCTGTAAAAAAAAGTACAATACCCCCCAAAATTAAAACCCACCACCCACACACCCAACCCTACTCTAAAACCCACCCAATACCCCCTTAATAAAACCTAACACTAACCCCTTGAAGCTCACCCTACCTTGAGAAGTCTTCACTCAACCGGGCCGAAGTCCTCAATGAAGCCGGGCAGAAGTGGTCCTCAAGACGGGCAGAAGTCTTTATCCAAGCTGGGAAGAAGAAATCCTCCAGACGGGCAGAAGTCTTTATCCAGACGGCATCTTCTATCTTCATCCATCCGGAGCGAAGCGGGTCCATCTTCAAGCCATCCAACGCGGAGCATCCTCTTCATCCGGAGTCTTCTTACTAAATGACGGTACCTTTAAGTGACGTCATCCAAGATGGCGTCCCTTCAATTCCGATTGGCTGATAGAATTCTATCAGCCAATCGGAATTAAGGTAGTAAAAATCCTATTGGCTGATACAATCAGCCAATAGGATTGAAGTTCAATCCTATTAGCTGATCCAATCAGCCAATAGGATTGAGCTTGCATTCTATTGGCTGATTGGAACAGCCAATAGAATGCAAGCTCAATCCTATTGGCTGATTGGATCAGCCAATAGTATTTTTTCTACCTTAATTCCAATTGGCTGATAGAATTCTATCAGCCAATTGGAATTGAAGGGACGCCATCTTGGGTGATGTCACTTAATGGTACCGTCATTTAGTAAGAAGACTCCGGATGAAGAGGATGCTCCGCGTCGGATGGCTTGAAGATGGACCCGCTCCTCTCCGGATAGATGAAGATAGAAGATGCCGTCTGGATGAAGACTTCTGCCCATCTGGAGGACCTCTTCTTCCCGGCTTGGATGAAGACTTCTGCCCGTCTGGAGGACCTCTTCTTCCCGGCTTGGATGAAGCTTCTGCCCATCTGGAGGACCACTTCTGCCCGGCTTCGTTGAGGACTTTGGTCCAGTTGGGTGAAGACTTCTCAAGATAGGGTGATCTTCAAGGGGTTAGTGTTAGGTTTTATTAAGGGGGGATTGGGTGGGTTTTAGAGTAGGGTTGGGTGTGTGGGTGGTGGGTTTTAATGTTGGGGGGGGTATTGTACTTTTTTTTACAGGTTAAAGAGCTGATTACTTTGGGGCAATGCCCCGCAAAAAGCCCTTTTAAGGGCTATTTGTAATTTAGTATAGGGTAGGGATTTTTATTATTTTGGGGGGGCTTTTTTATTTTATTAGGGGCATTAGATTAGGTGTAATTAGTTTAAAAAACTTGTAATTATTTTATTATTTTCTGTAATTTAGTGGGGGGGGGTTTCTTCATACTTTAGATAATTTTATTTAATTGTAATTAATTGTAGTTAGTTTATTTAATTATAGTGTAGTGTTAGGTGTAATTGTAACTTAGGTTAGGTTTTATTTTACAGGTAAATTTGTCTTTATTTTAACTAGGTAGCTATTAAATAGTTAATAACTATTTAATAACTATTGTACCTAGTTAAAATAAATACAAAGTTGCCTGTAAAATAAAACATAAGCCATGAGATAGCTACAATGTAACTATTAGTTATATTGTAGCTATCATAGGGTTTATTTTATAGGTAAGTATTTAGTTTTAAATAGGAATAATTTAGTTAATTGTAGTAATTTTATTTCGATTTATTTAAATTATATTTAAGTTAGGGGGTGTTAGGGTTAGGCTTAGACTTAGGTTTAGGGGTTAATACATTTAATATAGTGGCAGCGACGTTGGGTGCGGCAGATTTGGGGTTAATAAATGTAAGTAGGTGGTGGCGATGTTAGGGACGGCAGATTAGGGGTTAATAAAATGTAACTATTGTTTGTGAGGTGGGAGTGCGGCGATTTAGGGGTTAATATATTAATTAAAGTGGCAGCGATGTCCGGTTCGGCAGATTAGGGGTTACAAATTTTATGTAAGTGTTTGCGATGTGGGGGGTCTCAGTTTAGGGGTTAATAGGTAGTTTATGGGTGTTAGTGTACTTTTTAGCACTTTAGTTAAGAGTTTTATGCTACGGCGTTAGCCCATAAAACTCTTAACTACTGACTTTTAAATGAGGTACCAGACTTGACAGGAAAGGGTGTACCGCTCACTTTTAGGATGACTTGTAATACCGGCGTTAGGAAAATCCCATTGAAAATATAGGATACGCAATTGACGTAAATGGATTTGCTGTATTTTCGAGTCGCGAAAAAAAAAGTGAGCGGTACACTTGTACCTGCAAGACTCGTAATACCAGCGGACGTTAAAAATCAGCGTTGGGACCTCTCAACGCTGGTTTTTAACCCTAACTCAAGACTCGTAATCTAGGCGATTGAGATTATAAACTATAATATATAATTACACATTATAAAACAAAATTATTGGTTTTCCACTTCTGAAAATTGGAAGCACATACTGCAGACTTCACAAGCCTAACCCTGCCACATATCTGTACCTATTATATTGATATTTTGCTAGGGTTATAACAGTAGCTAGCTGTGTCTACTCAATTATCAAGTACGAAATGGTTTCAACAAAAAAGTCACGTGGTGGGGGTATTTGACCCCTGATAAGCAATTGCATGTTTTAATGAGTTGAAAAAAATACACTCACTTAGTATATTAATGTGTTGCAAGGTGAAGAGAAATGTTGTAATCACAAGGAGTCATATTACAAGTGGGGCACAATTTTTTGCATAAGTCGCGATAACCAATATTCGAGCTTGACGGGTTAGCGTGACTAAAGACCTCACGTAAAGGCCACGTGTTACAAAAAGTGCCCTAAACACAACATAAATACTTTAAAATAAAGTGTAACACCCATATATATACTATCTAATTTAAATTATTATTACAAATAATATATATATAGCTGTATATACATATACCTATATATATATATCTCCATACATATATATATATAGGTATAGATATATATTTTACAAAAAATACATAAGATTTATGTAGAAATATATATTTAAAAATAAATATAATATTTTCTTCTATGTGAAGTCTATTGGAATGTAAAATATTCATAAATGCCTTTGCGTTAGCGCAGTTGGTTTAATGTGTGTTGGGTTAGCGCACAAGCCTTAAGTAAAGTCTATGGAAAGAAGAAGTTAGTGCGTTGTGATATCTGAAGTCCTGAAGTTAGTATGCATCAGCTTTTGCTCGCGTGTATCCAATTTACTTTCAACTTCAACTTTCAACGCATAGCACACGTTAAAAGTTTAATTCTTGTGGTGTTTGCTCATGTTTAAAAACGCTAAATAGCCACTTGATCTGGCCCTTAATTTGTAGTCATTTTGCAACCAACAAGTCTATTATTATTTATTATTATCATCGGTTATTTGTAGAGTGCCAACAGATTCCGCAGCACTATAAACATAGGTGCCATACAAGGAAACATTTATAGGGATCAGAGGGGTAGGGGGCCCTGCCAAGAGTCGCACTGTTGTAGTCCGCACTAAAGAAGGTGATATACAAACAGCATGGCTCTTAGGCTTCTAGTGGATAGCAATGGAGCAGAGGAAGCTGTATAAAGAATGGTTAGAGTAGGTTGTATGCATCCCTGAACAGTAGTGTCTTTAGGGAGCACTTTAAGTTTTCAAAACTAGGGGAGAGTCTTGTGGAGCGAAGCAGAGAGTTCCACAAGATGGGAGCCAGTCTGGAGAAGTCCTGTATTTGGGAGAGTGAAGAGGTAACAGAGTAGGAGAGTAGGAGGTCATGAGCAGAGCAAAGGGGACGGGAGGGAGAGTATCTGGAGACAAGAAGGCCTATCTATCAAGCTCTGATCGGAGCTTGAAGGGCCGTGTTTCTGGCGAGTCTTCAGACTCGCCAGAAACAGTAGTTATGAAGCTGTGGTCTAAAGACCGCTGCTCCATAACCCTTTCCGCCTGCTCTGAATACAATCGGGTTGATTGACACCCCCCTGCTGGCGGCCGATTGTCCGCGAGTCTGCAGGGGGTGGCACTGCACCAGCAGCTCACAAGAGCTGATGGTGCAATGCTGAATACGGAGAGCGTATTGCTCTCCGCATTCAGCGATGTCTGTCGAACCTGATCCGCACTGTCAGCGATCAGCGATCCGTCCAGGCTCCGATGTCTTGATCCAAGCCCAAGCGGGGGGCTGAAGACATCCATCCTCCGGCTGAAGTCTTGATCCAAGCGGGCAGAAGAGGACATCCGGACCGGAAAACATCTTCATCCAAGTCGCATCTTCTATGTTCTTCCATCCGATGACGACCGGCTGATCTTCAAGACCTCCAGCGCGGATCCATCCTCTTCTTCCGACGACTAGACGACGAATGAAGGTTCCTTTAAGGGACGTCATCCAAGATGGCGTCCCTCGAATTCCGATTGGCTGATAGAATTCTATCAGCCAATCGGAATTAAGGTAGGAAAATTCTGATTGGCTTATGGAATCAGCCAATCAGATTCAAGTTCAATCCGATTGGCTGATCCAATCACCCAATCAGATTGAGATCGCATTCTATTGGCTGTTCCGATCAGCCAATAGAATGCAAGCTCAATCTGATTGGCTGATCGGATCAGCCAATCGGATTGAACTTCAATCCGATTCCATCAGCCAATCAGAATTTTCCTACCTTAATTCCGATTGGCTGATAGAATCCTATCAGGATCAAGACATCGGAGGCTCTTCTGGATCGATCGGTGAACTCGGCGTGGTGAAGACAAGGTAGGGAGATCTTCAGGGGTTTAGTGTTAGCTTTATTTAAGGGGGGTTTGGGTTAGATTAGGGGTATGTGGGTGTTGGGTTGTAATGTTGGGGGGGGGGGGTATTGTATGTTTTTTTTTACAGGCAAAAGAGCTGAATTCTTTGGGGCATGTCCCGCAAAGGGCCCTTTTCAGGGCTGGTAAGGTAAAAGAGCTTTTCTATTTTAATTTTAGAATAGGGTAGGGCATTTTTTTTATTTTGGGGGACTTTGTTATTTTATTAGGGGGCTTAGAGTAGGTGTAATTAGTTTAAAATTGTTGTAATATATTTCTAATGTTTGTAAATATTTTTATATTTTTTGTAACGTAGTTCTTTTTTATTTTTTGTACTTTAGTTAGTTTATTTAATTGTATTTATTTGTAGGTATTGTATTTAATTAATTTATTGATAGTGTAGTGTTAGGTTTAATTGTAACTTAGGTTAGGATTTATTTTACAGGTAATTTTGTAATTATTTTAACTAGTTAACTATTAAATAGTTATTAACTATTTAATAGCTATTGTACCTGGTTAAAATAATTACAAATGTGATGATTCTAAAAGAATCAATAAATAAAAAGTTCATATAAGGATATGTGTATTCTTGTTGAGACTTCTGTAGCTCTTGTGCCTCTTTGTATCCTTGAAGTTTCTCAAAGAAAAGGAGAAAGAAATAGCAACATAGTGTGATACTGTGGTGATTATCAGAAATGTATCAAGCTTGTGGCCAAATGCCTACTCACATGTACTTGAGCTTACGACCAAGCTCAGGGGAATGCGCACACCCACTTTATACTGGTGGGTAAACAGTACTCTCACAGCAATACAATATAAAAAAATTATTTAAAATGCAGTAAAAAGCGTCACAAATGCTATACAAAACACTTTATACAGATAGGACATAATGGAGGACATTTATGCCCTTTTCCAAAATGGCGACAGAAGAATCCGGATATCCGTTTTAAATACAAAGACTGGTATATAAGCCCACACGGACATGCGCACTTCATTTCCTTGAAAAAGCTTGTTAAGCGAAATGATCGTTGGAACTTTTTACTCTCCTGTGCGTCTGTACATTTGATGATACACTAGTAGGAGGAGCCACTCCCATCTGGGGTCAGGTTGATCAGTGCAGCGGTTAAATTTCTGCTGCCTGAATCCGCTTACATCCTGCAGTGGAGTTGACTTTTGTGAGCAAATATCAATATATATGGCTCTATTAACCTCTGTATAAAGTGTTTTGTATAGCATTTGTGACGCTTTTTACTGCATTTTAAATAATTTTTTTATATTGTATTGCCGTGAGAGTACTGTTTACCCACCAGTATAAAGTGGGTGTGCGCATTCCCCTGAGCTTGGTCGTAAGCTCAAGTACATGTGAGTAGGCATTTGGCCACAAGCTTGATACATTTCTGATAATCATCACAGAATCACACTATGTTGCTATTTCTTTCTCCTTTTCTTTGAGAAACTTCAAGGATACAAAGAGGCACAAGAGCTACAGAAGTCTCAACAAGAATACACATATCCTTATATGAACTTTTTATTTATTGATTCTTTTAGAATCATCACATTTATTCTCACATTTTATTTTTGTTTGTGATGTTTGGTATATTTTTTATATAAAATAATTACAAAGTTGCCTGTAAAATAAATATTAATCCTAAAATAGCTACAATATAATTATAATTTATATTGTAGCTATATTAGGGTTTATTTTACAGGTAAGTATTTAGCTTTAAATAGGAATAATTTATTTAATAAGAGTTAATTTATTTCGTTAGATTTAAATTATATTTAACTTAGGGGGGTGTTAGTGTTAGGGTTAGACTTAGCTTTAGGGGTTAATACATTTATTAGAGTAGCGGTGAGATCCGGTCGGCAGATTAGGGGTTAATTATTGTAGGTAGGTGGAGGCGACGTTGGGGGCGGCAGATTAGGGGTTAATAAATATAATATAGGGGTCGGCGGTGTTAGGGGCAGCAGATTAGGGGTACATAGGGATAACGTAGGTTGCGGCGGTGTACGGAGCGGCAGATTAGGGGTTAATAATAATATGCAGGGGTCAGCGATAGCGGGGGCGGCAGATTAGGGGTTAATAAATATAATATAGGGGTCGGCGGTGTTAGGGGCAGCAGATTAGGGGTACATAGGTATAATGTAGGTTGCGGCGGTGTACGGAGCGGCAGATTAGGGGTTAATAATAATATGCAGGGGTCAGCGATAGCGGGTCGGCAGATTAGGGGTTAATAAGTGTAAGGTTAGGGGTGTTTAGACTCGGGGTACATGTTAGGGTGTTAGGTGCAGACTTAGGAAGTGTTTCCCCATAGGAAACAATGGGGCTGCGTTAGGAGCTTAACGCTGCTTTTTTGCAGGTGTTAGGTTTTTTTTCAGCTCAAACAGCCCCATTGTTTCCTATGGGGGAATCGTGCACGAGCTCGTTTTTTAAGCTGGCCGCGTCCGTAAGCACCGCTGGTATCGAGAGTTGCAGTGGCGGTAAATATGCTCTACGCTCCCTTTTTTGGAGCCTAACGCAGCCATTCTGTGAACTCTAAATACCAGCGGTATTTAAAAGGTGCGGGGGGAAAAAAGCATGCGTAGCTAACGCACACCTTTGGCCGCAGAACTCTAAATCTAGCCATAAATATCTAATCACGTCATAAATTAACATTCTGATGGCAGCATTTAATTTGAGTTCAGATTATGATGTAAATACAAAAATGTTTGTGTTTATTAATATGAACAAAATGCCATACAAACAGTTCCTCAAAAACAAGCTAATATGGATCTCAAGAGTTCAAGGCTGAAGAATGTAACCATTCCAAAAAGCATGCAAGAAATTTGTAGTAATTTGTTTTTGTAATGAATTAAAATACCACTGTCAAAATGTCCTCATCTAAGGTATAGGCTCCCATTTATCAAATCATGATACGACAGTTCCCAACTAGATGACCCATGATCATGGCAACCAGCAGTACACATTCAACAACTGTGCAAGACCAGGGTCCCTCAATTACTCCCAACTAACAAGTTTGGGGTGTTTAAGCTCCACCAGCTCAGAGGTAACAGAGAGAGTAAAAAGTGATTATTTAAGGGCTCCAAAGCACCTCCCACTGCCTGATAAGTGGAACCCATAAGGGATATTTATCAAGCCCTGAATGCAATAAAAAAGTTTAATAAAAGGCGAGTTATTGCTGGATTTTTAAATAGTTTGGAATGGATTTAAATTTGAAACCCCTGCAAAAAGTCATGCAAGGCACTTTGCACAGACATTGTGATAGAATACCACTGTCAAACTGTCCCCTTGTAAGGTATAGAAGTTCTGTTGAGCCACATTTACATTTGAAAAGCTTGTGATAAATGGGTTTTCTAATGTCTGATGAATTGTAGTTGAGGTTAATGTAAGTAACGTGAGTTAGCACTGTCTGAAGAAAAAAAAACCATGTGTGTGAAAAGAAGACAGATACTTGTGCTTACAGGGAGAGCATTTTATTATTGCACTTTGCTTGAACAGAACTGTTTGTTTAACCCCAGCGAAAAGTGAAAATGCATAGTTAAAGAGAGCAGTAATTCACTGTTGGCAGCTACGCACATATGCCACCCCTGATTGGCTCAATGGTTGTGTCAAGCTCCAGACTAGAAGTTCATTGCTGGTCATGTGCTTAACTCTTTTGTAGATGTTAAACACATAGTTCTGTTCAAGCTATAGTGCAATAATAAATTGATATAGTACACTATAGCATTTTGTATTCCTCTTTTTCGCCTCTTTAACCAAACACCCCCACCCATAATTCCAAGCAACAGGCAGAATACTAATACAATTAACGTCTTAACATTTTAAAATTATAAAAGCAATTTCAGTTATGACAAGTCATTGCTTTTAAAGGGTTTTCTTTTTCACTCCTAAGGATTTTAATTACATGATTCTTTTAAGCATCACTGCTAATTTCGAAAATAATTAAAAGAGTTGTGCTGTCGCCATAGGTGGCTTCACCTGCATTAAGCATTGTCCTCCTAACATTAATCTGGAAACAGGGAACTGCTATGAAATGAAATAATTAATCCTGAATCTTTCCTATCATTGCATAATATCAACAAGTATAATTATGCGTAATCGCCTTGATTCGGTTCTTCCCCCAGAACCCATACAGCAAGCTATGTATTCAGTTTCTAATCTGTCAAGCTCAAGCTAATATTAACTTAGACTCAAGAACGGATTTGATCATTATGCTTTTGATTTCAATTGCTAAAATGAATCATTACGTGATTTATAGGGAAAAAAGCTGAAAGGATGGCACTTGTTTGATTTGTTCATGTCAGTTTGTAATTTAACATATGAAAGCACATTTTAGTGTAGTAAATTATTTTCTGGTTAATTTTTGGTTCAAAATAATATAACATCCGAGTTTGTCACAGCGACTGAAAGACAACTTTATTCATAGGTTGCTAAGTAAATTTGCTAAATTGTAATTTTTTTAATCAAACTTTTATACTCTATATGAATCATGAAAGATAAATTGTTGGTTGTATGTACCTTTTGAGTTCTAGTGTCAATATATATTCTAAAAAGTAATTTTCATAATATCCAAATGAATGAATGAACATTCTGACAATATTATTTTATTTTTTATGTTTCATAAACTGTGTTTTGGAAGTTATTCATAGCTTTAAATGAAACCATGTATTTGAAATGTTTACTGTATATGTATGAGTTTGGAAGCAAAAATAGTGGGCAACCAAATATAATTAAGATGCACTGCCCATAAATATTAAAATAGAAAAATACTTTTTTTTCAGGAAATAAGAACTGTTGAAATATTTGATAGTAATTCTTGTGTAAAAAAACAAAACAAACAAGAAATAGTAACTGTCATGGCGTGGATTTGTTTACCTTGCTGTGTCATTTTTTGCTGAATATTTAATGGTAAACCCTGTCTATTGGAATCATTTCTAGCCAGGTTGCATACCTTTGCATCATTTTTTGCTGTACCACACCTAGAAAGAGTTACTCCTATCACATCATAGAAGAGACTTTGGAATGCTTTTGGCATTAATTTTTGACAAGAGATTGTCTGCGTTGCCTGTGAGTTTGTTACCGTTGACTATTCACTGGGTGTGCTTATATTTTTGTTCTCTCGTTTCTGACCTTGTTCCTTTTTTTTTTTTTACTTTGCCTCTTCCTGATCCTTCTTTACCTCATCTGGCTTTTCTAATACTGCTGACCTGGGACTGTTTAACATATTTCACCCTTGTTTTACCCATCTGGTATCAAAGCAGAGAGATCTGTGGCTGCAGATCCACTGTGTGGAAAAAGACTCCAATTCATAATACACTCAAGCGGGTGCAGGCAGAAGGAGCAATCTCCCAATGCTAAATGCACATACAAAACAATACTGCCACACTCATGCGCTATTTAAAAAACAAAAAAGCTTTATTCCAGAAAAACTTTAAAATGAAAATATACACATGGAGTTAACTGGTACACTGACATCTTACGCATTTTGATTTAATTTATCTTTTTGTTTTTAAATAGGGCTTGAGTGCAGCAGTATTCTTTTGTACTTTACCAATCTGGGGCGCGATCCGATATAGATCATAGTTTGCGACGTAAGCGAGGGAACCCCGCCGCCCGCAGTTTCAGCTCGCAACTTGAGCTATCCTATATACGGCGCTGTCAGAGGCTAAAGTGCCGTAAGTCTGACAAACCAGCGATGTCCAGAAATCTGCGTAAGTACAAATTTCTGGAGTCGCCAGTGACTTACGGCACTTTAGAAACTGCCGGCGCTTACAAAACCTGACTAAAGTATTAAATCCCCCGTACTGTCTAACATGCCTCCCAAACATAGCCCTACACGTCTAACCCTCTATCCGCTATCCCCCCTCACTATCCTAACAATAAAAAAATGTATTAACCCCTAAACCGCCGCTCCCGGACCCCGCCGCTAGCTATATTAAATCTATAACCCCCTAATGTGAGCCCCTACCCCGCCGCCATCTACCTTACCTACCCCCTAAAGTGAGCCCCTACCCCGCTGCCATCTATCTTACCTACCCCCTAAAGTGAGCCCCTACCCGTCCGCCATCTATTTTAAAAATATTAACCCCTAATTTAATCCCCCTACACCGCCGCCACCTATATTAACTATATTAACCCTAATTATATTAGGGTTAATATAGTTAATATAGTTAATATATTATATATATTAACTATATTAACCCTAATTATATTAAGGTTAATATAGTTAATATCGTTATTATATTATATATATATTAAGTATAATACCCCTATCTAACTCTAACATCCCTAACTAAATTCTTATTAAAATAGATCTAATTAATATTATTAATTAAAATATTCCTATTTGAATCTAAATACTTACCTATAAAATAAACCCTAAGATATCTACAATGTAATTAATAAGGTTAGGATTTGTTTTACAGGTAACTTGGTATTTATTTTAACTAAGTACAATAGCTATTAAATAGTTAATAACTATTTAATAGCTACCTAGTTAAAATAGTTACCAATTTACCTGTAAAATAAATCCTAACCTAAGTTACAAATACACCTACACTATCAATAAATTAAATAAACTACAAATATGTAAACTAAAATACAATAAAATAAACTAAACTAAATTACAAAAAATAAAAAAAAATTACAAGATTTTTAAGCTAATTACACCAATTCTGGTTCAGCCAATCAGATTGAACTTGAATCTGATTGGCTGATTGAATCAGCCAATCAGATTTTTCTACCTTAATTCCGATTGGCTGATAGAATCCTATCAGCCAATCGGAATTCGACGGACGACATCTTGGATGACGTCATTTAAAGGTACCTCATTCCTCGTTCAGTCTTCGTGCAGGATGGATGCTCCGCGGTGGAGGAGCGAAGAAAGAAGATTGAAGATGCCGCTTTGCTTGAAGACATCGCCGGATGGAAGAAGACTTCACTGCCGCTTGATTGAAGACATCGCCTGGATGGAAGAAGACTTCACTGCCGCTTGATTGAAGACATCGCCCGGATGGAAGAAGACTTCACTGCCGCTTGATTGGACATTGTCCGGATCGGATGAAGAGTTCTGCCCGGCTGGGTGAAGACAAGGTAGGGAGATCTTCAGGGGGGTAGTGTTAGGTTTTTTTTAAGGGGGGTTTGGGTGGGTTTAGAATAGGTGGGGCTGGTAAGGTATAAGAGCTGTGAACTTTTTTAATTTAGAATAGGGTAGGGAATTTTTTTTTATTTTGGGGGGCTTTTTTATTTTATTAGGGGGCTTAGAATAGGTGTAATTAGCTTAAAAATCTTGTAATTTTTTTTTTTTGTAATTTATTTTATTTTATTGTATTTTAGTTTAGATATTTGTAGTTTATTTAATTTATTGATAGTGTAGGTGTATTTGTAACTTAGGTTAGGATTTATTTTTCAGGTAAATTGGTAATTATTTTAACTAGGTAGCTATTAAATAGTTATTAACTATTTAATATCTATTGTACTTAGTTAAAATAAATACCAAGTTACCTGTAAAATAAATATAAACCCTAAAATAGCTGCAATGTAATTATTAATTACATCGTAGCTATCTTAGGGTTTATTTTATAGGTAAGTAGTTAGATTTAAATAGGAATATTTTAATTAATAATATTAATATTAATTAGATCTATTTTAATAAGAATTTAGTTAGGGATGTTAGAGTTAGATAGGGGTATTATACTTAATATATATATAATATAATAACGATATTAACTATATTAACCCTAATATAATTAGGGTTAATATAGTTAATATATATAATATAATAACTATATTAACCCTAATATAATTAGGGTTAATATAGTTAATATAGCTGGCTGCGGTGTAGGGGGATTAGATTAGGGGTTAATGTGTTTAATATAGGCGGCGGTGTAGGGGGATTAAATTAGGGGTTAATATTTTTAAAATAGATGGCGGCGGGGTAGGAGCTCACTTTAGGGGGTAGGTAAAATAGATGGCGGCGGGGTAGGAGCTCACTTTAGGGGGTAGGTAAGATAGATGGCGGCGGGGTAGGGGCTCACTTTAGGGGGTAGGTAAGATAGATGGCGGCAGGGTAGGGGCTCACTTTAGGGGGTAGGTAAGGTAGATGGCGGCGGGGTAGGGGCTCACTTTAGGGGGTAGGTAAGATAGATGGCGGCGGGGTAGGGGCTCACTTTAGGGGGTAGGTAAGGTAGATGGCGGCGGGGTAGGGGCTCACTTTAGGGGGTAGGTAAGGTAGATGGCGGCGGGTAGGGGCTCACATTAGGGGGTTATAGATTTAATATAGCTGGCGGCGGGGTCCGGGAGTGGCGGTTTAGGGGTTAATAACTTTATTAGGGATTGCGGCGGGGGATCGCGGTTGACAGGTAGATAGACATTGCGCATGCGTTAGGTGTTAGGTTTTATTTAGCAGGTAGTTTAGGGAGTTACGGGGCGCCAATAGACAGCGTAAGGCTTACTATGGCTGCATTTTGTGGCTAGGTGAAAATGGAGTAAGATTTCTCAATTTTCGCCACGTAAGTCCTTACGCTGTATATTGGATACCAAACTGCGCTGGTTTGGTATACCTGCTTATGGCCCAAAAAACTACGGGCGAAGGCAGAAATATACGGGCGTAACTTCTAGGTTACGCCGTATATAGGATACCAAACCAGCGCAAATTTCGGCATCACCGGCTTTTGCGGGCGACACTGCATATCGGATCGGGCCCCTGGCTTGTTCTACTGAAACTGTTTAAGGATTTTGAGCCTTCCTTACTTCATTTATTAACTTTCCTGGTCTCCTGATACTGACAGCCGACCCAGAACTGTTATTAGGACTTTGAGGTTGTTTGACCCTCCTGTTACCAAAAATTGCTACTGCTGTGCTGACTGCTGAGCCTAATCCTTGGTTGCTGAGTCCTCCTCTCTTTCAGGTACTTATTATCTTTTTAAGTTTGGAATCTTCAGTCAAATCCCAGGTTGTATCCAGAACCCTAGATTTAAATAACGCTCTACCTCAGTCTCTAGGTTCTTCCAGATTTGACATTTTTCAACTTGAGAGTTTAACAGTATCATAGATAAAATGGAATTTGTAAGGCATCCCAATTTTATTTCTAGCGCCTTAACATGACTCAAAGGCATCCATTAAATGTCCTAAATGTGGTTTAAGAAATGGATTGAACAATTGTTATTTAATAATATGTCTTTAACTACTTTAGGGATATATTTATTCTGTGATTTCCTTTTCTTTTTACACCTTTTTAAATCCATAGCAATGTGAGAATGACTGACAACCGACAACCAATAGCTTATTGTAGATATTTTATTCACTTGTTTAAAACTTGCCACTTTATTTATACGTTCGGGTTTGTAAACTGGCTGGCTGTCAGGATAATGGCATACTTATTTCTCTGCACTGTCCCTTTAAAGCATCCTGCTCTCATTAACATCAACCTATTTAAGGCCCCTCCCAGCATTTTCACATTGCTTAGTATTGAAGTTTGTCTTAAACCTTAACCTGAGCCTGCTCTCTGTAAGATTTATCTTACTACTTCTGTTTGTTGGATTCCTCTACTCCTCCTAGCTGGATTTTTGTTGTCATCCTCTCCTTCCTGCCTGCTTCTCCCTCAAGAAGATTCAGCTATTTCAAAAGCCTCATTCATACCTTTACCTCTAACTCAGTTTCCCCTGCAGCTCACCGGCCTTGGGATTCACTTTTCACTGAGCTCCACTTCCTCATGCTGTGACGTCATCAGCCAGCTGCTACTGAGCTTCCCTGCTCCCTCTGGCAAGTCGCCATTACAACCCGGTGTTTGCAACTATCATTATAACAGTCCTGTTAGGGGTAAGCCAGTCTCTGAATTTTACTTTGCTGCTATTCCCTAAGATTAGTATCTCAGTTGCTGCTGTTATTTTTCTGTGACTTTTATTTTCATTCCCTCATATCCTGCTGTTTTACCATAACTCTGTACACAATTGCAATTGCTTATTTTTTTTCTATGATCATAGTACCATTTTTTCCTTGCTTATTTATTTTTTCCTTCATTAATGGTAAAATCTCAGGTTTATCTGAGCATATCCCTGCTGCATTTACTTTCTCACAGTGACTACCCAGACACATGTGGCAGCCATAGGGAATATGCTCAATTACTGCCTGTATATTAAAACCTTGCAATAAGGAATAAGGTTTTACATAGCTGCCTAATTCCTAAACTTTGTTTTACCTTATCACTCTGTTGCAAACAACCATACAATTTTTATTGTTTTTTTCATTCCCAGCAGTTGTGGTCCAAATAACTAAGCTGCACACATTTTTTCTTTCTTAGTTGTGCCTGACATAATACTAAGCCAAAAAACTATGGACCCAGCTGGAATGAACGCACATGTGCAAAATATCACACAGAGGGTTGATTTATTAACTGAAGCTGTTAATTCTCTGAAAACAGAAAATGATACTTTAAAAGCTTATATCAGGGATGTGGTTGATAAGAGAGTACCTATATTAGAACCACAGGTTAGTACACCAGAAAAATTTAGTGGTGAGAGATCTGAGTATAGAGATTTCAAGAATGCTTGTTTGCTTATGTTCTCCCTTAAACCTCATACCTATCCCACTGATAGAGCAAGGGTACTCACAGTTATATCCTATTTGAGAGGTGAGCCCCGCACATGGGCCAACACTTACTTTGAGAATAAAGATGATATACTTAATTCGTTGGAAAAATTTTTTTCTGCTATGGGTCAGCTATATGAGGATCCATATAAACAGCTTACTGCTGAAACTGCAATGCGAGGCTTGAAACAAAAGAAAAGAGTAGTTGAAGATTACATTGCCGAATTTAAAAAATGGGCGAAAGACACTCAATGGAATGACCTTTCACTGAGAAATCAGTTTAGATTAGGCCTTTCAGAAGGAATTAAGGATGAGTTGTCTAGATCTGAACTACCACATACTCTTGAGGCTTTAATGTCACTTAGCATAACTATAGACAGAAGACTGAGAGAGAGACAGCAGGAGAGATCATTTCATGAATATCCTGCAAAGAAACAAAATACACCCAGCCCCAGCAAATCAACTGCTGAACCTATGGATATAGGTTTTATAAAGGGACCATTAACCCCTGAGGAGAAGATCCGACGAAGGGTTAATAACCTCTGCTTATACTGTGCTTCAGACAAACACACTGTCAGGGACTGTCCTTCCCTCCTGAAACAAAACAAGGGTAAGATGTATAACGAACCTTTTTGTTGTACCACTCAGGATCATGCTCTCCCTTACCTAAATTTATCTCTTCTTTTACAGTGGGAGTCACATCGAATCAACGCTCCCGCGATTATTGACTCAGGAGCTACAGCATCTTACATAGATACTGTATTCACTAAATTCAATAAAATTCCACTTGTGAAAAAAAGGTCTCCTGTGTTATTACGTGGAATAGATGGTAATCCAATCACATCAGGTCCAGTTAAATATCAAACAATACCCTTACTTGTTGTTACCCAAGACCACCATAGGGAGTATTTGTCATTTGATGTAATATCATCCCCTATTTCACCCATAGTTCTCGGTATAAACTGGCTCCGAATTCATAATCCTGAAGTAAATTGGTCTACCTCAACAGTCACATTTAATTCTACATTCTGCTCTACTACTTGTTTCCCAGCTACTATTTTGCAAACCACTGAATCCAATGAGACAATTCAAATTCCTGAGGTTTATAAGGATTATGCAGATGTATTCAGCAAAACCCAGTGCGACAATCTTCCTCCTCACAGGAAGTATGATTGTCCTATTGAGCTCATACCTGGCTCTGAGATCCCCACGGGTCATATTTACCCACTCTCAAACCCTGAGTTAATACACCTTAAATCTTACTTAGATGAAAATCTAAAGAAAGGTTTCATCCGTCCCTCCACCTCTCCAGCTAGTGCTGGGATTTTTTTTGTTAAAAATAAGGATGGCTCATTAAGGCCAATCGTAGACTACAGACAACTAAATAAAATTACAGTAAAAAACAGATATCCTTTACCCCTCATCCCGGAGTTAATTGAAAGGTTGGAGGGAGCAAAATTTTTCACAAAATTGGACTTAAGAGGAGCCTATAATCTCATCCGAATTAGATCTGGAGATGAGTGGCTCACGGCGTTTCGAACAAGATACGGATTGTTCGAATACGTCGTGATGCCTTTTGGGCTCTGCAACGCGCCCGCAACTTTCCAGCACTTAATTAATGACATTTTTAGGGACATATTAGATGTCTTTATTGTCATCTATCTGGATGATATCCTAATTTATTCCAAGACCTATCAGGAACACATTTCCCATGTTAGACAAGTTTTATCAAGGCTCAGAGGTAACCACTTGTATGCTAAGGCTGAGAAATGCCTGTTCAATTCACAGACCATATCCTTTCTGGGATATGAAATTTCTCCTTCAGGTATCCATATGGAACAAAAAAAGGTTGATGCAGTTTTAAATTGGCCCATACCAACAACTAAACGTCAAGTTCAGTCCTTCATGGGTTTTGCGAATTTCTACCGCAAATTTATTAAAAATTTCTCCAAACTTGCTCTTCCTTTAACTGTTCTAACAAAAAATAATTCACATTTCACGTGGACTAAAGAAGCACAATCCGCTTTTGATTTGTTCAAACAAAAGTTCACTTCAGCACCAATACTCCGTTTTCCTGACCCTAATCTACAATTTGTTCTTGAGGTGGACGCCTCAAATTCTGCTATTGGCGCTGTTCTCTCCCAAAGAGAAAACTTGTCAAAACCTTTACATCCTGTGGCTTTTTACTCCAAGACTTTGAATAGTGCGGAACAAAACTATCCTATTGGTGACAAAGAACTCTTAGCCATAAAACTCTCCCTGGAACACTGGCGACACCTCCTTGAAGGTACTTCCATTCCTACACTCATCTATACAGATCATAGGAACCTGCAGTACTTGAAGGCCACTAGAACCTTGTCAGCAAGACAGGTTCGCTGGAATCTCTTTTTCTCTCGTTTTAATTTCCTCATCACATACCATCCTGCTGGAAAGAACCAAAAAGCCGACGCACTATCCCGGTTACCCACAAATCTTCCATATCAAACGACTGACCAATCCATCATACCAAAAGAAAACTTCATTTCTTTTACTCTTGAAGTCTCATCTAACCTTAAAAAGGAACAGTTGGCCGACTCTACAAAGCCATTACACCTTCTTCAACTTAATACTCAAGGACTTTATTCTCATGATTCAAAGATATATGTTCCACCTTCCCTCAGACTCATTCTCCTTCAATCTGTACATGATTCACCTCTAGCTGGTCATCCAGGTATCCATAAAACTCTGGATCTAGTAAAAAGAGATTACTGGTGGCCTCATATGGCAACTCAAGTTAAGGACTATATAAACTCTTGTCTTAATTGTACCATTTCAAAAAGGGATAAACACTCTCCCTATGGGTTGCTTTTGCCTTTGCCTACTCCAAAGAATCCATGGTCTGAGATTGCTTTAGACTTTATTGTAGATTTGCCAGTCTCTTCAAAGAATACCACCATCCTTGTCGTTGTAGATCTCTTCACGAAGATGTGCCATTTCATCCCCTTCTCCAAACTTCCTACCGCTTTGGAGACAGTACATTTGCTTCTCAAACATATTGTTAAGTATCATGGACTTCCCACTTCAATCCTCAGTGATCGTGGCAGTCAATTTTCTAGCAGACTATGGTACCATTTTTGTAAAACTTTATCTGTTGAGAGAAAGTTGACTACTGCTTACCACCCGCAATGTAATGGCCAAACTGAACGTTGTAACCAGTGGTTGGAACAATTTTTAAGACTCTTCTGTTCCTCTCAACAACATCTTTGGAGTGACTTCCTGCATTACGCTGAATTTTGTTACAACAACACTATTCATTCCACTACTGGTCAAACTCCCTTCTTCGCAAACTACGGTTTTCACCCCAAGTTTCACATCCTACCATCTTCTACCGTTCCAGTATCTAGTATATCAGATTTGTCTGATTCCATCTCTTCCAACTTTAAAACCATCGAGTCCAACATCATAGCAGCAAAACAACTCCAGAAACAGTATTATGATCGCCGCAGAACTCCGCCTCCTGTCTACACAAAAGGTGATCTAGTCTGGCTATCCACCAAACACCTAAGTTTGAAAACCCCTTCGAAAAAACTTTCTCCGTTGTTCATTGGTCCATACCCTGTTGAACTTGTCATCAATGCCAATGCTGTCCGGCTTAAATTACCCGATAATTTAAGAGTTCATCCCACATTCCATGTATCCCTTCTCAAACCCTATAAGGATCTCAGGGATTTCTCTTTACAAACTTCTCTTCCACCTATTTCTCTCGACCCTGAAATGGAGTATGAAGTTCACTCAATCCTGGATTCCCGTTTCCGTAGGGGACGTATTGAATATCTTGTTCGTTGGAAGGGTTTCTCTACAGATGATGATTCCTGGGAACCAGCTACCAACATATCCGCTCCTCGTTTGATATCTCATTTCCACCAAAGACATCCGGATCGTCCTGGGCCTTGAGCCTCTGGAGTGGCTCCTTGGAGGGGGGATTCTGTCAGGATAATGGCATACTTATTTCTCTGCACTGTCCCTTTAAAGCATCCTGCTCTCATTAACATCAACCTATTTAAGGCCCCTCCCAGCATTTTCACATTGCTTAGTATTGAAGTTTGTCTTAAACCTTAACCTGAGCCTGCTCTCTGTAAGATTTATCTTACTACTTCTGTTTGTTGGATTCCTCTACTCCTCCTAGCTGGATTTTTGTTGTCATCCTCTCCTTCCTGCCTGCTTCTCCCTCAAGAAGATTCAGCTATTTCAAAAGCCTCATTCATACCTTTACCTCTAACTCAGTTTCCCCTGCAGCTCACCGGCCTTGGGATTCACTTTTCACTGAGCTCCACTTCCTCATGCTGTGACGTCATCAGCCAGCTGCTACTGAGCTTCCCTGCTCCCTCTGGCAAGTCGCCATTACAACCCGGTGTTTGCAACTATCATTATAACAGTCCTGTTAGGGGTAAGCCAGTCTCTGAATTTTACTTTGCTGCTATTCCCTAAGATTAGTATCTCAGTTGCTGCTGTTATTTTTCTGTGACTTTTATTTTCATTCCCTCATATCCTGCTGTTTTACCATAACTCTGTACACAATTGCAATTGCTTATTTTTTTTCTATGATCATAGTACCATTTTTTCCTTGCTTATTTATTTTTTCCTTCATTAATGGTAAAATCTCAGGTTTATCTGAGCATATCCCTGCTGCATTTACTTTCTCACAGTGACTACCCAGACACATGTGGCAGCCATAGGGAATATGCTCAATTACTGCCTGTATATTAAAACCTTGCAATAAGGAATAAGGTTTTACATAGCTGCCTAATTCCTAAACTTTGTTTTACCTTATCACTCTGTTGCAAACAACCATACAATTTTTATTGTTTTTTTCATTCCCAGCAGTTGTGGTCCAAATAACTAAGCTGCACACATTTTTTCTTTCTTAGTTGTGCCTGACACTGGCTATAGATTCTATATAGAGAGATTTGCATTTCTCATAAAGTATAGACATACCATTAATTTGTGTTGTACCTGAAATAATAAGCTACCACAAACTTGTGATTGGCAAACGGAATGTAAATTATAGACTTATTAACTAACAGAATCAATTTACAGATTATATCAGGTATAGTGATACACAGAATCCCATCTATCATTTAGTTATCAGACCTTTACCTTTCTCACTGATGTGAGCTCTAAAGATTTGTCATCACACAGGAAGCAGACAGCCATGGCCTTTCACAGTGTTATTTTGGGTGGCAGAGAGAATTGAAATGCTTGTGCTTATCTGTGTGATACACATGGATGAACTATTGAGATTTTTATAGTAAGCATCAATTAAAATGTAATACTCTTAAAAATATCTAGAGCTTATAGCACAGATTTGAGACAGCAAAATTAAAATGTATGCACATTAACTAAATAGAAATGTTTTATTACTTAATAATGTAATTCTATTAATTGTATCTGAGTGATGCTGGTACTTATTTTATTTTAATAGTTTCAGTAATTTCCAACATGAATTATTCAATCTGTAAACAGAGCATTTAAAGAGTTTATCATGTTTTAATACATTTTAAATTATTAATATAATCTAATCAAGTTCCCATATTTTCAGTTTACTTCTGTAAATTTAGGATGTTTTCCAAGCATTGGTTCTTTAGGAACATTCTGTTATTTATTATACAAATGTGTGTGCATGAATATAATCTATACTATGGGCGGACGCAGAATGGGAGCCCTTGTTGAATAACCTCAAATTAAGAAACTACTTCCTAACCTCTCCACTACCTCAGCGAAATTAAAAGATCATTGTCTAGCCCTGCTCTGAACGATGGACAGGGCTGCTCGAGCAATAACTAGTGAAATCTTTAATTCTGTCAGCAGATAGATGCTGCATTTCTAGCCCCTATCTGGGAACTTCAACTTTGCCTGAATATTGATAAATGGGGCCTAATAATATATATGTCTGTGCACTGTGTAGATTGCAGTAATTAAGTAAGTTGAGCCTTCTAACTGCAAGTTAAGAAGAAGGTCCTATGACCTTGGCTTAATCATCCCAAACTTGCTGTTTAGGTGAAATTGACAGCTCTTTTATATGACAAGGGGGCTGTTGTGTATTAGCACTTGCTTGTGCGATAACCAATGTAAGTAGCAGAAGCTGCTTCTCAACTGCCCGCTAGCTGCAAACACAGGTGAAAAGGCAGGGAAACTTATCTGTCCTCCCATTGATAAATAGAGTCCAATGTGTTGATCAGTATTAAAAGTATACTATTTAATATGCAATGTTAGTGAAACAAAAAAAAAAAGGATTTTACCTATATCTACCTATCTATATAAAATGAGATTTCTACTTAGACTTTTGCGCTACACTTTCAGAACAAATAATGTAAGGCTGAAGTTTGTTATCCATCTAATTATTTTCCTCTGCAGTGACTATTGATTGAGTGCTAAAATATGTGAGCCGTACTAGAAAATAAAACAACAAGGTTTCTAATATTTAAAGTAATAGAAAAATGAACATGCAGAGAGTTCAATCCGTAAAACCAAATATAACAAGTTAAAGTTAGAGAAGAACAACGGCTCTCTCAAACATTCCTGTTACTAGTTTGCAAGTAGCACATACAAAATCCAGTGGACCAATACCAACCAATAAAATTCACTGCAGGAGAGTATTGATTTGAGGAGTGTTCCGAAAAATGTACAATTTTCACAGCAGGTAGGTGATTTCCTAGATTCTGTGATTTTTTTAGCTCTGTTCTCCTTATTAAAATGTTGGTTACCATAAGGTTTAATGTTAAAAAAAGATTTTATGTTAAATAAAGCTTTTCTATTATTCAAAATACAAGATGCAATTTGATGGTTTATCTAATTATAGTGATATTCTAATTATTTAGAAAAGCTGTTCGAATTATGTATCTGCAAAATTCCTAGATTACAAGTGGGACGCTAACTGTTACGTGAGAGCAAAAAGGGGTTTATCGCTCTTTGCGTGTGTCAGAAGTAGTGTGCCTATTACAAGTTGAAAGTAAACGTGTTCACTTGAGCGCAATTTAATTTAAACTTCAGAGCTCTGGTTAACTGTTACGCTCAACTAAAAAGTTGCACAAAAAACATCAAAAATACATAGTACAGTTACACTCATAATAACACTATGTAATAAAAAATATTTTAAAAAAATATTGCATAAAAAAGTTATAAGGGCTCAAAGATATGAGGTTTCAGGTGTTAGAAAAAAAAGGACTGCAAAAGGCTTTAATATAGAGATATGTTTATATGTGTGTACATATGTATTTATATGTCTATTTATGTATTTACATACATATAAACACATATGTATCCTAAAGACCTTTGCTCCAACCCGATCGAGTATGATCGGGTTGATTGACACCTCCCTGCTGGCGGCCCATTGTCCGCGAGTCTCCAGGGGGCGGCATTGCACCAGCAGCTCTTGTGAGCTGCTGGTGCAATGCAGAATATGGAGAGCGTATTGCTCTCCGCATTCGGCGAGGTCTTGCGGACCTGATCCGTACTGTCCTTTGATACATAGGCCCCTAAGTGGGAATACTTTAACGGGGTTGCTATATTTAGCCTTCAGCTTTTTGCGTGCATCGAGTTAGCGCTCGTGTGAAAACTTTTTACTTTCAACTTGTAATATGCGTGCTACCCAACTCACGCAAAAAGCCTCCATCTAGCTTTATCAAGACGATAACCAGAGTGTGGGAAATGACACTTCTTAAAAAGAAATCAACATCTAATCAGCTGCCGAATAGCTAACACACCCCAAATATGTAAGAGGTCCACCTATAATATCCAAATAGTTCCCATAATCACCTGATCTACTTACGGTCAGTAGGGGAAATACCGTAGTGATATACAAGGTAATCAGGATATTGATTCAGATAGAACTGTATATGACCTCTGCACATCAACCAACTCTATAAATGGGCACAGCATAATGCTTTGTTATATTTCCACATAACGGAATTTATTTGCAATGTGCATGGTAAAGAGTTGACACTTCAAATCACTGCTCATACATACAGCGTAATTATTGTTGTGCTCAACTATCTCACATAACTATTAACCTCATATCAGAAACAAAAGCAATCACAGCATATACAGCTCAAAAACAGTGGGCATAAATTGATTATAAGAACAAAAAGAAAGTCCAGCACAAACTGTATAATTCGGGTGCACAAGCTGTAACAGGGTACTGCACAAACCTTGCAGTAACATCCAAGATACACACAAAACAGCAGCACTCCAGTAATGTTTAATTACCAATTTATTGCAGCATCAGCACAAAAAGCAGCAACGTTTTGGACTACATGTCCTTAATCATGCTATGCATACATAATTTCCTCTCCACCTTATAAACCCTCAAAAGGAACACCCACTTGCATATAATTACCTATCAACTCTAACACCTGTACAGATTTAAATTTCTTATATATTTTTTCCTTACTTATTTTAAAAAATGCAATAAGTATACAGTAATGACATAATATTGGAGGAATCATCATACATCAAACATCGAGATAAATTCATAGAGAATTTTTTTTTAATAAAAATACTGACAAATCCTAATCTTTATTCATGCCCATAGGTATCAGTGAATTTAAATGGAAAATCCAAAAAGCTTCCTTTTGTTTGAGATATTGCTCTAAAAGGAGAGACATGTTCTATTATTTGAAGTTTACTCACTCCATGTTGTGCCTGCATCATATGAGTAAATTGATTATAAACATTCATTAGTAATACTAGCATGTTAATCATGGAGCATTTTTTGCCATTTTTTACTGTGCACAATAGCAATGTTGATACACCGATGTCATCAACCAATCCGCTACTTCTAAATCCACACACCTCTGAAATGTCAGAGGCCCACCCTTATTAGTCGATTAGTTCCTGTGGTCACATGTCTACCTTCTGACCAATCAAAAAAATTATATTGTAGTTTTATAACAAATAATCATGGTAACAGTCTACAAATAAGTAACTTTCAATGCAGTTAGTTACACAGCAATAGTGATTTGGAGACCCGGGAGGCAAAATAGTCTTCATACATAGTACTAATTTTGACAACTCCACACTACCAATCTATCAAATGAGAATTATTCTCAGATTCTATATTTGGGGCTCCATGTACTAAGCAGTCAGCGAGCTACCCGCAACAAATCTCGCGCCCAAACTCGCAAACTGATATGTACAAAGCCGTCAATTATGTAAAAACTCGCATCTTTAAAATTGCGAGCGTACTTATCTGCCATACCTCGCTACCTCTCCATTTTTTACTGTAATTAGACACATTTGACCACCAACTCGCCAAAAACGAATGTACTAAAAAATCTATTTGTCCGCTCGCGTCAATTTCCGCTCCCACCTCGTTATTTTTGCCTCGCCACCTTTTAGGTGGCGGGCAAGGTACAAAACAATAGGAAAGTCACTCTAGACGCCAGTCTAGACATATATAAAAGGCAGTAATATCAGCATTGTACTTACATTGTTCATTTCAGCAGCTATGGAGAGAATTCTGTTTTTGTTTATTCTCCGTTTGATGCGAATCCGGGCTAGAAGACAGAATACTGGAAATGTAGCTAATCGATTGGTTAGAAGAAGGAGAGTTCGAGTCCCCCGTGTATTCCTTCCACGGGTTGGTTTGCACGGCCTTTCTGACCGAGAGATCATACAAAGATTCCGGCTTGATCGTGAATCGATATTACACCTGTATCGAGAGATTGAAGATCATTTGGAGCCGATGACTGCTCGTTCACAAGCTATTCCGGGACTTCTCAAACTATTAGCGGCATTGCATTTTTTTGCAACAGGCTCCTTTCAGGCAGTTTCTAGCGTCATTATTGGAATGAGTCAATCTGCTTTTTCACGCCACTTATCCAAAGTAATAGGGGCTATGATGGTTATTTTTCATCGATATGTTTGTTTGCCATCTACCCCTGAAGAATGGCAATCTATCAAGTCAAATTTCTATAGGATGGCTGGGATGCCCAATGTCCTAGGTGCCATAGACTGTACCCATGTTGCTGTAAGACCACTTCAAGCTCGTGAGGAGATCTATAGGAATCGAAAGCATTTCCATTCCTTGAATGTCCAGATGGTCTGTGACCCCCACATGAGGATTATCAGTGTCCGTTCTAACTTTCCTGGATCCTGTCATGATTCTTACATTTTAAGGCAGACTGGGTTATACCGGAAGTTCGAGGAGGGAAATATGCCTGACGGATGGCTTCTAGGTAAGCATAACTGGCGTCTAATATGTCTCTCATTTCAATGTACCAAAATTGCGCCCAATTTGTCGACTGTAATCTGTATAGTTTAATTGTATTGTATAGTTCTGAATCTTTATAATTATTCTTATATTAATATTTATATTTAGTATATCTTCTATTAGGAGATGGAGGGTACTCATGTACAGAATGGCTGTTGACTCCCTATAACAACCCACAGACCAGAAGTCAAGTACGTTTCAATGAAGCTCACCGATCTACCAGGGGGATTATTGAGAGGACTTTCGGTCTTTTGAAAATGCGGTTTCGATGTCTTGATCGTTCTGGTGGTGCTATGCAGTATGCACCAGAGAAAGTTGCCAAAATTATATTGGTTTGCTGCATACTGCACAATATTGCAATTAAAAGAGGCTGTCCATTAGAAGATGAAGATCCAATAGATACTGATGATTTACCAGAAGAAATATGTGTCGAACAAGCTAATAGGCGTGGAAATGCAACAAGGGACATGGTTTCAGAACAATATTTTGTGTTTGAGGATTAAAGTTTCAGTTGATCAATAAAAAACTTTCTTTATTAACTTGTCTCCATTTTTTTTTAAGAGTTAAGGTTATTAAAAATCACTCATGATAAACAGTTAAATACATAACAGTTGTTGATCTTCAATTATCAAAGGTTTCAAATAAATAAAGTTTATGATCAAAGTTATTACAGACAATATATTATAGGTAATACATTGTCTTTGTGACATCACACTAGTGTCTACAGCTGCTCTCACTCTTTTACATATGTGATTATTGTAATGTAATCCCTCCATAGCTGATGCTAATTCATTGTATTGTGTCATTGAATTGTAGCTGTAACAAGCGACAGTATATTCAACAGTGCTTTATGTTATCAGATTGGATTTTTGAGTTAAAAAAGACTTGCTAATTTTATTTGTTTTATTCTAACCTCTATTTTTAACAGCTACTAGGTTTTCCCATATTCAAATAAATACCTTAAGGGCTTACTCTTAGCACTTATTTTCTTAACCTTTATAATATATTTTTGCATTCAAGATTTGTTAAAAGAATAGTGGCATATAGAAAATAATGGCAAAATAAATTATTTTATTACAAAATTATAATCTTTAAACATTATATATTAACAATTGTAAACCAAAGTAACTTGTTATACATATAAACACATCTGAAAAAAAAGGAAATGTTTAGAAACCAAATAACAATTGTAAACCAAAATAAATTCTAATACATATAAACACATATGAAACAAAGAAAATGTTTAGAAACAAAATAACAATTGTAAACCAAACAACATTTTAATACATATAAACACATCTTAAAAAAATTAAATGTTTAGAAACAAAATAAAAATTGTAAACCAAATTAAATTTTAATACATAAAAACACATCTGAAACAAATAAAAAAATGTTTAGAAACAATAACTATTGTAAACCAAAGTATAAATGTTAATACATACACATCTGAAACAAAGAAAATGTTTAGAAACAAAATAACAATTGTAAAACAAAGTAAATTTTAATACATATCAACACATCTGAAACAAAGAAAATGTATATGAAACAAATATCATTTGTAATAACTATAAACATCGATATTTACAAACCTTCATAAAATACATTAATCTACATATACATTATATTTTTCTCTATTTTTCGGGGATACATATCTGGATCAATGCGCTAATGATTGACATAACGATTAATCACGTCATCGTCAAACATGTCGCGTCCTGAACCTTTTGGTGCTGGAGAATTGGTGATATTAGTTTATGCCATGGATAAATATTTCCCTAAACGGATTGGTGGTGTGAGGGGAGTGAGACAGGAATGCCGAGACAAAATTATATACGAGATGCTGAGAAGAATGCATCGTATTTCAAAAATTAAAAGAACAAGACGACAGTGTCTTAGAAAATATAGTGATTTGAAGAGAAGAGAACCGAAGTACTATAAATCGATTCGAAGATTGATAAGGACATGTAAGTTTCAAAATTATATATGAAATAATTTTTAATAATATAAAAAAGGGTTTATTTTTGAACTGCGTCATCATTGACGAATCCAGGAAAATAATATTTCCTGACTGTTACTTTGACTATATTAGTATATACAATTGCAAAAAGTTACAAAAGTTAGCATGCAGAACTGAGTTAGTAGATTAAAATGTAACTATATAACTATATACACTTAAAAGGTTAGAAAACTTAGCATACAAAAATGAGTTAGTAGAGTAAAATATAACTATATTAGTATATAACATTGAAACATGCAGAACTGAGTTAGTAGAATAAAATATAAATATATTACTATATAACATTGAAACATGTTAGAAAAGTAAGCATGCAGCATAATTATTTCAATTTTTTTTATTAAATTTTTTTCTTATATATATGTTTATAGATATGAGAAGTAGGAGAATGAAGTGTGCACACCCACCACGCTACTTAAGGTCAATGTTGGTGCAAACACCCAGAAGTGAAGCTCTTTCTCCACCTTTGCCAATAACACTATTGGATATTGAATTATCTCCAAATCCATATGCAATTTGTCATAAAGAGACACAGACAGGTAATGACTTATTATTTAAATTTTAAATCATATATTTTAGGTTTTGGCTTAAAAAGTTTTAGCATGCAATATTAATCAAGTTGCTAATTTACTTCTATTATCATTTTTTTCCTCATTTACTTTCTATTTTTATTTGAAAAAGAGGGCATCTAAGCTAAGGAGCCAGCCAATTTTTGGTTGAGCACCATGGACAGCACTCTTTGATTGGTTCTGTCCAATTATCAAGTACAACACAGTTGGTTCACCAAAAATGGGCTGGCATCTAAACTTAGATTCTTGCTTTTCAAATAAAGATACAAAAAGAATGAAGTAAAATATAAAGTTTATTTAAATTGCATGCACTATCTGAATCATGAAACTTAGAAATTGGTTTCTATGTCACTTGTAATGATTATTATTATTATTGTTTTAAATAATATATACAAGGTTTTTGATTTAATAGTTTTCTATCTTTGTAATTTCGTTCATAGATATTACCATGGAAGAA
The DNA here is from genome assembly GCF_027579735.1 of Bombina bombina. Classification (NCBI taxonomy): domain Eukaryota; kingdom Metazoa; phylum Chordata; class Amphibia; order Anura; family Bombinatoridae; genus Bombina; species Bombina bombina. The sequence continues at coordinate 912,059,140 of NC_069503.1, read as the reverse complement.
ATGGAAACTAGTATGGAAATGGAAGAATTTCAAAATCCAGATAGTGTGACAATATTTGAAGCATTAACTTCAGATGATACTCAACCAAGGATAGAAGTTTTACCAACAATGATGGTAGATAAAGGTATGTTTCATACTCAGTAATCTTAAATCTAAGAAAATACAAGTTTTAACTAATACATATATTGTATATTTCAAATAGGAGTTGGCTCAGATGAAAGCTTTAAAGGAGTGGACATAAGTGTAGAAGCTAATATAGTAGATAACGTAGATAACAGCACATCAGGAGGTAATATTTGTGATGAAAAACCCTATCATACATTGAATATGTATATGACAATTGAATTAAATTTTGCTTTTCATTTATTTTTCTACAGATTTATCTTCAACATCAACTATTGAGACTGCAGACAAAAGTACTCAGAGTTGTCTAGAAGATCATGTCAAACAAAAAATTTCTAAAATTAGGGCAACTTTGGCAATGTTAATGGAGCAAGTAGATTTTTTATACCGTAAATATGTAATTTGATTTCATTTTTTGTTTTGTCATGATTAATAACTGAGAAAAAGTTTTGTGTTGAAGAATCAAAAGTGAGTTTGAATTTATGTAAATAAACTTTTTTTTTGGCCATAAAAAAATTTGTCTTTATTAAATAATAACATTTTAAACTTAAAGGGACACTGTATCCAAATTTTATCTTTTGTGATTCAGATAGAGCATGCAATTTTAAGCAACTTTCAAATGTACTCCTATGATCAAATTTGCATGCTCTATCTGAATCACAAAAGAAAAAATTTGAGTACAGTGTCCCTTAAAAATACACAAACAATAACTTTGTACACAATATACAGAGTAAAAAAATTAACAGTGACTAACATTTTAAACTTAAAGGGACACTGTATCCAAATTTTATCTTTTGTGATTCAGATCGAGCATGCAATTTTAAGCAACTTTCAAATGTACTCCTATGATCAAATTTGCATGCTCTATCTGAATCACAAAAGAAAAAATTTGAGTACAGTGTCCCTTAAAAATACACAAACAATAACTTTGTACACAATATACAGAGTAAAAAAATTAACAGTGACTAACATTTTAAACTTAAAGGGACACTGTATCCAAATTTTATCTTTTGTGATTCAGATAGAGCATGCAATTTTAAGCAACTTTCAAATGTACTCCTATGATCAAATTTGCATGCTCTATCTGAATCACAAAAGAAAAAATTTGAGTACAGTGTCCCTTAAAAATACACAAACAATAACTTTGTACACAATATACAGAGTAAAAAAATTAACAGTGACTAACATTTTAAACTTAAAGGGACACTGTATCCAAATTTTATCTTTTGTGATTCAGATAGAGCATGCAATTTTAAGCAACTTTCAAATGTACTCCTATGATCAAATTTGCATGCTCTATCTGAATCACAAAAGAAAAAATTTGAGTACAGTGTCCCTTAAAAATACACAAACAATAACTTTGTACACAATATACAGAGTAAAAAAATTAACAGTGACTAACATTTTAAACTTAAAGGGACACTGTATCCAAATTTTATCTTTTGTGATTCAGATAGAGCATGCAATTTTAAGCAACTTTCAAATGTACTCCTATGATCAAATTTGCATGCTCTATCTGAATCACAAAAGAAAAAATTTGAGTACAGTGTCCCTTAAAAATACACAAACAATAACTTTGTACACAATATACAGAGTAAAAAAATTAACAGTGACTAGATAATAAAAAATGTTCACTCCAGACGTTGCCTCTTTGGGTCTGTTGTCGCCTCCCTTTCACTGACAATAGCCAACAGAGATTGTAATGTCCTTTCGCTGATGCTCAAAGCTCTGTTAATTTGATGGTTTTTCTCTTCATCCATCTGCCTCTGCCACTGGAACATCTCTCTTTGCAGCTGTAATTTCTGCATCTCTATCTCATTCCTTTGCCTTTCGATTTCCACATTTTTTTCTGACAGAGCAGCCCAGCGTTCAATATTAGTGTTAATAATATTCAGCATTTCTCTGTGGTCCTCTCTGTATTGCCTTGCCAGTGTCAACATTTCCCTCAATGCAACATCGCCAAATTGTCCTTCTGCCGGTGTATTGTCAATATTTACACCACCTGTTTGCAGTTCAATTGGTGGTGCCTGTGTTTCAACAGGTTCCTCAATGTTTTCTGGTGTGTGAATTTCATCCGGTTGCGCATCTCCCAAATCTTCAAGAATATCCGGAGTCTCACTTCCATCATGCCCTCCTGGTGGTTCATCTTGAATGGGATTTTCCACTATCGGCATGAGATTGATAGTGATCTCCCTTGATGAGTTTTCTTCTTCTAGATCAAGACATAACAAATTGTTAGTAAATAAAAATAAAATGTTATAAAAACACTTGCAGAAATAGAATAGAAGGAGAGAGCAGATACAACCGTCATACACCAATTTAAGTTATATTATATATATATATACATATGTGATACATACCATCAAATAATGGAGATGAATGTCCAGTCAATCTCTGGAAAAGACGTCCCAAATCACCTATAAAAAAATAAATAACATAAAAATAAATAAATAAAATGCTTTTTTGTCAATGTAACGATATATTCGAAATTATTAATGGAAATGTATTTTGCAATTAACTGGACACTGAAGCAAAAATAATCTTTTTGAGAATAAGATATATTGCATGGAATTTCTATCAGCTTTCTTATGTAATACTATGATCAATTCTCAAAAAGAAAATAATGATAAATTTTAAAAAAATTTGAAAGTTGATTAAAATAGCATGCATGCTCTACAAGAATCCTCATTTAAAAAAATATGTACAAGATCTCGAAATAGAATATGTCAATAATGACATTTGACATTTAAAAAAAAAATTACAAAAAAAAAATTGAGAGATAAAAGAGATAAAACACACAACATTGAAATTATTCATTTGTAAAGTACTTACCAGTTGCTCTACCAACACCAGTTTGTGGAGTGCTGGTCCTTAGATCCGGAAGTGTGTCCGCCGAGGAAGTTGTGTGTGTAACATTAGATGATGAGCGTATAAATTGTCCATGTGTAAAACTGTCCGAAGGTCTTGAAACAGCTGCACCGGGTGGTCTCGAAACCGCAGAAGAAGAAGTAGAACAAGTGGGCACCTCGTTACTCCTCACAGGCTCTGCTGTTGTTGGCATTGCTTAAAAAAAAAAAAATTAAAAAAAAAATTAGGTTTATTTTTATTTATATTTGAAACTGAAAGTTAAAACTGTTAATAATAATAATTACAGCAGTGAATGCAGGCTCAATCATTAAAGGGACATGCCAACCACTTTTTTTTATGATTTGGAAAGAGAATGCAGTTATAAACATCTTTATAATTTACTTATATTATCTAATTTGTTTTATTCTATAGATATTCTTTGTTGAAAAGCATTTGATTGATGCACAAAGAAGCCTCGTGTGATTGGCTCAACATGTGTATTTATTTTTCTTCAACTAAGAATATCTAGAAAATTGAAGTAATATGTTGTTTAAATTTCAATTCTCTATCCGAATCATTAATAAAAGATTTTGGGTTTAGTGGCCCTTTAAAGGGACATGAAAAAAAATAATTACCTTTACAAATTGCATAAGAAAATGCATTTTTAAAAATATTTAAATGTATTATGTTTTTGCATTCATTGGATTTTTATACTTTGAGGAAAAGCAAATCTATACAGGCACAGTAAATGATCATTGGTTGATGCACATAGATGGTTCATGTGACTGCGTCAACTATGTGCATAGCTATATCTGAAAAATGTATGTTTATAAAGCGGAGAACAATTTTGAAAGATGCTAACAATAATATTCTATAGTGAAATAACGCAACATGGAAGTCAATAGATCAGAAATTTAAGAAGGCATGTGATCTGGGGTTAGTCTCATGATTAATGTCGGACATACAATATTATTTTAATAGTTTCAAATTACATTATTTCTATTGTCATTATCTCTTTAAGGTTTCTATGCAATACTGGTTTGAAAATAAACACATGGGTGTTATCTTTAGGGATCACTATAGTAATAATCAACAAATCTTTAGTTCCGTTAGACCATTAAAAAAAAGGCAGTATAACAATACTATTATTGTACAATCCCTTATACATATATGAGACATAAATGATTACAGTATTTGGGGCCTAAATGGCTTGTACAATCCCTTATACATATATGCGAGATAAATTATTACAGTATTTCGGGCCTAAATGGCTTGTACAATCCCTTATACATATATGCGAGATAAATTATTACAGTATTTGGGGCCTAAATGGCTTGTACAATCCCTTATACATATATGCGACATAAATGATTACAGTATTTGGGGCCTAGATGGCATATAGGATACTGAAGCGTAAGAAGTCAGATAATGTTATTTTAAAGAAATATATATTGGAGACAATAACCTATCATAACTTTAAAAAGAACATTTACGTCAACTATGTTGTACATTTACCTCTTAAATCACTGTCACAATCATCCGTTATGCCAGTGATGATCTCCGGTAGCACGTGCCGAATTTTTCTCTCTGGCCAATTTAGCTTTGGCGAAGCGTTTAATGTCGTTGTAACGCTTCTTCAGCTGATCGACATCCTTTTTTCCTGGACCCTGGGCACTAACAGCGTCGCTGATCCTTTGCCAGATCTGCTTCCTTCTAGAAAAATTTGTCTGTTTGACACGACATCCAAACAAATAATCATAAGAGTCAATAATCATATCAATCAAAACGACGTTTTGCTGATGAGAAAAGTGAGGATTCTTGGATTTTGAAGCGGTTTCAGATCCAGATGAAGCCATATCGAAATAGTAAATAAAGATCTCAAAAACGAGCGCTCTGTAATTACTCTCCAAAAATTTTGGAACAATAATAAAGTTGTTTAGAAAACTTGTCCATTTATAGGAGCAAAATTCTATTCCCGCTTCTACTATGACGTTCATGACACCTTACATGTCACGTGTTAACAATTGGCCAGACAATTGAACTGAAAGTTAAGTACATCAGCTTATTCGCGGCGAGCGAGGCGTCAAATTTATCAATATTCCGCCACTGCTCGCGGCGGGCTAGAGGTGTCTATTTGTTGTGGGATTATTAGTACATAGCTACAGCAGACACCATTTCGCCCGCGGCGAGTAACGGCGAGTTTAGCCGCGACTAAAATGACGGATGAATTGACGGCTTAGTACATGGAGCCCTCAGTGTTTAGCTCCTGGGTGTTAATATATTGTCCCACACACATTTAAAAACAGACCTCTACAGAAAGAGAACAGCAACTAACTCTATCCTACAATTTGCAAGTGGTCATCATACTCACACCAAAAGAGGGATATCAGTGGGCAAGCTCCTTAGCATCAGACAAAATTGTTCTGATTGGGACACATTTAGAGTATGGCCACATTCAAAAAGTATATCAGAAGGCACTCCATACTGCAAGGAGCGACCTTCTGATACCAAGAGAGAGGAAAAAGACAATACAGAGAAAGATTTGGTTTCCTTCTACAATTAATTCTAATCACAAACAAATTACTGAAATACTTAAAAAAACATCTACACATCTTGCATAATGATATAAATATGCAGGCAAGCGTGGGGGGGGGGTCCATGAGTTGGAGAAGGGCACCCACAATGAGATAAATTGATGAGAAGTAATTTCTCTAAAAAGGTTTCAATTAGAAAAGATGGCCTAAGGGGTACCTTTCCTTGTGGTTTCTGTTCCTTCTGCAAATATATGTTCAACGTCAATGAACTTGGGATATTTCCCAATGGCACTAGATGCATTGTAAGCTTACATACATGTAGGATTAAAAATATTATTTACTGTCTGGAGTACATATGCAAAACATGTTGTAAGCATGTAGACAAAGGAATTCCATGTATGCTTAGGAGAACACATTAAAAACATCAAGAATGGTGAAAAAAATCTTAAGGCTGGGAAAAAGTTACATCTGTTGCCAGACATTTTCTTGACATACATGGAAGGAGACCATATCTAAAAGCCTGGACCTTACAAAAGATCAGACCTGATATTAGGGGTGATATTAAAAAGATGATGGATATTCTGGATACAAATAAACAAATTGCTTACAGTGTATTTTTATAAATCTCTCCCTTATACAGCATGGGAATTCTCCTAAGGTTATACTCCCCTTACAAGAGAAAATTGTATCTATGATTTGATTCCAGCTATTCTTTCAACTACTTAATTGCGAGGGATGCATTTGTCCTTACAGTATATAGTTACGGCAATTGATTTGTAAATAGGATTTTGACGAACGTATTGTGTTACTTCAATTGCAGTTATTTTAGGTCATAATATAAGGCCCAGATTTATCAAAGACTGGACGGACAGGGGCATACATCTTCACCCTAGTCTGCTGGGCATTGCATTTATCATTGCACACTATGGCTAGTGTGCAACACTGCCTCCTGCTCACATGCTACCAATCGCACACGCAGGAGCCATCAATCTTCCGAGGCAGAAAAGTCTGGGGCGATTAAGATAAGCCACATAACAGTTGGCGATTGGGTTAAGAGGCAATGGTCTGATGGCCGTTGTTTATTAAATCTCAGCTGCAGGCTCATACTATTAAAGGAACATCATTTTTCTATATTAAAGAGCAGCTGTTAAATGTTAGACATATACTTTGTATGGTAAAGAGATTAAGAAAAAGCTGTGTAAAATTATTATTGTTATTATACTTTATGAAGCACCAACATATTCCGCAGCACTGTCCATGGGTACAATTCATTTAAATAAAACAATGATATAAAACTTGTAAGGGGGGGGCGGAGTTAACTACTGAAGCAGACGGTCGCATCTCTGCAGAGCTCCTGGCTCCAGTAGAGATAAGGGGTCTTTTTTACCTTTATTTCTAGTTTACATATTTTGAGGGGTGATTCCCAGTCATACACCTTGTCCCTAGAAGGAGTCAGGGAGCCTACAAAAGTGTTGCACTATCAGACCCAATGCTGTGACAGAACCTGCTGTGACAGAACCTGCTGCACCAAGTGTCTTACTTATCTGACCGGAGAGGTAAACTGGGCACTACATCAGATGCGAGCGACTCCAGTGATGTCCGGGAAGAGTCAGTCATCCTCACACTCCCATCGAGTAGTCACAAAACACGCTGCCTATCTGATACTAGGGAACAGCAGGCAAAAGTAACCCCCCTACAAGCACCCTCTAAAAAGCGGTTCACCTATGAAATACAGAAGCCAGAGCTGGCTACAGTACTGGGCTGGGGTGGGGTCAGAAACTGGCCATATCGTTGTCTAACACGCTACTTATCAAATGCACTTCCTGAGATGGGGAAACTCCAGAAACATCACAATGAGTCTATACATGTAAACACTTTGCTTTCCTCTAAAACATCGGGACAATCTTGGGATCCAGGAGGTCCCTCATGTAATGGCCTAGCATGGGCATGTCCCGCTGTCAGCGGCCAGGGCGATGGGATGAGCACTGTTATCTGAGGATGCTCACTCGATATTGGCTCCAAGGGGACTTAATCATACGCCAGGCACAAGGTGGACAGTTCACACGTCCTTACATGGTGAAATCATAACGGATATTTGTGTCTTGCAAAGGGGTGTTGGGTTACACATACAGAGCGCTTACCAACATGTTTTCTAATGTGTTTTTTGTTTCTATATAATAGTATAGACAGATATGTACTCATATGTACAAATCTTTCAATAGCAAAATTGCTGCTCTGTCTAGTGTCATTATAGTACATGATAACCTGTCCTCAGATTTCACCCTAAAGATATATAGATACTTTCTTTTGCCTGTTTTACTAAATATGATTTCCCTATGTTGCCTCATACTCAGTATCTGCATCCTTTATCACTACATTCTATGTTTTTCATTAGTTTCATATTGCATAGCTTGAAGTCTCTATTATAAACATACTATTGGGGCATGTGGAGTTTTAATCCCAGTCCTTCTAATTTATTGCCTCATAAATAGGGTCCTGGCTTAGTTCCTTCAGTTGGTAGGTGACCAGTTTGCTATCCACTTAGAAGGTTCGCTTCAGAGGTTGTTTAAATATTCCTAACTTTTAGTCTTTTTAGCATTATGCTTATACATAGCATACAGAGCTGTAATTTAAATGGGTTATGGCCTTGTTGTATGCTGCTAATTTATACGTATGGGGTAAGAGGGACCCTTAGGGTTTTACATATCTTAGGTACTGCTTAAGCTGGGGACTGCCTGTTTGGCACTGCGTATGCTAGGCATCGTTTGTGCTGGGTGAGGTGTGTGCTAGATGCGGTGAGTGCCAGGTGTGGTGTGTCTGTGTGTGCAGTGTGTGCTGGGTACTGTGTGTACTAGGTATGTGTTAGGTACAGTCTGTGCTAGGTATAGTGTGTTCTGGGCACTATGTGTGTAGTGTGTATTGGGTACTGTGAGTGTTAGGCACAAAGTGTGCTAGGTTCGATAAGTGCTAAGTACTGCGTGTGCTAGGCAAGGGTGGTGCCGGGTATGGTGTGTGCTAGGTTCAAGGTGTGCTAGGTGCAATGTGAGCTGGGTGCAGTGTGTGCTAGGGACTCTGTGTGCTAGGTACTCTGTGTGCTAAGTACTCTGTGTGTTAGGTACTCTGCGTGCTAGGTATATTGTGTGTTAGGTACTCTGTGTGCTAGGTACAGTGTGTGTTAGGTACAGTGCGTGTTAGGTACAGTGCGTGTTGGATACAGTGCGTGTTGGGTACAGTGCGTGTTGGGTACAGTGCGTGTTGGGTACAGTGCGTGTTGGGTGCAGTGCGTGTTGGGTGCAGTGCGTGTTGGGTGCAGTGTGTGCTAGGTGCAGTGTGTGCTAGGTGCAGTGTGTGCTAGGTACTCTGTGTGCTAGGTACTCTGTGTGGTGGGTTCTCAGTGTGCTAGGTACAGTGTGTGCCAGGTACAATGTGTGCTAGGTACAATGTGTGCTAGGTTCCATGTGTGCTAGGTTCCATGTGTGCTAGGTACTGCATGTGCCAGGCAAGGGGGGTGCCAGGTACGGTGTGTGCTAGGTACGGTGTGAGCTAGGTACGGTGTGAGCTAGGCATAACGGGTACTAGGAATTGCGTGTTAGGTACAATGTGTGCTAGGTACAATGTGTGCTAGGTACAGTGTGTGCTAGGTACAGTGTGTGCTAGGTACAGTGTGTGCTAGGTTCCATGTGTGCTAGGTGCTGCATGTGCCAGGTATGGGGGATGCCGGGTACGGCGTGTGCTAGGTACGGTGTGAGCTAGGTACAACGGGTACTAGGAATTGCGTGTTAGGTACAATGTGTGCTAGTTACAATGTGTGCTAGGTACAGTGTGTGCTAGGTACAATGTGTGCTAGGTACAGTGTGTGCTAGGTACAGTGTGTGCTAGGTTCCATGTGTGCTAGGTGCTGCATGTGCCAGGTATGGGGGATGCCGGGTACGGCGTGTGCTAGGTACGGTGTGAGCAAAGTACAGCGGGTACTAGGTTCAATGTGTGCTAGGTTCAATGTGGGCTAGGTACAATGTGTGCTAGGTTCAATGTGTGCTAGGTTCAATGTGTGCTAGGTTCAATGTGTGCTAGGTACAATGCGTGCTAGGTACTGCATGTGCCAGGCAAGGGAGGTGCCGGGTACGGCGTGTGCTAGGTACAGTGTGAGCTCGGTACGGTGTGAGCTAGGTATAGCGAGTACTAGGTATCATGTGTGCTGGGTGCAGTGTGTGCTGGGTGCAGTATGTGCTGGGTGCAGTGTGTGCTGGGTGCAGTATGTGCTGGGTGCAGTGTGTGCTGGGTGCAGTGTGTGATGGGTACAGTGTGTGATGGGTACAGTGTGTGCTGGGTACAGTGTGAGCTGGGTACAATGTGAGCTGGGTGTGCTGGGTACAGTGTGTGATGGGTACAATGCGTGCTATATACAATGTGTGCTAGGTGCAGCGCGCGTTAGATGCAATAAGTGCTGGCTACAATGAGTGCTAGGTTCACTGTGTGCTAGGTACTGCGTGTGCTAGGCAAGGTGGGTGCCGGGTATGGCGTGGGCCGGGTATAGTGTGAGCTAGGTACAGTAGGTTCTAGGTACTATGTGTGTTGGGTATAATGTGTGCTAGGTATGATGTGTGCTAGATACAAGGTATGCTGGGTGCAATGTGGGTTACATACAGTGTGTGCTAGGTATATTGTGTGCTGGGTATGGTCTATGCTAAATACAATGAGTGAAGTAGAGTGAATGTGTGCTGGATACGGCATGTGCTAGGTGTAATGAGGGCCAGGTGCAGTGGGTGTTAGGCACAATAAGTGCTGGGTAAAGTATGTACTAGACACAATGTGCATCTTACTTGTCTCTGGAATTAAATCTAATTTATAAGTATCACCCCTCCCCCCCCCCTTATTTCTAGAGCCCACACTAGGGTTCCACCTTGGTGAATTATTTTCACCACAAATCCCTGCAATTTTCTTATGATATATTAATGTTTGAACAGCTATTGCAATCGGACCTGCGTGTCCGATCCTTTTGTTTGTGTATGTTTGATCAGGGGTCCTGTGTGTCCCCAAGTGTTACTTTTCCCTGCAATTTATCTACGATATATCAATGTTTGAACAGCTATTGCAACCGGACCTGCGTGTCCAATCCTTTGGTTTGTGTATGTTAGATCAGGGGTCCTGCGTGTCCCCAAATGTTACCTTTCATTCTAAAACCGAATAAAAAATTAATAAAAAAAAAAAAAAAAAAAACTTGTAAGAGACAGGACAAAAATTTACAAACACATACAGGAGAAATTGAGGGCACTATTCCCGTGGGAACATAGAATCTAGAAGGTGAAACTAAAAAACTGCTCATTGGCTGATTGGGACAATTCACACATAAAAAACTTGGTTATTAAGCAAATTAACATCCAATTAAAAAAATATGAATCACTGTAAAACATTTTGAAACATTCACTGCTAGCTGGAACAGAATAAAAAATGACTAGCCGTATATTAAAAGCTGGCAAAAGGGGGGAGTATCCTAGCAGTGGTTCGGTGTGGTCGCATTCTCCAAAGCTCCTAAAGATTCTCTTGTAATCCGGCGGTTATTAAGAGCTCATAACAGCATCTGCTACATATCTGCTTATCTTATAGACGTCTCACATAGCGAGGATATAACCAAGACTTAGTTTGCTGATTTTATGAACTAGGAGCTACAGATATGAAGTCTACGGCCAGAGAGCCTGCTCATCTTAAAGCTAAACCCCTCCCCCGGCATGTCAGGTTATTGTTATATTGTATTACCAACATCTACCTCTTTATTTGCCTCATAACTCTAACAACTATTAATTTAAAAAAAAATATACGGTAGCCATGTTGGGGTGGGCCTGATATAACGCCTACATGTGCATTATTTAAAGCTGGATAACTTTTTACTTGTATTATAAGAAAAAAAAGGCATCTGATTTAACTCTGAATCTGCCCAATGAAGAACACACAGTGCCTCTTACATCCATTGTTCAGTTGAAAATAGTACCCTCTTGCAAAACCAATGCTTCTGCAGGCCTGGGTCAGTGCCAAAATATAGATGGAGAGTCCTTCAAACAGGAACTTCACATTGCTGGGGCTCATTCTCTACAACACCTTCAAGTAACATTTACCTTTGCCCATAATCATCTCAACAATCCTGCTGGTCTTGCAGCTGACCTGGCGATTTGGAGAGAGGGGAGCCCTGCTGCACTATAATCGTTAGGCCAAAACATAGTTATCTCACCAGGCACAGCACAAATGGTGTTGCATCCATGTTCTATACAAATACTCATGCAGTCCCTGCCTGCAGTAAAATGGGCTGCTAATGATAGAGAAATACAGATCAGTGAACTAAGCTATACCAATATTTCATTAAGGCTCCCAATACAATCTAAGCTTTCGTCCACAGCAGTGCGTGTAAAACCTCTTAAATCTACAGTTACAATGGATTACCTACTCTCAGGGACTCACTACCATAGAGTTACAATTCAAATTTCTCCTTGATATTTTATTGAAACTTGTCACAATCCAAATGACCTATTTATACCTTCCTACCTGTCTTATGAGAGGGCATACAGTTGGCAGGAATTAGCATGAAAATGTTAATTACTGTTCACTACTAGACTGTGCGATTTCAGTGATTATACTTGTTTAAGCAGTTCTGTTAATATTTTCTCTTGTTTACGATATGTATACTTATATTAACACAGAGCATGCTGAACGTTTTAATTTTTCAGAATTGAATACACGTTATATATAGAATATTACTTTATTAATGTCATACGTAAATTAAGAGCTTTAAGGTCCCCTTTTTGAAATGGTGTTACATAGGGATATATCAGTTTAAATAGAAGGACTAAATCTACAACTAGTTAGCTTTCTCATCAATAAAGTCTGAATTTAATCCCCTACTCCCCTCCCCCCTTTTCACTGACCCTCATAATAATTGATAGTGGCTATCACTAGCTACATATGACCCACTTACGTCCCATGCCCTGTGGCCGAGGTTGCGGGACCCTGTAGAGTATAACTTTCTATATCTACGATCGCTTATAGTTTATAAATCTGGAGTATGATCTCTTCGTAAGCACAAAGCTCCCTATATGTATAGGGGTTTCTTTAACTCGCAAGTTACATCATTTAATTCTCAGAAGGCTAAATTTATTGGCTTTGTTAAATAGCACTAGTTGTCACTTTAAAGCATTATGGCAGGGACAGCCTAACTTAAGGATACCACTAAGTAACCACTTAGACATCATAATATCACATTATAGTAATATATATTTTCTTTCATAATAACTCCAGTCTGATGTTAATGTAATGTGTTGGTTTGACTATATTGTTTTGTTGATTAGTAGAGGCAAAAGGTCCAAGAGTGATCTTTAATCTGTTATTTCTTTATAATAGAGCACACAATTTGGAAACAACTTTCCAATTGACTTTTACTATTAAATATACCTTTCTTTCTCTTGAAATCTTTTGTTGAAACATAAGTGTTTTCCATGACAGTATATTAAACTAGGCTCAAGAGCATGCACTTGTCTTGCGCAATATATGGTAGTGCTGTTTACAATGATGTGTAAAACACTGTTGCTCCAACATTTTAAAAAGCAAAAAATAGCAGCACATTACATTTTTTAAACTAAACTTTAATAATTACAATATTGCAAACTATTAAAACTGGAGCAATCAAGAGCCACAAACTAGAATATTAACCGCTTGCTAAAAGAAATGGGAGAGGTTTACATTTTTATAAATTAAGTGTAAAGGATATACTTACTTTTCACAAAATAACACATGCTGATTATCTACATTGCATTGACTAAATTTTACACATAAGGGTATAATGTTTCCAATATACAGACCAATTTAGCTTTTTTATACAATTCCTTACGGCTAGAACCAGTTCTTAATTTTCTGTAGGCCTTACCGAAATTATCTTGTTGGGGGTTTTGCAATATTTAGGTCTTCTGACTACAGATTTAATATTGACACCCATAAAATACTGAGATTTTGGACCTCTTTAATCTGTAAAGATTGTGCTGACTTAGACTCTGATGATCAAAAGTGCTTCAACGCGGCTATATATTCAAAGGGATCCGCTGTGATCTAGAACATTGCACGAGAGAAGCATTTTACTATACATCCCAATGGGTGGCCAACATTGGTGATATATAGTAAAGGATCCCTTTGGAATATACAGCACAGAGCCTAACAAACTATACCTAAGTACCCCTAAACTGATAGAAGCCACCACTGCAAACTAACCTTACACTACTTAAAGGGAGAGTTCACCCAAAAATGTTCTCCCATTTAAATTGTTCCCAATTATACATTTTACCTCCCGGAGTGTATTAAATTGTTTACAAGTAGCTCCTTTACCCATATTTTAGCCTTTGAAATAGCTAATTTAGCTTGTGGTATCTTAACCTATACTGAAAGTTTTGATACTGGAGTCTCAGCTATTGAATAGCCTAAGTAAACACAGCCAGCAGAAGAAATTAAACTCATACTGGGGTGCAGGATAGTTAAGTAATAAAATTATAACTTTCAATTGTTCTCTCTTTGTATTGAGCTTTAGTTTTCCAGATAAAGATCTGATATTACATGAAGCTCAACCCATTGTAATAGGCTGTGGTTTAAAAGCACAAAACCAGCTACTTCCCATACACAAATAAACCTAAAAATGCAATTTCTCATACATTTTATACTCTGAAACTGGTATAAGAAGTCATTGAAAATACATTAATGTAAAAAACATTTTACAGTATACTGTCCCTTTAACCCCTAAACTGCCAATAGCCCACCGCAATAAACCTTCTACCCTATTACCCCTAAACCGCCAATTGCCCAATGCATTATCCCCCTACTCTACCTAACCGTACACCGCTACAACCCCTGTTAACCCCTACACTGCCACAACCACCTAACCTATTAACTCCTAATCCACCACAACCTTCAACGAAATAAGTCCCCTAACCTATTAACCCCTAATCCTCCACAACTGCCCATTGCAATAAGCCCCCTAACCTATTAACCCTTAATCTTCCACAAACCTGCAACGCAAACTATTCCTACACTACTTCTACCTAACTTATAACCCCACATATAAACTTACACCCCCAGAGTTACAAACACTACATTTATATAAAAAAAATAGGATTATAGAAAAAACAACACTACCAAAAATAAAAAATAAAAACACAGTTGCCTATACAAAAACTAAAGCCACCTTTAAAAAAAACACCCCAAATAAAAAATTCTAAACTAACACTATAAGTTACTATAACAATAGCCCTTAGAAGTGCTTTTTCTAGGGCATTACCCTAAAGTTAGCTATTTTTCACAGAAAAAATACAAACCCATTCTACAATAAACGTACCTCCCAAAATAAATCCTAATTAAAAAAAAAAAGGCATTTGGTTGGGCAGTGCCCTAAAGAAATTAAAGCTCTTTTGCTGCCAAAAAAAAAGAAAAACCTATTCTAAAAAAAAAAACTAATCTCAAAAAAAGGGTTTTGGGGACGAAAGATAAGAAAGAGTCAAGACAAGGAGATCAGAATATGCATCGGGTAAAAGATGGATGAAGACTATAAGCCGGTACCTCGCATACAAAATTCAGTGTGCAGCAGCGGACATTGGGGACGGAAGATAAAAAGAAGACAGTAAAAGAAGATAAGACGACGCATCAGGTGGAAGATGGATATAGACTTCCCCAGTGGAGCGGTCACAGTCAAGTTGGTGACTACAAACTTTAGGGTTTAGCGATAGGATTTATTTGAGGTGGGCTTTTTTTTTTTGCCCACCCCAAAACCAAAGGCCCTTTTCAGGGAAACATTTTTTTTAAATTAGTTTTTTTAAGAATATTTTTTTCTTTTTTTGGGGCAGCGAAGGAGCTGTCATTTCTTTAGGGCACTGCCCTACCAAATGCCCTTCTAAGGGCAATACCCAACCAAATGCCATTTTCAGGGCAATCTTTTATTAGGATAGGGTTATTTTTTAGTTTAGTTTTTTTTTTAGATTAGGCTTTTTTTGCGGGGTGGTTAATCTTATTGTAGAATGGGTTTGTAGTTTTTATGTGAAAAAAATAGCTAAGTCACTTTAGGGCAATGCCCTAAAAAAAAGCCCTTGTAGGGGCTATTGTTAAAGTAACTTTTATTGTTTGTATAGAGTTTTTATTTTGGGTTGGCCTTAGTTTTAGTATAGGCATAACTGTTTATTTTTGCTAGTGTTGTTTTTTCTGTAATGTTAGGTGTTTTTATTTGTTGTAAATTTAGTGTTAGTTATTTTATGATAACTTAGGGAGTGTTATGTAGAAGTAGTGTAGGAGTAGTTTGTGACAGGGGATTGTGGCAGATTAGGGGTTAATAAATTAGAGGGCTTATTGCGTTGGAGGGTTGTGGCAGTGTAGGGGTTAGTAGGTTAGGGGGTGGTTAGGTCTTTAGGTTATGGCAGATTAGGAGTTAATAGTGTAGGTTGCACTGGGGATGAGTGTGCATAAGTTTTAGTATTTAATTTATATACGTTGTTAAAATGATATGCACTGTCCTGTATAATGCATATAATTTTAAGTATTGTATCTAATTTAAAATGTAGTTATTTTTTATTGTTATTACTATTAATTTAAGCATAAATATATTATTTAAATTATATTTTTATGTTTAACCCTTTGAATGCTAAGCACTTTCCCACCTGGGTGCTAAGATTTTTTTTAAAAAAAATATATTTTTTTTTTTTTTGGAAAAACATTTTTTAACTTTTTTTTTTTTAGACCCCCAAGACTTACACTGTTGGAAAGTTTATGCGATTACCTTTCCAAAAGTGATTTTTGGGGGTCTGTAGCTGCTTAGATGCCTGAGATACAGGCTTTTAAGCAGCATGCTCCTATACTTAACAATGTTAAGTATAAATAAAGTTGTGCGGTGACGTCATCACATTATTGCACATGACGTCACCGCACATAACGTTAAGCCCCAGCGATGCCTGTCACTATGCAGACCAGATCGCCAGGGTAGGAGCCGGTGGAAGACCCCAGATCTCCCTCAAAGTAGGAGAGTGCTAGTGACGGCTCTGAGCCGTCATTAGCACCTGACTGAGACAATTTGTGACGGCTCAGAGCCGTCATTAGCACTCAAGGAGTTAAAATAATAGAAATAATAAAATAATATGCAATATACATGACAATGCGTATAATTTTAAAATTGTATACAAATATAGCAACATAGCTCCTATAGTTATAATAGGGTGGGGTTTTTTTGTATACTGATTGCATTAAGTAGGCATTCTGTGGGAGTTAGCTGGGCGTTCCAGGGGGTATAGGGAAGACATGACATAGGTCTAGGCGGTCTGTGGGAGTTAGTTGGGTGTGTCAGGGGAGTACAGATAAAGTATGATGTGGGTGCAAGTGGTATAAGGGAGCTACTTGGGCATTCCAGGCGAGTGAAGCTAAAGTATGACGTAGGTGTAGGCAGTTAGCCGGGCGTTCCAGGGGGAGTAACCTGTACTTTGATTGGGATACATCACCAGCAGTGCGATATCTTCCAATCTCTAAAGTACAGGTTACAAGTAGGGTGTCAGCCATGTTTGTCTTGCCACCTTTTCAGTGGCGAGACTTTACAGTGTGAGGCAGTAAGTGTAGGTTTAGGGAAAGTAAGGTCACAAGTAGCAATGTCGACTAGGTTTTGCTGATGTAGTGCTACCCATTATATCCTATGGGAGACTCATTGGCACTATGTGGGTCTGTACCGTTTATTCTAATATATTGACAGACCGACGGACTGCGAGGCCGATGAGACCAGAAATGCAGTTTCTCGCTGGTCTGTTGATGCTTTAAATACTAGGGCCTTAATCTCTGTAAATATATACATTTTCTTATACTTGCTCTTGAAATTGCTGAGACAATTTTCCATTGCTTCCTCCTCTAAGATATCATTGACATCATTGTTTTCTAATTATCTCTCCACATCCAAATTTAAGTAAAAAGGTGTATAGTCTATCATTAAAATGATATTAAAATTATTATTTTATTGATTGAGTAATTAGTCATATACAATGGTTTAGAAAAAATATTTGATGACTTTACATATTCAAATTGTAGATATTGAATTGCTACTTTTCTCCACCAAAAATAACTTCCCCTTCACCAAAGCCTCTCTATCCTTAAAAAAAGGAAGTTTTGTACAATGTTGCTTAGAGACATTCACACTTTGTTTTCAAATCTGCATCAGTTTCACAACAAAATGCCTTAGAATTCCCTGGCTTCATTAAATTTGACTGTTCTTCTCCTATACCCAGATGGCAAATGTAGTAATAAATATTCTTGTGCACAATCCAATGTGATTAATGATAGATTTACTAAAGAGGTTAGTAAAAGCTCTACCTCTTAAAAAACAGACTCCATCTGTATTTACAATTTGAATGTGTGCGTTGAAAGAAAGACAATAGAGGGTCCCTTCTTATGCATCCTGCTCTTAGAAAGATATGTACACATATATTGGCAATGGAAGCAACAATATTGTTCTAAATATATAAAAAAAAAATAGCAGATGGTTAAAATGTGTGTTTGACAAAATTTTAATAGTAATTTAATATGAGTTGTTTTTCAATTGTAGTATAATCTACAAGTTATTATCCTGAATAAATTTGTAAATTATTTATTATATTTAGGATTGCAAATGACGACTTACTTGTTTTTGTTAGCAGAGAAGTACAATTATTTGTAATATTATTGACTTTGACTGTGTTGGCCAAATGGCCAGGTGTTTTGTTGGCATTCTGTTTGACACTGTTATCAGAATGTATGCTGTGTAAAAGCTGTAGCTTAAAAACAAAAAAATAATGTAGATTCTAGAAGATGCATTTATGGTGGTGCTTCAAATTATTTAATTTCACTGATTAGTATATAAGGATGGCTTAACAAACATTATTTTTCAAAAATTGGAGTAGATATAGTGTGTATGTATATATATATATATATATATATATATATATATATATATATATATATACTGTATATATTTATAGCCAAAAAGAAACAAAGAGATGCAGACGGCTGTTTCCAAACATAACTCGGCTTTATTCTGGTTTAAAAGTCCGTGAGTACACGATCACAGATAGTCACAAATGTAGCATAGACTAGAAAAATACTGCTGCTGACATGTTTCGCCTGTCAATGCGTAATCATAGCTACAGTTAAAACACCGCTAGCCTATTTAAGGTAGCTGGAGATACCTGAAAGGTTAAAACTTAATTGTTAAGTCAATGCTAAGGTTTTTTTTTTAATTTAACCCATTGATACACTAAATAAATAAACAGCCTCAAAACATATGCATAATATGGGACACAATCCAATCCAGAATTAGTGAATATAGTGAATATACAAATGAAGTAAGAGAACATAAATTACATTTAACATGTGATATATATAAAACACAATAAATCACACTAAATCAAATGAGAACAGTCAAATTGCATATATTATATTATATGAATATGCATATTCTAATATTTGAATAGGACATATACATTCAAACCACCCACTGTACAAGATAATACACGCATAAACTTAGGTAAAGTATTTTTGTGATTATATACCAAATACAATCCAAATGTAATTAAACTTTAAAAATACGTGCATACATTAGGATGCATGAATGTATATGTCCACACTGTAACATTGTATGGGAACCAGATTATAAAGATAAACAGACCTTTTTAAAAAAATAAAGTAACCATTTTTTAGAATACAATCATAAAGATTAATGAAAGTCATAGGGATATGATGACATAGACCATGTAAATGTAAAAGTAAATGTAAAAAATACATGATCATGTGTATAAGAACATTAAGCTTATTACAGCTGCAGTTACAAACACATTCTGCGAAAGAGGGAGATATCAGAAACAATGGAAGTTTATTTCTAGAAGTTGACAAGATCATACTCCGAGTTCAGGCCCGAGGGAGCTCGGGTCTGAAGCCTTAAGATCCAATACATCTCCCTGTTTTGCAGTAGTTTGTCATGGTCACTCCTCTAGGGGGGCAGTTGACTTTTTCTATCGCTTGCCATCTCAGACTGCTAATGTCCTTATAATGATGGCGTAGGAAATGTCTAACCAGTTGTGTACTGGCTTCTCCTGCTTGTATAGTGGACAGGTGATTCCGAATGCGGAACTTAATTTCATTAATGGTTAAACCCACATATTGTAGGTGACAAACCGTGCAGGTGAGCAAGTAAATGACATAGGTTGAGGTGCACTTCAAGCAACTATTGATTGGAAAAGTATCTCCAGTCACTTCTGATTTAAAAATGTTTGACACCGTAATGTACTCACAAACCCGACACTTCTGTCTACACTTAAACAGGCCCTTATGTACCAGCCAAGAACTTTTTGGTTTATTTAATTCTGGCAGTGATGAAGGTGATAACACATTTGCAAGGGTTTTGGCTCTCCGGTATGAGCAGCGCAATCCATCACTGACACATTTTTCCAATTTATCGTCAGCTGAGAGAAAGTTGAAATGTTTTCTAACAATTTTACATATCTCAGTATACTGAGAGCTGAATTCGGTGACAAAAGTTACACCTTGGAAATCTGTGTCAGAGGTGGAGCGAACTTTTGAATGTTCCTGTACCAAAGTGGTTCTGTTGATTCTCTGTACTTGTTGTTCTGCTTTTTGAACAATTTGTCTAGAGTAACATCTTTTCTTCAATCTGTTACTCAGTTCAATAGATTGTTCACGACAGGTTTGGTCAAGGGTGCAATTCCGTTTTACCCTGACAAACTGTCCCTTTGCAACTGCAAAGGGAACGTGTTGAGGGTGGCAACTATTGCCGTGCAACAGTGCATTGCCAGCTGTGGGTTTCCTATAAATCTTAGTAACAATCTTTCCTTGTTCAGTTCCTTCCAAGGAGATATCCAATAAATCAATGGTATTTTGTTGTAATACATAGGTAAATTTGATACCAATAGTATTGCTATTTAGAAAATCAATAAATTCTGAGTATTCTGAGTTGCCTCCCAACCAGATAAGGAGAAGGTCATCAATGTAGCGTCTGTAATACTGGACCAGATACCTTTGGGGGTTATTATCTGCATAGATGTGGGACAGCTCCCACCAACCCATTAAAAGGTTGGCAAACCAGTTCTTGGCTGGTACATAAGGGCCTGTTTAAGTGTAGACAGAAGTGTCGGGTTTTTGAGTACATTATGGTGTCAAACATTTTTAAATCAGAAGTGACTGGAGATACTTTTCCAATCAATAGTTGCTTGAAGTGCACCTCAACCTATGTCATTTACTTGCTCACCTGCACGGTTTATCACCTACAATATGTGGGTTTAACCACTAATTAAATTAAGGTCCGCATTCGGAATCACCTGTCCACTATACAAGCAGGAGAAGCCAGTACACGACTGGTTAGACATTTCCTACGCCATCATTATAAGGACATTAGCAGTCTGAGATGGCAAGCGATAGAAAAAGTCAACTGCCCCCCTAGAGGAGGTGACCGTGACAAACTACTGCGAAAAAGGGAGATGTACTGGATCTTTAGACTTCAGACCCGAGTTCCCTCGGGCCTGAACTCGGAGTATGATCTTATCAACTTCTGGAAATAAACTTCTATTGTTTGATATCTCCCTCTTTCGCAGAATGTGTTTGTAACTGCAGCTGTAATAAGCTTAATGTTCTTATACACATGATCATGTATTTTTTACATTTACTTTTACATTTACATGGTCTATGTCATCATATACCTATGACTTTCATTAATCTTTATGATTGTATTCTAAAAAATAGTTACTTTATTTTTTTAAAAAGGTCTGTTTATCTTTATAATCTGGTTCCCATACAATGTTACAGTATGGACATATACATTCATGCATCCTAATGTATGCACGTATTTTTAAAGTTTAATTACTTTTGGATTGTATTTGGTATATAATCACAAAAATACTTTGCCTAAGTTTTATACGTGTATTATCTTGTACAGTGGGTGGTTTGAATGTATATGTCCTATTAGAATATGCATATTCATATAATAATATATGCAATTTGACTATGTTCTCATTTGATTTAGTTTGATTTATTGTGTTCTATATATCACATGTTAAATGCAATTAATGTTCTCTTACTTCATTTGTATATTCACTAATTCTACACATATGCATATAAGTGAGTAATGTTTTTGATACATATGTTTAGCAGCATATTGTTCTTCTGGTTATATTCTATATTCTGTATTTTACTATGTATTTTATTATGTGCCATATATATGTGCATAAGCACAGAAATACATTTAAATATGTATGAGGTGGTTCACTAATATACATGGATTGTGTCCCATATTATGCATATGTTTTGAGGCTGTTTATTTATATATTTATTTAGTGTATCAATGGGTTAAATAAAAAAAAAACCTTAGCATTGACTTATCAATTAAGTTTTAACCTATCAGGTATCTCCAGTTACCTTAAATAGGCTAGCAGTGTTTTAACTGTAGGCGAAACATGTCAGCAGCAGTATTTTTCTAGTCTATGCTACATTTGTGACTATCTGTGATCGTGTACTCGCAGACTTTTAAACCAGAATAAAGCCGAGTTATGTTTGGAAACAGCCGTCTGCATCTCTTTGTTTCTTTTTGGCTGTATATCATCAGGCAGCAGAGGTTTTCCGTTCACATGTTCCTCGAGTCCCGTACCAGCTGAAATCCATGTTTGATGACGGCTCATAGACAAGCCAGACAAGCAGAGTGGATCTGATTGGATCTGTGGAATTATGAGGTGTAAGTCACTCCCCCTGCACATGTAGGACGCCGGAACTTTGAATTCTCCTACAGACGGAGGCTGCTGTAAGCAGAACACTACAGGATGCCAATTGTTTCTTTAGTGAAGACACTGCACCGAATCCGGGTCAGCCTGTATGGTGAGTTTAGGTCTGAATGCCACCACGACTAGAGGTATATTCCCGGAGCTGCAGTTTGATCTATGATTTTGCAAATCCTGTACTAACCACCTGTTTACATGTTATGGGCCAAGGGCTAATAGCATAACAGTTTTCTATGTCCACACTGTTATCTTTCCAGGCGTGTTGGGGTGACTACGCTTCTAATCTCTAACCTAGAACTGTATTTCAGAAGTGCTCCATGGCCACTCATTATTGGGACTTTTTGTATTTATGCACACCAGTACTTCGCATAATACTTTATATTAACTTTTCTTTGGGTTTCTAAAGAGTGTTGCTGTGGTCATTTCACTTATATTATATATATATATATATATACTGTATATATATATATATATATATATATATATATATATATATATATAAATTTATCTGTGTGTGTGTGCGCGCGTATATATATATATATATATATATATATATATATATACATACATACACACACACAGGGTTTCAGATAGTACTCCAGACTCCCAATAGTAACAACCCAGGGGCCAGGGTGCTGCAGAGAGATGTTATAGAAATGAAGGGAGAGCACTCACTGGGAATTTCTTTTCAACTTAATGTCACCTTAAAGGGACACTCAAGTCAAAATTAAACTTCATGATTTAGATAGAGCATGCAATTTTAAACAACTTTCCAATTTACTTCCATTAACAAAATGTGCACAGTCTTTTTATATTTACACTTTTTGAGTCACCAGCTCCTACTGAGCATGTGCAAGAAATTACAGCATATACGTATATGCATTTGTGATTGACTGATGGCTGTCACATGATACAGGGGCAGTGGAAATAGACATAACTTTGCAATTTATTTTAAACAAATCTTCTATCTATTTGAAGTTCAGACTCAGTGCTATTGCATTGTCTTCTTATCATGCATTTGTTCATTATGCAAATCTACTGTATTGACTGGTCTTTTAAATGTACATTATGATTAAAGGGGACATTCAATTGAAAAGAAATTCCCAGTGGGTGCGCTCTCTTAATGTATATATACAGTATATACACACACACTATACAATAACAAAGCTATTTTAAAATTAACCATTAGCATCTAATCTTCCAATTGATCCTTATTATAAGCCTTGTAGTTTTCCCTTTGAACAACATTTTACAAGGACATAAAACACATTCTTACAAGATGCAAACTGATATTAGTACAGGAAAAGAAAATAACCAAATAGAATATTAGCCTTAAAAACAAGCTTAAAATTCCTTATGTGCTCTTGCACCGTTGGGTAGTTTATTAAATACAAACGTATACAGATCAAAGAAAAATTGGTATTTCTTTGTTCACTTGATATGGATCTTTTATTCCTGTACAGCTAGTTTTATCTCTGCTTCTTTCTGTAAGTTTGTTTGAGATATTTGCTGTGAATATGAAATTCCTATTACATTTTGTTTAGCAAAATATTATTATTTTGTAATCTTAGACTTGTCAGTGATTTATGAAGTGTCTACATTTATTACTTTCTTCTACGGTCCTAAAAAGTTTTGCACCTCTGTAAACAAGAACATTAGATTAACATTTTATAGATATGTGCCAAAAATAAAGGGACATGAATATATATATATATGTGTGTGTGTGTGTGTTTTAGTGATTCAGATAGAGCAGGTAATTACAACTTTCCAATTTGCTTCTATTATCTAATTTGTTTAATTCTCTTGGTATTCTTTGTTGAAAAGTATACCTAGGTAAGCTCAAGATCTGCTGATTGGTGACTGCACATAGATGCCTCATGTTATTAGTTCAACCATGTGCATTGCTATTTCTGATCCATACCACATCAAAAAAATATTGTATCTAAAAACAATATTGCTGTGAATAATGCTATATCTCTTATTGTAGCTCATTAAAGCATCTTAAGCATTTTAGTATATATCAAAATTGAAGCATATTTAAATGGACTTAAGCCCAAATATCATTGCTACCTAAAGATTTCTAAACCTGTTAAGCAAATATATCAAAGAATCAATTGCTACATAGTAAGATCAGAAAAACAGATACATCCAGCATCATACATACTGCTAATCTCGGCTGTCCTATATCTAAGGATGACATAAAACAACTCAGTTATGTCAAACCTCGGTGCCACAGCCTTACCTTGTCAAAACAGACTGACAAGTAATAAAACAACTGACCAAACAAGTAAAAAATAAAAAATAAGAATAAACAAATTAAGAAAAGAAAACAAATTAAAAAAAAAAATAAACAAACGCAAATGAGAAACACAATTCAACAAAGGACACAAAAAATAACAGCAAAGATAAAAAATAACACAAAAAATAAAAAAAAGGAAAAAAGGAGAGAAGATCACATAAAGACCACAAAAATATCACAAGACAATAAAATAATAAAACAAAAATACATAGTGCTGGGAATTAATGACTCATATAGAGGTTATAGGAAGCTGTGCCACTCTAATTTCGTGTTCAGTCCTTTAGGGATTATAGTATCCAACTCGAAGGTCCATCTTGTCTCTCTTTGGAGTAACAGCCTATTCCTATTGCCACCTCTAATGGCACTCCTGTGATTAGCCTCTAATCCTCAGATTATTGCAGGTTTTACCAATATAGAATAGGCTGCACAGACAATGGAGCATATACACTATATATGGGGTCGTGCAGGTTACCCTATACTTATGAAAATATTTCTTGTTGTGTCTCCGTGCAGCCTATTCTATATTGGTAAGACCTGTGATAATCTGAGGATTAGAATGGCTAATCACAGGAGTGCCATTAGACAAGCCATTAAAAATGGAGAATCTAATCAACCTTTGGCTAGGCACTTTCAAGAACAAGGACACAGTGTGGCAGATCTAAGATACACGATTATAAATCATGTACCCGAGATGAGCAGAGGTGGCGATAGGAATAGGCTGTTACTCCAATGAGAGACAAGATGGACCTTCCAGTTGGATACTATAATCCCTAAAGGACTGAACACGAAATTAGAGTAGCACAGCTTTCTATAACCTCTATATGAGTCATTAATTCCCAGCACTATGTATTTTTGTTTTATTATTTTTTTTGTCTTGTGATATTTTTGTGGTCTTTATGTGATCTTCTCTCCTTTTTTTCCTTTTTTTAAATTTATTTTTTGTCTTTGTTCTTTGTGTGTCCTTTGTTGAAATGTGTTTTTCCTTTGCATTTTTTTTCCTTTTTATTGGTTTATTTCTTTTCTTTATTTGTTTCTTCTTCTTCTTTTTTATTTTTTACTTGTTTGGTCAGTTGTTTTATTACTTGTCAGTCTGTTTTGACAAGGTAAGGCTGTGGGAGCGAGGTTTGACATAACTAAGTTGTTTTATGTCATCCTTAGATATAGGACAGCCGAGATTAGCAGTATGTATGATGCTGGATGTATCTGTTTTTCTGATCTTACTATGTAGCAATTGATTCTTTGATATATTTGCTTAACAGGTTTAGAAATCTTAAGGTAGCAATGATATTTGTGCTTAAGTCCATTTAAATATGCTTCAATTTTGATATATACTAAAATGCTTAAGATGCTTTAATGAGCTACAATAAGAGATATAGCATTATTCACAGTAATATTGTTTTTAGATACAATAGTTTTTTAACACGTTGGTTTTTTGATATAGGTATGGATGGTCACGTGAGGTTGTTTATTTGGTTGCTAAGATACTGGCACTGCCTGATGATGCGTGCTATGTGCTGTGCAACACCTGTACTAGGTGATTAAGGTAAAGAGGGTATTTAAGGCTGTGTATAGTTATTATTATTATCATTTATTTGTATAACGCCGCCAAATTCCGTAGCGCTGGGTACAGTGATAGGGGTATACAATGACAAAGATTTGTGATAAAATACAAAACATAGCAAAATGAAACAAATCTAGTACAGGAGGAAGAGGACCCTGCTTCGGAGAGCTCACAGTCTATAGGTTTAGGGTGCAGAGACATAAGGTTGGGGTAGCTTGTTACATTGGTTGTATTTGCAGCAGTGAGTCAGGCAGTTCATGTACATGTATTAGTTTGGTTCGGATGCGGGATGGAGGAGAGATGGTAAGCCTCTCTGAATAGGTGGGTTTTCAAGGATCGTCTGAAGCTATACAAGGTTGGAGACAGTCTAATGGAGCGGAGTAGAGAGTTCCAGAGGACAGGAGCAGCACGTGCAAAGTCTTGGAGGCGGGAGTGGGACGTAGAGATAACAGGAGTGTAGAGACGTAGGTCAGAGGTTGATCGAAGAGGACGGGATGGGGAATATTTCACGATGAGAGAGGAAATATAGTTGGGAGTTAGACTGTTGAGTGCTTTGTAGGTTAGGGCTAATACTTTAAATTGTATTCTGGAGTGTATGGGGAGCCAGTGTAGAGACTGGCAGAGCGGAGCAGCTGATGTAGATCGTCGACTTAGGTGAATGAGTCTAGCAGAAGCATTCATAATAGATTGGAGGGAGGAGAGGCAGTGTTTTGGAAGGCCATTTAGGAGCAGATTGCAATAATCAATGCGTGACAAAATGAGGGAATGAATAAGTATTTTTGTAGTTTTTTGAGTAAGGAAGGGATGAATTCTGGAAATGTTGCGTAGGTGTGAACGGCAGGATTTTGTAAGCGTTTGTATATGTGGGTTGAATGTGAGTTCTGAGTCTAGTGTGACCCCAAGGCAGCGGACCTGGGGTGAGTTGTTGAGAATAGAGTCTCCAACCATCAGAGAAATGTCAGGTGTTGGATGTCTCGAAGAGTGGGGGATAAGAAGCAGCTCAGTTTTGGACAGATTGAGCTGGAGGTAGTGTGAAGACATCCAAGAGAAAATTGCAGAGAGGCAGTCAGAAATCTGGTTGAGTAAAGAGGGAGAGATATCAGGAGAGGAAAGATAGATTTGGGTATCATCAGCATATAGGTGGTACTGGAATCCAAAGGAAGCTATAAGTTTTCCAAGGCAGGATGTATAAAGAGAGAAAAGCAAGGGGCCCAAGACAGAACCTTGCGGTACTCCAACTGAGAGAGGCATGGGATTACAAGATATGTTGTTAAAGGAAACTGAAAACGAGCGATTTGAAACATATGACGCAAACCAGGAGAGGGCTGTTGTCTGTTTGAAAACGGAGGTAAAACGCTGATACATTACATGTTATAAGGAATAAAAAGCTGTTTTCCTTGTTAAACCCGCTGAGTGCCTTCCTTTTTACAAGTACATGGGATCTTCGAAGTATGTTTGATCGTTTGATGTGCACCCCGGTGGTTCAAAGGTTACCGTGAGTATTAGGCCATGCCATAGAAATTATATATATATATATATATATATATATATACACACACACACACACAGATACATACACACACACACACACGTGTAGTATTAAGAGAATACCAATGGCACTACTTAAAATAAAATAGACCTATGTCCTAAAGTTAGCCATCGAGTAAGGCAGGGAATGGGTGCTGTGTATTAACCAAATTAATACAAAAAAGAAAAAAGAGAATACACTTATAGCACTCCTAGGTCTAATTTGAATATAATAAATGTAGGAAATAACTTATCACTAACTGTTCATTAGAGAATAGAAAAAAGAGAGACAAAAATAAATAAAATTAAAATATAACTTTTATTGGGGTCAAATAAAATTAGGATAATAAAAATACACTTAGATACTGAATGTAGTAATTGTGTACATATACAAGGTAGTTCTTATAATATAAAGGAATGTATTCAAGATACTGGGTGAATTGATAAGTACCAATGTTATAAATAACACCTACAGTTGGTTACTATAAATAAATGTCCAATGATGTGTAACACTGGTATTGCACTCAATATATATGAGTGTTAAATGCACTGTTGTATGTTGCAGTGCTGAGGCGTTGAGCTACATGAACAATAGCTACTGTAGTGCTAGTATTGCTGTAAATATATTAGGCTGTTTATACCAAGTAATTAAATATCCAGATAGTATAATAGTGTCTAAACCTGGTATTACTCCCAATGGTGATTTATAGAATAATATTAACAGTCATGTAGTTATTGTGTCTTAGAGGGTCAACATCACATAATAATACGCCAGTGTGCAGCAAGTCAACGAATACTGCTTGTAATTAAATAGTATCTTACACAGATAGAGGAATTTCTAACATTTATAGTTATAAATGACAGATGTACGATAATATACTGATAGATATCATGTCATAATGTTAATGGACATAATAATAATGTTGCGTGTAACACCTACTGTGAAGTCACAAATAGTTGATTCACAGATAGCTGACTTAATGAGTATTGACTATGATGATTATAATCACATAATCATTAAAAGGCAAAATTGTCCCATAGTTTAATTAGTGTTTAGCATACATCTCTCACATTCATTGTGTGTGGTATACTTGTAGGAAGAATGAATATATAAATATTATCTGCAGTTAAATGTTGTAACGCTTCTTCAAGTATAAGAACAGTTAGAGTCCGCAGCGGAGTAATGTGGTATTAGATCACACTAATTTTCTGCCAAGTGTTATGTTGCACACAAATCAGCTTATACTTGTTCCACCACAATACTCCTTTTGAGAATATAAAACTAAAATATGTAACCGTTAATTATACTGTATTTTAGTATGGAGTATAAGAGCGTGGAGGCCAATGGACAATAACTAGCGTAGTGCTATTGATGCCGTAATAATACTGAGTGATTTTAACCGAGTTATCACTTATCCAGATACAATCTATCAGTAATTATCATAGCAGTCTGCAGGTGATAGGAAACTGCAGTGTAAAGTTGTAAACAGTATTAAGGTAACATAACAGTACTTGATTTTGCTTGGTACATAAAATGGGCTGAAATAGCTATATTCGATACCGCACAAACATCGGTACTTATATACTCCTCCTTGGTCAACAGTCTATTATTATGAAGCCGATATAATGAATCAGTAATTACACTGTTATATATTTAAATACAGGAGCATGGACACCATAAACAGTAGTTGCCATGTTATTAGTATCGCAGTCTCACTCAGCCATTTCATTAGTTGTTTAAAAAGTGACAAAATAAGTGTAAAGTTTTAGTGTCTATAAAACACTGGGAGCTGCCATGTTGTAACATGTGTTACCTTCTCTGCTGTGGCCAATTAGGGACCATTATAAATAGGTCACTAGAGTGTGCAGCCAATGGTTGTGCTGGATTTAACAGTGTGCTGCACTTCCATTTCATTTCCATTACAGGCAAAGATGACAAAATAAATAATGAAAGTGTATTGCAGAGTTGTTTTATATATACAATTTATCATTTTATATTACCATCTCAAAGTGTTTAATGTCCCTTTAAGAATCGGTAGTTACACTATTGTGTATTTGAATACAAGAGCGTGGACACTGTTGAATAACAGTTGCCGTGATGTTATTAGTATCGCAGTCTCACTCATTGAGACAAGTACACATTCACTCTGTATCAAGTAGTAACAACTGACCATGTTATTGGTTTGTACGTTATAAGTAACTACCCATTAGTAAAGATATACTACAGTAATATTCGGTAGCCTAAGGCTTGCTAAAAACACAGGAGCTCCTAGGACTCCTCACCATTGCCCTAGCGTCCCTAACATGTTTCGCCACAAAAATGGCTTTTTCAAAGTATATTTGATCGTTTGATGTGCACCCCGGTGGTTCAAAGGTTACCGTGAGTACTAGGCCATGCCATAGAAATTATAGATAGATAGATAGATAGATAGATAGATAGAGATATATATATATATATATATATATATATATATATATATATATATATATATACATACACATACATACATACATATACACACACACGTGTATATGTATATATATATATATATATATATATATATATATAGGTTTATGCATTTAAAAATACAAAAGAACATATTCCCCTATGTGAAGAACATTGGAATGTGTAATATTTACAGTAAATACACAAACACTTTATTAAATATGATTATTGCATAAATATGACTTTAACAGTTTTAAGCTACTTAAAGGGACACGAATCCCAATTTTTTTCTTTCATGATTCAGATAGACCATATAATTTTAAGCAACTTTCTTATTTACTCCTATTATTATTATTTTCTTTGTTCTCTTGCTATCTTTTTTTAAAAAATCTAGACTGTAAGCATAGGAGCCGGCCCATTTTTTTGTTCAGCACCTGTGTAGTGCTTGCTAATTGGTGGCTAAATGCTTACAGTATCCCACTAATTAACCAAACTGTGATGACCTGCCTCAGTTATCTCTATCACGGGTTACTGCCTCCCATCAACCCCTAACTATCCTAGCTCCAGTGGCTGTTGTGATCTACTAAGTGATTACAGCCACTTCAAATCCAACTATACCTACAGGATACCCACTCCTCTGTAATACTTTCCAAAAATAAAATGACATAAAACAATATACTGTCAATGGCTAGGCTCCTCTAAACCCCTCCCATAAGCAGAAGAGCTTAGCCTGTTTGTTTTACAAAAATAATTTATCATTGATTATTAGAGAAAAAAAAATATTATTTTAACACTTTGCAACATCTTGCATTTTATGCAGAAGATGAGCAACACATATTCTACCATTAAAAAAACAGATACATTCAAACCTACAGAAGATATATGGTTAAGGTATGACTTAACCCATTTTGATAATGTATGTATGTCTGGCCCCATCCAATTTCCCTTAGCTTAAAAAAAAATAATAATAATAAAAATAATAAAAATAATAAAAATAAAAATAATAATTGATTTCGACCTACAAATGTGTATTTTCTCATTTGAAGAATTACCTATGAACCCTGACATCAACAACATGGAAAAATAAGGCCAGTGGAAACAAGTTATTACTATGATGATCACCTTGCAGCTGTACGGATGTGAAAACCCTCATTGGAACAGCAGTACATCCATCTTTTAAATGACAAGTGTTATTATATATATCTGTGGTGAGGTGTGATAATGCTTTTTTAGAGTTGACAGACTCCCAAAATAGGAATAGTGCTGTGGGGTATTTGTCATTGTTAAGATGATTACCTGCAACTACACAGACAGAAAACCACTTATTTGAACAATGAGAATTGTCTCTTTCAAATACAGAGGCCTCTAGTTATCAAGTCGTCAACCTCAGATACGCTGGAATTCCGCAGCGTATTTGTGGCGAGGCTGATTTGCTGAAGTTATCAAGCACTACAGCCCGGCAAAAGTAGAATATAGTGACGTAAGCTTCGATCCAGATTCAAAGAGTATTCCAGCCACCAAGTTTTCTTAAAAGACCTTTATTTCACATAGGGTCCCAAACAAACAGTTACGTTTCAAGCCACACCAGGCTCTTAATCATGTATAATTAGATACACAGGTGTATGCCTTATATACCCTTACCTATTATTCTACATCCTGTGTTGAAATCCAACTGCACAACAGTGCCATCTTGTGGATGCAATAATTCAATGCAACTCCAAATTCAACACAGGAGGTGAATAAACACATAGATAAAACCACTTAAGAAGACATATACAACCAAGTACAAATTTAAAAAGAGGAACAATGCACAACAGAATTATTTCAATCAACTGATGTTATTTATGTTGTTAATAGAGAAAAGGTTTTTTATCTTAATACATTATCACAGATTCTATTAGAGAGACTCCAGTCAAAATCTTTGTTCATACCCTTTGGCTTCATGCATTCTAGTTTATATACCCAGAACATCTCTCTCATTTTTAATAGTCGTTCCCTATCTCCACCCCTTCTAGGCCTATCTACTTGTTCAATAATTTGAAACCTAAGTTGGCTGATTTTATGACCCATAGAGAGGAAGTGAGAGGAAACTGGCGCCTCTTTATTCTTGCATCTAATATTAGATTTGTGTTCAGTTATCCTCTCCCTTACCTCTCTACAGGTCTCGCCAATATAAATTTGGCCACACGGACATTTAATAAGATAGATACAGTATGTAGCCCTGCATGTAAGATACTTATTAATTTTATATTTCTTCCCATTAATGGGATGATGAAAAATTTCTCCCTTGATCATAGAGCTACAGTTGGAACAGTTCAGACATGGGTAGCAGCCATACCTCTTAGGCCCAATAGTTTTCTGGCTCTCTTGTTTACAGCTACCAATATCTGAATGTACCAGCACATCTTTAATACTTCTGTTTTTCTTATAAGCCACCATTACATTTTCTTTAAATTCCAAGACTTCTGGATGGCAGAATTTTATTATATGCCAATTTTTTTTCAAGATACCAGTAATTTTATTACTTAACCTATTAAATTGTGTGACAAAAATCATATGGTTTGACTTTGTTTTTTGTTTATTTATCTTATCTGAATTGTTCTCTTCCAGGATCGCATCTAATTGTTTAGAGATCAAAGATGGAGGATAATTTTGATCTCTAAACAATATCGATTCTTACATCACTCCAGATGTTCCGAACGCAAGTTCGGCACAATCTGACTACTTTTGGGAGTTATCAAAAAACTAGCAGGTAAGCTCGCCAATATTCCGGGCCAGCGTTGGATGAAGATAGAAGACGCCGCATGGATGAAGACTTCTATCAGATGGAAGACCTCTTCAGCGCCCCTTGGATGATGACTTCGGCCGCTGCGGATGTCCTCTTCTGTTCCATCGGTGGTCGGCTGGCTGAAGACGACTCAAGGTAGGGAGATCTTCAGGGGGTTAGTGTTAGGTTTATTTAAGGGGGGTTTGGGTGGGTTAGAGTAGGGGTATGTGGGTGGTGGGTTTTAATGTTGGGGGGGGGTTGTATTTTTTTTTACATGCAAAAGAGCTGATTACTTTGGGGCATGCCCGCAAAAGGCCCTTTTAAGGGCTGGTAAGGTAATAGAGCTGTTAACTTTTGTAATTTAGAATAGGGTAGGGCATTTTTTTATTTTGGGGGGCTATGTTATTTTATTAGGGGTCTTAGATTAGGTGTAATTAGATTAAAAATCTTGTAATATTTTTTTATTTTTTGTACTTTAGTTAGTTTATTTAATTGTAGGTATGTGTAGTTAATTAATTTAATTAAGTTAATGATAGTGTAGTGTTAGGTTTAATTGTAACTTAGATTAGGATTTATTTTACAGGTAATTTTGTATTTCTTTTAGCTAGGTCGTTATTAAATAGTTAATAACTATTTAATAACTATTGTACCTAGTTAAAATAAATACAAAGTTACCTGTAAAATAAATATAAATCCTAAAATAGCCACAATGTAATTATTAATTACATTGTAGCTATCTTAGGGTTTATTTTTACAGGTAAGTATTTAGTTTTAAATAGGAATAATTTATTTAATGATAGTGTAGTGTTAGGTGTAATTGAAACGTAGGTTAGTTTTTATTTTACAGGTAAATTTTACTTTATTTTATCTATGTAGCTATAAATAGTTAATAAATATTTAATAGCTATTGTACCTAGTTAAAATAAATTTAAATTTGCCTGTAAAATAAAAATAAATCCTAAAATAGCTACAATATAATATATATAATTTATAATATAATTTATCCCTCCTCCTTCTAGAGGGTTTTTCTTTTTGCTGCACTTTTTCTACACAGTTCTTGCATCCGGCTATCAACCTGATTCCCAAGTTTTCAGAACTTTCAATATTAGTCTAATCCTCAAACAACCCTATGGGGATGATTTATCAATGTCTGTCTGCCATGATACGCTGTCGGCTTTTAACATTGCACAAGCAGTCCTGGTGAACTGCTAGTGCAATGCTGCCCACTGCAGATTTGCGACCAATCGGCCGCTAGCAGGGGGTGTCAATCAACCCGATCGTATAGGATCGGGCTGTTTGCAGACCGAAGCCTCAGAGGCAGCAGACCAGTTAAGGAGCAGCGGTTTTAAGACCGCTGATTCATTACTGCTGGAAGGCTCGCACGGAAACAGGGGCATCAGGGGCCATTCGGCCCTTGATAAATTGGCCCCAATGAATTTATCAGCATTGTATATGTAAACAGACAAGCTGATTAGCCCTTTTAGGCCTATATTACAATTGAAGCACAAATTATATATACACTATTGAGCGCTAACACTACTCAAGTTAAATCAACGGTGCACTTATTCTTGTGCTCATATTACAATTTGAAAGTAAAATGTTCTCTGAGGGCACGCTAAATCCCTCTCCTCATGGACTTCTAGGTGGCACACTACAAAACCCTGTTCTGGCTTTGGCTTGAGCGAAAAACACAAAGGTGCGCTAAGCCTTAGTGCGCTAAAGCCAAAAGTTACGTAAAGAGATAGTTGAAATAGTGTTGTTCTTCACTTAGAAAAAAATGTTATTTGTAATTTAAATAAATATATCTATAGTTCGATATCCATATATATTTGGCTATAGATAGATAAATAGATAGATTGATAGATAGATAGAGATAGATAGATATGTATGTTTATAAATAAATACAAATTATATATATTGTAGTGTGTGTGTATATATATATATATATATATATATATATATATATTTGCATGTGTTTATGTATGTGTATGTATGTGCAGTATGTATGTGTGCACATACATATACAAACATTTATATATACATACATACACACACACCTCTGGGCCATTCCCAGTTAAATCCCTTGTCATATACCATATCCCTTTAACCCCTTAGCGACCAGACCATTTTAAAATGTCTTACCATTAAGGACCAGGGATGTTTTTACATTTCTGCGATGTTTGTGTTTAGCTGTAATTTTCTGTACCCACACATATTATATACCATTTGTCTCGCCATTAAATGGACTTTCTAAAGATACCATTATTTTCATCATATCATATAATTTACTATTATATATATATATATATATATATATATATATATATATATATATATATATATATATATATATATATATATATATATATATATATATATATATATATATATTAAAATTATGGGGGAAGATAAAAAATGAAATTAAAATCCTCCATGTCTCAAAATTAAATCAATGTAAATATTTGCAAAGGAAATTAGTACATCTAGGCAAGTATCCCCGCTTGCTTTTCCCCAGAAATTCTTAATATATAATGTTTCCAAAGCACAAGAGAATTGTGGGTAAGATATGCAAATTAGATATGCAAATTCTCAGTTTTTTTGCTTCAAAAATACTGTTTTGACACAGCGATCCTTTTAAACAGGATTATTACAGCAAACCAGAAATCACTCACTAGACAAGCCTGTTTCGTTCTTTTTGGAACTCATCAGTAGGAGATACAAGCGGGGATACTTGCCTAGATGTACTAATTTCCTATGCAAATATTTACATTGATTTAATTTTGAGACATGGAGGATTTTAATTTCAGTTTTTTATCTCCCCCCATAATTTTAATGAATTTTGGTTTAACCATGAAAATAGCTTTTCCAATGCAGCAACCAGAAATCTATCTCCTACTGATGAGTTCCAAAAAGAACGAAACAGGCTTGTCTAGTGAGTGATTTCTGGTTTGCTGTCATAATCCTGTTTAAAAGGATCGCTGTGTCAAAACAGTATTTTTGAAGCAAAAAAAACTGAGAATTTGCATATCTAATTTGCATATCTTACCCACAATTCTCTTGTGCATTGGAAACATTGTATATTAAGAATTTCTGGGGAAAAGCAAGCGGGGATACTTGCCTAGATATACTAATTTCCTATGCAAATATTTACATTGATTTATAAATATATATATATATATATATATATATATATATATATATATATATATATATATATATATATATATATATATATATATATATATATAATGAAAAAAATAAAAAATAAAACACTTTTTCTAACTTTGACCCCCAAAATATCTTGCACATCTGCAACCAACAAAAACTCTGATGCTAAATAGTTTCTAAATTTTGTCCTGAGTTTAGAAATACCTAATGTTTACATGTTCTTTGCTTTTTTTTTTTTTTTTGAAAGTTATAGGCCAATAAGTAGCATTTTGCTATTTCCAAACCATTATTTTTCAAAATGAGCAAAAGTTACATTGTAACACTGATATCTGTCAGGAATCCCTGAATAACCCTTCTCACACACACACACACACATATATATATATATATATATATATATATATATATATATATATATATATATATATATATATATATATATATAAAAAAAATATAGAGAAAATAACTCATTGTGTAAACCATTTACAACTCTAAATAAGTCAGATGACTTGTTTAGATTTGTAAATGGTTTACACAATGAGTTATTTTCTCTATATTTTGCATTTAGTGGAGGATTTTAAACTCACTTTTCGCCTCCCCATAATTTTAATTGTTGTTTTATATATATATATATATATATATATATATATATATATATATATATATATATTTTTTTTTTTTTAGTAGACCACCCAAAGTATTGATCTACGCCCATTTTGGTATATTTCAGGCCACCATTTAACCACCAAATGTAATCCAATAAAAAAAAAATGTTCACTTTTTTTACAAACTTTAGGTTTCTCACTGAAATTATTTACAAATAGCTTGTGCAATTATGGCACAAATGGTTGTAAATGCTTCTCTAGTATCCCCTTTGTTCATAAATAAAAGACATATGGCTTTGCCATTGCTTTTTGGCAAATAGAAGGCCGCTAAATGCAGTTGCGCACCACACTTGTATTATGCCCAGCAGTGAAGGGTTTAATGTGGTAGCTTGTAGGGTTAATTTTAGCTTTAGTGTATAGATTACCCTCCCACCTGACACATCACACCCCCTGATCCCTCCCTAATCCCTCTCAAACAGCTCTCTTCCCTCCCCCACCCCATAATGGTCACCCCCATCTTATTTTTTTATTTAATAAACCAATTTTTCCGTAGTGTAGCTGCCCCCCTCAATAGCCTAACCCCTCCCAGATCCCTTTCCCAACTCTTATGGCCCTCTCCCTCCTTCCCACTCACTATAATTTTGCCGACCCCTCCCACCCGCTCCCAGACCTCTCGCGGAACTCTCATGCCTTCTCCCACCCTCCTACCTCCCCCTCCAGCAAAGGGCGGCCCACCCGCCTCCCTCCTATCCCTCCCATGCCACCAACGATTGGCACCTTTGCTGGCCGATGCATAGAGGGCCACAGAGTGGCCCTCTCTGCATCAGTTGCTTACCAGAGGGTATTGCACGATGCCTCAATATCAAGGCATGGCTGCAATACCCTGAAAGTGGCTGGAATTGATCACAATCGTTTCCAGAGCTTGAAACCTGGAGGACATAACTGGCACGTCCTTGGTCATTTACAACAGTTTTTTGTAGGACATGCCTGGCTCGTCCTCGATCGTTAAGGAGTTAAAACACTTTTTTTTTTTGGTGGCCCATACAGGGATTTAAAACACTTTTTATACATTTATTCAATAATAAACATACATTTATTTTATAAGGTGGTGAGAGCCAACGATTCATTAAGCCTGGGATTCACTTCCCTGTCAAAACGAGGAGGCGTTTCATCAAACTGTAAAGAGCACTTCATCCCTCCCACTTCTTTGTTACTTCAGTTTAAACTTTGCATCCCAGGAGGTTGGTGAAGAATTGAGGTGTTTATCAGATTTAATTTGAGAGGGTTCTCAGACTGAGTTGAGGCCCGAATTTCCCCCTCAAACAGCTGCTACTAAGAGACAGAGGGAAGACTGGAGTATTGGGTAGTAACACAATTGCTTTCAGTGAGGGAGTTAGTCACAGGTGATCCACGGGTGTTGGAAGGATAGGTCCCTAGCCTACTACTGTTCGTTCATCTGTATACTCCTCAGTAAGCCTTTGCTGTAATGTGCTCAGCACTGGATGGGCTATCTGCTGGGTGCCTGTCAGTAAAGACTGTTTCAACATTTTCACTTATAGCCTACAGGTACATTTGTAATGCCACATCATAGCCAGGTGACATTTTATGTTACACTTGTTGCCACTTCTCTACTAGACTTTAGTATTTATGCACAATTTTTTTTATTTATTATTATTATTATTCTTTATTTCTATCAGCGAATTCACCTGGGACTGTCATCTCAATGCAACCTATTTACTATTATTACACAACAAGGTTTTCCTTTTTAATAAATATTCTTGCTGCAGCTCTGATAAGCATAGCTTTTCTTACAGATTTGAAAGAGGTAAGATTTTCTTCTCTTTCATGCGATGGGTTAAATGTTATACATTTTATTTAGTTTGTATTTCATTTAAAAGAACCCTATTTTTTCATCTGTCTGTTTTGCCCTAGCTCTTGGACTTTGTTTAAAAGAAAAGTCCCTGTTTGCTTACTATGCTATGCTCCTAAAATATAATGTGGTATTGTTTTGTCCATAATCTGCTTTATTACAGAGAGCATTCTGGAACTGTCCCCATACCTTTAAATGTACACTCTTTAGAGGTAGATCCACTATTCACTTGTTTAAGTGTATTTTTTGCAATTGTATGCCTGTTTGCAACTCCAAGTAAGTATTAAACATTCTTTGTAAGGATCTCCTTATGCATTCCAAACAAAAGCCCTCTGGTGGCTCAGAGGAAAGTCACTGGAACACAACCTTTGAGACCAGAGTTCAAGACCTTATGGGGCATGACAACATGTCTGCTGTAAAACACTTTGAAGAGTTGTTGGGGGCCATGTCTCTGCCATGTAAGTGCAAAAGAGTCTCCAATAAGCAGCTCATGTCTGACATTTTCAGTAACTTCTGAATCTCAGAGGATCAGATTTACTAAGCAGTTTCTTTTAGACTCATTCTAATTCTTCAGAATCATCTTCTGAGGGTGAA
Source organism: Bombina bombina (assembly GCF_027579735.1). Taxonomy (NCBI): domain Eukaryota; kingdom Metazoa; phylum Chordata; class Amphibia; order Anura; family Bombinatoridae; genus Bombina; species Bombina bombina. The sequence goes on along the minus strand of NC_069503.1, from coordinate 912,019,997 downwards.
ATTCTATCTTATGATGGGGACTGTTTCTGATCGAGATACTGATGTTTTCTCCTTTATGTTTAAGATCGAATATCTTAGATCTCTTTTGAAAGAGGTATTGTTTAACTGATTCTTTCTCAAAAGGTTTAGATTCCCGCACCCCTAAGGTAAACACCTGAATTTGATTTTCAAGCCTTCTGTTAAGACCTAAGAGATTTTACCAGTCCCTGATGCTGTTACTTCCTTTTAATCCAACTTCTACATTGAAAAAGATGTTCCCTTTGACTAATACCAGTGTGGAACTTTGGGAAACACCTACAACTGTAGACAGTATAATTTCTACTTTTGCAAGAAGGACTACTATTTCCCTAGAGGATAGTACATCTTTCAAAGACCCTATGAATAGGAAACTGGAGTCTTTCCACAGGAGGGCCTTTATTCAAAGATATTTATTCCTGTTATATTCCAGTAGGCTTGAAAATTCAGTTGAGGAACATCTTCAATCTTGTCTGAAACATATTAGTTCTGCAAATGCTTTTAGTTCTAAGGAATTTGAATAACAAGCTTTTTTCTTCTTCTGCGATTTGGATCTTGAAAAATGCTGAACAGATTTTTCGGTTTTACAGGTCTGTAAAAGGATTTCAATCACACATGTCAAAATAAAGACAACATGATCACTAAAAGTTTGGCTTATTTTGGGAACTTTGTTTCCACCTGGTTCTGTACTGTTCACCCATAATACATATTTTAACATAACATATAGTAACCTAGTACTTATATTAACATTTTTTGCAGTCATGGTATTCTTTGCATAAAAGCATAACCTCATAATTACAGAAACCTGCAACGTAAGACTTAGGGCCTTATACTCAAAACCTTTAGGTGAGATGATCTTAGAAGTTTCATTGGTACGGTGAGGTCCTTTAAAAAAAAATTGGAAACACAAATTTTATCTTGAGAAATGTTTATGCTACTAAGTGGTGTTCTTTATTTTAAACAGAGAATCATAGATTACAATAAAAGGTCTAAAAAATCCTAAAGATTTTGTGTGATTTCTCTTCATGCTGGCAAGGTTTTGAATATCAGCCCCCTAAAGAGACACTGTAGTGAGAAAACAAAGTATAATATTTGAAAAGAGAATAGCTGAAATAGTAGTTTTGCAATATATATATTACAATTTTTGCAGCTAAAGTTCTTAAAATTGAGAGTGAACTTGCCTGTGATGTAATTTCCACACATATAATTTTTCTATGCTCTCTAACCAGCTGTAATATATGTATAGAGCCACCTACTCAGGTATCAGGCACCACTGGCAGTGGAGGTATGAGCTGTGCACAGTATGTTGTTTACACCAGGGGAAGCAGCAGTTTTCTGACTTGAAATGAGGCAACTTTTAAGAGGAACTTAGTTTAGGCAGCTAAGACAACTTGTAGGGAAAAATGTAAGTAATGTAGGTTTCAGCTGCCCTCATTGCCGAGACTAGTTTGTTGCCAAGGTAACACTGGCTGTGCAGGAATTGTAATCAACTAAAGAATTTCTGCTTTATTTGTTGTGTCCCTACACTTTATTACTGCTAATGTAAACAGAAAAAGGTTTCCTTCATTGCTATGTAAAGTATACTCTGCACAGCCTGGTCGGTGGTTCTACACATGTTAGGAAAAAAGAGAGCTGTGTGAAAGGAGCAATACTATAGTATCATACAGTTCATAACTGAAAAATAAATAGAGTGTGAGCTTGCCTGCGTTGTCATTTTCTGTCTCTTTATTAAGATACAAACAGAAAATACAGGAAATATGTACACAAAATATAAAAAAAAACTATTATCAGAACAAAATTACTTCTTCAGGCAGAAGTCGCTATTTAGTGGGACTTCCCTTTGCACTAAGCACACTTGAACTCTTCTGGGGAGACTGTCCAGAAGTTTTCTGAAGTAATCTTATGTTATATTATACCAGGCTTCTTTCAGCACTTCCCAGAGTTCTTCTTTAGATTTAGGTTGTCTTTTATTTCTTTCTCTGTCCAGGTGATCCCATACTGCCTCTATAAATATTGAGGTCTGGACTCTGAGGAGGCCAGTCCATGGACTGTCAGTGTTTTATCAGCTGTTTTTATCTCCAAATATGATTTCACTGCTTTAGCAGTGTGCTAGCGATCATTATGATGCTGAAAAGTAAATTTCCCAATCCGTTACATTCCCAATCAGGCTCTTTCCAAAAGGAATGGCATGATGAATTAAAATCTGTCGGTACTTTTCAGCATTCATGATCCCATCAAGTCGGACAATATCGCCAACACCACTGGCAGAAATGAAGCCCCAAACTAGGACAGACCCTCCACAATGTTTCACTAAAGGTCTCAAGCACTCATTCTTCCATCTCTCTCCAACTCTTCTTCTCACATATTGTCAATGACTAGACCCAAACATTTCAAATTTGGATTTGTTACTCTATAATACTATTTTCCACTGATCTTCATTGCAATCTTTCTGAGCTTTAGCATATCATAGCCTTTTAACCCTGTTCTCCTTGGCTGCTACCCTTCCACAAAGACCTTTCCTGACCAAGCTACTTCGAACTGTAGAAGGGTGAACTTGGCATCCCGATGAAGCTGCCAGATGCTGAGCCAGGTCCTTGCTGAACTTCTTCTCGTCTCTCGAAGAAACTCTGAGAAACTTCTCATCAGATTTTGAAAGTTTTCTTCGCCTTCCAGTCCTTTTTTTGTCCTTGAACTTTCCTAATTCTTCAAATTTCTTTATAACAGTTTGAATACCACATCTTGAGTATCCAGTTTGTTTGCTGATTTCCCTTTGATAAAGTATGATTTTATGTCTGTCAAATTCTGTGATCTTTGGCATTTTGAATGGAATTATGTGATTGAAAGTTGGTCTTATTAGCAAGCTTCCAATTAATTAAACTCATACCATATGTGTATGTAAGGCTCAAACATGTCTTGCACAAAACTGGTGTAATAGACCTTTTTCTCAGCAGTCATTTTGACATGAAATAGTAGGACAAATAAAGGTGTTAGCAATGACATTAATTAGGGTTCCATTACATTTAGGTTTACAAGAGCCAGGATCCTGCTATTGCTCAAGAGTAAGGGGAGGTCACACTAAATACTTGTCAATTTAGCCTATCAAAGCATTTTTTTCTGTTTTGTAATACTGCATACAAATATTCTGTATTTTCAGTTAGTATTTCAATAAAGAGACTGATAAATAATTATATATAGTCATTATACCATTGCTAAAACAACAAATCTAATGATGGCCTAAGACTTTTGCACAGAACTGTGTGTGTATGTATATATATTCTTATATATTCTTTTTTGTACTTTGTTTCCCTTTAACATCTAAAGCAAGTATTTTTTTAAACAATTGCACTGACCTTGTATCTTTAATTGACAAGCCACTAAAAAACAGAAATTGATGTCCAAAATCAGCATGACTCCTTGTCTTAGTTATAATAATTCTGGATGATTGGTCCACATATGACAAGTAAACATGATGGCTGCAGAGTATTTTGATATTTATGAGAAACATCATATTGTAGTTATTACTGAGAGCAAGGATTTAGCTGGATTCAGTGATTTAAAGAACACCATGGCAACAGATATAGAGTATCAGTAGGAAAGGGCAAGTAACAGGAGATTTGCAGCAGTTTATCTTCATTACTGGTACAAACACTGATATTAACAAGTCATTGCACAATTAGTAACCATCTACCGAGAGATTACAGTAGATGTTGCAAGATTTAATTATTTTAAAAGGGAAAAAAAACATGTATATATATTACTGGCACTGTAATCTAAAGCAAGACAGGTTTCTTTTTGTTACACAAATTCCTCAAGTTAATGAACAATTATCAGACTTTAAATGTTATTTGTATAAAACAAATGTTTCTTCAAAGAGGGGGAAAAGAACAGCTAACTTTTAAGATAATTACGGAACCTGCACAGTCATTTAAATGTAGCAACAAAGAAAGTGTGTTTACATGTACAATTGCTTAGACTGGAATCTTTTCACTTAAAGGGACACAATGTTAATGCGCATAGATCACTGTTTTTTAATCCCGTCCTCAGGCCTCCCTAACAGACCAGATATTAAGGATATCTGAACTGGAGCACATGTGATATAATCAGCTGATTAGTAAACATGGTTATTTAATCTGCTCTTATTAAAATAAATCCCAAAAATCTGGCCTGTTGGGGAGGTATCATGTCAGCAATTAAGAAATTGAGCAAAATTAATTGTGTCCGAGGCTGCAATCATGAGGCCTAGTACTTCCATACACAGAGCCACTGACGCGAACGAGAGACACTGAAGGTTCAGACAAGCTGAAATCAATTTTATTTGTCTCTTTTCTGTCAGAGAAAGATTCATGGACAATGAATCTATCTAGAAACCTAAAAAGGTGACCTTTGTCTGAGGAATCAAGAAACGCTTGGGTAAATTGATCCTCCAATCATGACTGAAGAAACAACAACAATAGTTGTTTGGTGTGAGATTCTTCTAAATTAAAAGATTGAGCTAGTACCAAGTTATCGCAGAGGTAAGGAAAAACTGCAATACCCTGCACTCTGATTACAGATAAAAGGGCACTGAGAACCTTGGTAAATATTATTGGAGCTGTAGTTAGCCTTGAACAAAAGGCAGAATAGTCCTTATAGTTTTCATTTTGAAAGTTGGTATTCTTACAAATTTGTTTAGAGTTTTCAGATCCAAAATTGGTCTGAAAGAATTTTTTTTCTTTGGTACAATAACGAGATTGGAATAAAATCCCATCCCCTGTTCCTGTGAAGGAACTGGAACAATTACTCCCATATTTTGCAGATCTGAGACAGATATTAACCAAGATTTCTGAAAAAGGTTTAATCTGCACCCTACCAGTAATACTGGGTTGGGTGCCGTACCTTCATGAGGTCTTGGAGGCTGGATTAGGTTTCTTATTCTGCTTGGATTTATTCCAACTTGGGTGGGTTTCCAGACTGAGCCAGAGAGTTTAGGGGATGAGTCAGTTTTCTGTTCGCTGTTCTCATGAAAGGAACTTTGTCTTTTTGTCCTGTGGAAGGAAAACTCCCTCCAGTAATAGTCACCCTATACTAGCGGAGCTAAATTGCAACTTGAATTATGTCAATTTAAGTAACTTGATTTGCACTTTATGAAACAAGTCATGTCTGCATTTAAAGAGTTATAAAAACATGGGAAATTAATAAAACACAGACAGACAATGTATATTAAAAAATAAAAAAAAGATCTAATTTGAAAGGACTACATTGGATAGTTGCTTCTATTTTGCGCATGTGTCATGGGGCAGTGAAGAACAGAAACATATGTTATGGCTGTCACTGATTACAGTTCATCTGAGCAAAAATAAACTACAGACAGTAGCTGATGAAGAAATGTAGATACTCAGAGAAAAAAGAAAAAAAAACTTTAAAAAGCAGGAAACAATGAAGATAAACTCTGATGGAAAAAAACTGTTTTACTGATTCTTTTCACCAACACTTCTTGAAGTCTTTGATGAAAGTGTTCTTATAAAGTGAAAAGTTTTCATCTGCAACATCATAATGTTTAAAAGCATAGAATGATTTATTGGAAAAGCTTGGAGAAAAAAAAGAGGCAAGAGGCCTTGAAATAAATGTAATAAGATAAAAACTAAGAAAATGCCTAACACAAACAATATATAATTCATTATGTCTTGTTTTTTGCTCCCTCGTGTCTTGCTTACTCTTATTTTCTTCAGTTCTGTTAAAAACTCAGATTAAAATGGCCAAATGTATTGCCATAAGATACAATTTGCATTTCAGCACCACACACACACCTAGATTACGAGTTATTCACACTATAGGGAATTTAACTAACGCAACAAAAAGTTGCGTTATTTAACCCTCTATAGCGCAGCCATTACAAGTTTTGAAATTGCCGGCTTGTGTGTGCGATATGGTTGCGTTGAGCTCCATACCGCACAAAATACAAGCGCTGTTTTGACGTGCTCGTGCATGCTTTCCCCATAGACATCAAAGGGGAGAAGGTGTCAGAAAAAAACCTAACACCTGCGATCGCAGAATGAAAAGCTCCATAACGCAGATCCAATGAGGTCTATGGGGAAAAAAAAGTTATGTTTAAACCTAACACCCTAATCTGCTGCCCCCGACACCTAAATAAAGTTATTAACCACTAATCTGCCACTATACTAAAGCTATTTACCCCTATTCCCCTGCACCCCAACAGCGCCCACACTATAATAAATCTATTAACCCCTATTCCGTTGCTCCCTGACATCGCCACCACTAAATAAAGTTATTAACCCCTAAACCTCGGGCCTCCCACATCACTACCACTAAATAAACCTATTAACCCCTAAACAGTCAGCCCCCCATATCGCAACAACCTAAATTAAACTATATTAACCCCTAAACCTAATCCTAACCCTCCCTAAGTTTTACATAATTAAAATAGAGCTATTTAAATTTACAATTATTAACTAAATAATACCTATTTAAAACTAAATACATACTTACCTGTGAAATAAAACCTAAGCTAGCTACAATATAACTAATAGTTATATTGTAGCTAGCTTAGGTTTTATTTTTATTTCACAGGTAAGTTTGTATTTATTTTAACTAGGTAGACTAGTAAGTAAATAATTATTAACTATTTAATAACTACCCAGTTAAAATAAATACAAACTTACCTATGAAATAAAGCCTAAGCTGCCTTACACTAAAACCTAACATTACAAAAAATAAAAAAATCTACCATTGCAAAAAATTAAAAACACTAAAATTACAAAAAATAAAAAAACCTACCATTACAAAAAATAACAAACAAAATGATCCAAAACAATAAAAATTATTCCTATTCGAATACCCTTTAAAAAACAAACAAACAAAAAAACCAAAATAAAAAACCATAATCTATAATAAACTAGCAAGGGCCCTTAAAAGGGCCTTTTGTAGGGCATTGCCCTAAAGTTAAGAGCTCTTCTGCTAAAAAAGAAAATCAAACACCCCCCAACAGTATACAAACCCCCGCCCCCCAAACCCACAAAATAAAAATAAAGTAAAACCTAATCTACCCATTGCCCTGAAAAGCACATTTGTATGGGCATTGCCCTTAAAAGGGCATTCAGCTCTTTTATGAAATGCCCAACCCCTAATCTAAAAATTAAAACCCACCCCAAAAGGAAAAAAAATTACACAAAATAACAAACGAATTATCCAAAATAATAACAATTATTCCTATTCTAATATCCATTAAACAAAATTAAAAAAAACTATTCTATAATAAACTACCAATAGCCCTTAAAGGGGCCTTTTGTAGGGCATTGCCCTAAGTTAAACAGCTCTTTTACCTGAAAAAAAAAATACAAAGACCCACTAACATTACAAACCCCCAAAATAAAAAAAAACTATCTATAAAAACCTAATCTATCCATTGCCCTGAAAAGGGCATTTGTATGGGCATTGCCGCTCTTTTGCATAGCCCTGAGAGGGGCATTTAGCTCATTTAAGAATAGCCCAAACCCTAAACTAAAAAACAAACAAAAAAACACCCAAAAAAAAACTTAAAAAAACCTAACACTAACCCCTCTTTAGGTTCTCACAGTTGCTGAAATCCCGCTTGAAGGATCTTCATCCCGGCGGCTCCATCTTTATCTGGGCGGCTCCATCTTCATCCGGGCGGCTCCATCTTCATCCGGGCGGCTCCATCTTCTATATTCATCCCGGCGGCACAGAGCAGGTGAATCCTGAAGACATCCGGCACAGAGCATCCTCTTCATACGGTCGCCGCCGTATACTGAATCTTCAATGCAAGTTATGCAATTCAAAATGGCGTCCCTTGCATTCCTATTGGCTGATTTGATTTTGGAAATTCAAATCAGCCAATAGGATGAGAGCTACTGAAATCCAATTGGCTGTTCAAAACAGCCAATAGGAAGATAGCTTTTGAAATTCTATTGAAATTTTATTGGCTGTTTAAGGGCTATTGGTAGTTTATTGTAGGCTAGGGTTTTTTTTATTGGGGGGGCTTTTTATTTTTATAGGGCTATTAGATTAGGTGTAATTCTTTTTTATTTTTGATAATTGCGTTTGTTATTTTTCGTAATTTAGTGTTATTTTTTGTAATTTAGTATTTTTATTTTTTGTAATTAGATACTTTGTAATTTTTAGGGTAGTATTAGGTTTTTTTAATGTGTAATATAGTTTATTTAATTGGTAGTTAGTTTAATTTTAGTTTAATATTTATATTCATTTAATTGTTAGTTTAAACTTAGCTTTTTTAATTTGACAGGTAAGTTTTAATTTAATTTAAGATAGGGAAATTGTAATTTTAATACACAGTTAGGGGGGCGTTAGGTTTAGGGGTTACTAGTTTAAATTAGTTTATTGCGATGTGGGGGGCTTTCGGTTTTGGGGTTAATAGGTTTATTTAGTATATTTCATTGTGGGGGGCTTCCGGTTTAGGGGTTAATAGGTTTATTATAGTGGCGCGGAATTAGGGGTTAATAACTTAATTATAGTTGGGGCGATGTGGGCGGACGGCAGATTAGGGGTTAATAATATTTAAATAGTGATTGCGATGCGGAAGGGAGGGAGGCAGTTTAGGGGTTAATAACTTTAGTATAGTCGTGGAATAGGGGTTAATACATTTTATTAATGGCGGCGATGTCGGAAGCGGCAGATTAGCGGTTAATAACTTTAATATAGTGTTTGCAATATGGGAGGGCCTCGGTTTAGGGGTTAATAGGTAGTTTATGTGTGTTAGTGTACTTTGTGACAATTTAGTTATGAGTTTTATGTAACAGTTTTGTTGTGTAAAACTCATAACTACTGCTTTCAGATTGCAAAACGGATTTTGATGGTATAAGCTTTTTAGCCTCACTGCAAAACTCTTAATGGCTGCGCTATGGAAGTCCCATGAAAAAACGTAATTTTTACGTGTGTGGGACGGACGTTGCGTTACAGGCTAAAAGACTTGCGATACAGGCGAAAAGACTTGTAATGGCTGCGGTGCTGTTTTAACGCTGAAATTATTTTTTCAGTGTTAAAACATGAACGCAAACTTGTAATCTAGGCGACAGTGATCTAACATAGTTCTAGTAGTTGCAATCTATATTTTAGCACAACTGCAATATTTTGGTATAAAAGGCAGAATAGGTCAGTCATACTACCTAATTTAATGAAAAAGCAGGAAGACAAGGTTCTCAGTCAGGGAACCTGTCTACCAACATTCAGGGCTAGCAAGAAAGTTGTCTGCATTCAAAAGGACAGTAAAGTTAAAATTATGATTCAAAAAGAACAACGTTCCAATTTTCTTTTGTTATTGAGTTGCTTAGTTCTGCCTCCCACAGTGAAGTATAATAAAATGCCTCTTGGCAAGACTTCCTTCCAAAAATTATTTCAGCCCTTTATAACATTTCACTGAAAATCTCAATTGCAATGTGGATCCCCTTATAACAAAGAGCTATTGTCACAATGCTTACAACATCAGGGCTTTAATAAGAAATACATATAGCAGGGTTTAGGTTGGAGTGGAAACCTTTTCCATTCGTTTCATTATATGTACTCATGTGCAAAAACACCCCTATCCTTTTCTCAATCTAGCAATGCCCTTCTCACTGCCCTTTACTCACTGCTCCCTTCACTTCAAACCCCCTATTAGGCTACAGGTTGTAATTGCAATTATGTTTATGTCCTAGCAATGCAAGAGCCCAGACTTCCACTCCCTGACTGTGGGCTTGTGGCAGATACCTGCTCCTAGCCTTAGCCATAAAAATCCACCTGCCTCTAGCAAAAGATGTAAGGCATTAATTACCATTATCACTGTACATAAGTACATGCAGGGTCAGGTGTCTAATATGATGTGGTAGAGAGGGTTTGCAGAGCTAAAAGCCATGGGAGAAAGGGTTTGCAGGACAAGGAGTGTGATATGGTAGAGGGGGTCTGCAGGGATACAAATCTAATGTGGTAGAGAGGGCCTGAAGGGTTAGAAGTCTGATGTGGTTGAAAGGAACTAAAGGGTCAGGGGTATGATGTGGTCTGCAGGACCCAGAACCTGGAATCATAGAAGGTTTCTGCAGTGTCAGGAATCAGATGAGGTACAAATGGTTTACAGGGGTCTGAAATAATAGAGATGGTCTGCAGTCTGAAATGCATAATGTGTTAGAGATAGATGGTCTGCAGAGCAATGGGTTCCATGTGGTAGAAATTATCTGAATGGACATGGGCTCAGCTTCTGTGGATTGTAACTGCTATTGTGTTAATGTCCCAGTAAGACAGAAGTCCAGACTTTCTATTATTGTGCAATATAAATGCCCCTAACCTTAGCTATAAAAAGTCACCTGCCATAAGCCACAGACATAAGGAGTAACCTACTCTTATCACTGGCCATAAGTAGATGAAAGATCAAGGGGTTTGAGGGCTAAAATCTGATGTGATAGAAATGCAGGACCACGGGTCTGAGATGGTAGAAGGGGTTTTCCGTGTCAGGGGTCTTATATAATAAAGAGAGTCTGCAGGGCTAAAGGTCTTATGTGGCAGAGAGGGTCTGCAGGGTTAGGGATATGAGGTGGTAGAGAGGATCTGCAGAGTTAGGGATCTGATGTGGTAGAAATCTGATCTAGAGTGTGTCTGCAGTGCCAGTAGACAGATCTGGAACAAATGGTTTACAGGGTCAGAGGTCTGAAATGTTAGAGAGGTTCTGCAGTCTCAAATTAATTATGTTTTATGTATCTGCACAACCTTGAATCCCATGTGGTAGACTAGAGAATATTTCAATGGACATGGGTCTAATGTGGTAGGATTGCAGAGCCAGGGGTGGATGTGGTATAGACAGCCATGACCAGTGTTCTTATGTGGTAAATGGTTTGCTGGGAAGGGTTGATGTGGTATAGACAGTCTGCAAGGCCATGGGTTTGATGTGGCAGAAAGGGCCTTCGGGGGTTCTGATGTGGTAGAGATGGTCTGTATAATCAGAGGTATGATACAGTTGAGAAGTTTTGCAGAGCCAAAAGTTTACATGGCAAAGAGAGTCTGCAGGCTCAGGGGTCTCATGTGGTAGAGAGGGTTTGCAGGGTAATGGATCTGATGAAGCAGTGAGTATCACCGGGTCTAGTCATTTGATATTGTCAAGAGAACTACAGGATCAGGGATCTAATGTAGTACAGAAGGTCTGCAGGATCAGGGGTCTGATGTGGTAGACAGTCTGCAGGGTCAAGGCTTTGATGTGGCATGGAAGGACTGAAGGGCATGAGGTTTGAGGTCATATGGAATTCCCTACATCCAGCAGTAGACAGAGTAAGCAAAAAACAACCACTGGCTTTTTATGAAAATGTGCTTTTAAATTGTTTATAGATAGAAAATATTGCTGAATACATTATTCTGTGTGATAACTTTCTTTCATGTGAACCATAATACTGTGAAACATTGATGTCAGAATCTAAATAAAGCCACATATAAGCTAGATCTATCTATTTATCAAACTATCTACACTGTATGGTGTAAAGTATGTGAACACCTGACCATCACACCTTTATGAGCTTTTTGGACATCTCATTCCACAACCATGAGCATTGATTTGGGTTTGTGATCCAACCTTGCTGCCACTCTGGGAAGTTTTTAAGCAAGGTTTTGCTTCCAGAGGCAATTTGGTACTTCCACTCTGTGAGTCTACATGATCTTTGTGGCTAGGCTGTTGTTGCTCCTAGACACTTCTATTTCCACATAATAACACTTGCATGTAATCAGGGCAGATCTACTATGGCAGAAATTGTACAAATTGACTTATGGCACAGGTGGCATCCTAGGACAGTACCTACCATGCTTTGTCATTGAGCTCTTCAGTACAACCCATTGTGCTGCCAATGTTTTTCTATGGAGATATGCCTCAATGTATTTTCTGTTTGGAATACTATTTACAACATATGAAGAGAAGAATGTCTCAAATAAAGGAAACTATTTTTTGTTTCTTTTTGCATTGATGATAAACATATAAATCACTCTCACAAAATATTGATTGTTAAACAGGTGCCAGCACCAAAATCAATAAATCATCCAAAAGATAATGTTACTAAAAGCAAAGAATATAATAAAAAAAAAATTACAAAATACTTGCAAATAAACATACCACATTGTAAGCGAGGGAAAACAAAAACTTACTTAGTCTTGTGGTCTAGACAGCAATTCCATTAACAGCAAACTTCAAGGAGAAGAATTGCATTCAATGAAACTCCCAGCTGGGATGGCATCAAAAGGAGAACTTACCCCCACGAGAACATATTTAAATAGTTTGTGTTTATATTTTACTTAAAATAAAATCATGAATAGCTTTCATTGGCCTAAAACTTCAGACTGGCTTTCCTCAAAGACCGATATGGTAATTAGTACTAGACAAACATTAGATGTGATCTTAATAAGTAAAATTATCATGGTTTTTTTTTTATAATATTTCTGGAAGAAGAGGGCTATAATGAAATGTTTAAAGAATAGAAATTCTTCTCATACTTGCTTCATTATACCGAATATACCAGACCTTGTATACAAAAGATGTAGTAGAACATGCAGAAATGTCTCAAGTAGTATTGTTACCAGATTCCTTTGCTAATTATAGTTATAGCAGCAAGTAGATTGGGTATCATCTCACAGTGTCCAACCATTCTGAATTTTTTGGAACAGTGCCAGTTTTTTAGCTGTGTTATACGGTCCCTCCAGTTGCACTCCTGACTTCACCAACAGCATGCCTAATCATAACAACAGTCCGCCCCTCTGCTATGATACACTCCCAACTCCACCTCAGTCTTTTCTGACTCACACTGACCCCCAGTGGTCCTGGAAAATACTGGGAGATATGCATCATGCTATATTAATAAAAGCTGGGGAGCAGGAAGGACAAGGGTAACATGATACACCTAGATTACGAGTTATGCGCTATAGGGAAATTATCGAACGCAACAAAAGTTCCGTTATTTAGCCCTCTATAGCGCTGCCATTACAAGTTTTGAAACAGACGGCTTGTGCGTGCAATATGGTTGCGTTGAGCTCCATACCACACACAATTCAAGCGCTGTTTTAACGTGCTCGTGCACGCTTTCCCCATAGACATCAAATGTGGAGAAGGTGTCAGAAAAAAACCTAGCACCTGAAGCGCAGAATGAAAAGCTCCGTAAAGCATCATTATTGATGTCTATGGGGAAAAAAAGTTACGTTTAACACCCTAACATAAACCTCACGTCTAAACACCCCTAATCTGCCGCTCTTGATATCGCCGCTACCTAAATAAATCTATTAACCCCTAATCTGCCGCTCCCCATATCGCCACCACTATAATAAAGTTATTAACCCCTATTCCCCCGCACCCCAACATCGCCCACACTATAATAAATCTATTAATCCCTATTCCGCCGCTCCCCGACATCGCCGCCAGTAAATAAAGTTATTAACCCCTAAACCTCTGGCCTCCCACATCACTACCACTAAATAAACCTATTAACCCCTAAACCGCCAGCCCCCCACATCACAACAATCTAAATTAAACTATTAACCCCTAAACCTAACCCTAAACCTAACACCCCCTAACTTTAACATAATTAAAATAGAGCTAAATTAAAGTTACAGTTATTAACTAAAAAATACCTATTTAAAACTAAATACATACTGTACCTGTGAAATAAAACCTAAGCTAGCTACAATATAACTAATAGTTATAGTGTAGCTAGCTTAGGTTTTATTTTTATTTCACAGGTAAGTTTGTATTTATTTTAACTAGGTAGGTTTTTTGGGTGTTTTTTCTTTTAGTTTAGGGTTTGGACTTTTTGTAAACAAGTTAAATGCCCTTTTAAGGGCAATGCCCATACAAATGCCCTTTTCAGTGCAATGGGTAGCTTAGGTTTTTGTTAGAGTTATGTTTTCTTTTTATTTTGGGGGTGTTGGTTGGGTGGTGGGTTTTACTTTGTATTTTTTTTTACTGGTAAAAGAGCTGTTTAACTTAGGGCAATGCCATACAAAAGGCTCTTTTAAGGGCTATTGGTAGTTTATTGTAGGCTAGGGTTATTTTTTATTTTGGGTGGGGTTTTTTATTTTGATAGGGCTATTAGAGGTGTAATTCTTTTTTATTTTTGATAATTTTGTTTATTTTTTGTAATTTAGTATTTTTGTAATTAGATACATTGTAATTTTTAGAGTAGTGTTAGGATTTTTTAATATAGTTTATTTAATTGGTAGTTAGTTTAATTGTTAGTTTAAACTTAGTTTTTTTAATTTGACAGGTAAGTTTTAATTTAATATAGAGAAATTGTAATTTTATTAGGAAGTTAGGGGGGAATTATTAGTTTATTGCGATGTGGGGGCTTTCGGTTTAGGGGTTAATAGTTTAATTTAGTATATTTCCTTGTGGGGGGCTTGCGGTTTAGGGGTTAATTGGTTTATTATAGTTGTGGTGGTGTCGGGGAGCGGCGGAATAGGGGTTAATAACTTTAGTATAGTGGGGGCGATGTGGGTGGACGGCAGATTAGGGGTTAATATTTAGATAGTGTTTGCGATGCGGGAGGGCGGCGGTTTAGAGGTTAATAACTTTTAGTATAGTGGTGAGGATGTCGGTAGCGGCGGAATAGGGGTTAATACATTTTATCAGTGGCGGCGATGTTGGGAACAGCAGATTAGGGGTTAAAAAGTTTAATATAGTGTTTGCGATGCAGGAGGGCCTCAGTTTAGGGGTTAATAGGTAGTTTATGGGTGTTTAGTTATGTGTTTTATGTAACAGTTTTGTAGCGTAAAACTCATAACTACTGCTTTTAGATTGCAAAACGGATCTTGTCGGTATAGGCTGGAACGTAAGCTTTTTAGCCTCACCGCAAAACTCGTAATGGCAACGCTATGGAAGTCCCATGAAAAAAACTTAATTTTTACGTGTGCGGGACTGACGTTGCTTTACAGGCTAAAAGGCTTGCGGTACAGCTATACGGACAAGACTGGTAATGGCTGCAGTGCTGTTTTAACGCTAAAATTACCATTTTGTCAGCGTTAAAACACGAACGCACAACTTGTAATCTAGGTGCTATAGAGCTGGCAGGTTGCATGGGACAGTCAAATAAACAGAAGCTCACAACAGCCATCAGCCCTTAGTTGCCTGTTATGACATTGGATTCCTGAGGCATGTGTGCGTGTGTGTGAGCTGATGTGAGTCTAGCATGTGTGTGTGTGAGCTGATGTGAGTCTAGCATGTGTGTGTGTGAGCTGATGTGAGTCTAGCATGTGTGTGTGTGAGCTGATGTGAGTCTGGTATGTGTGTGTGTGAGCTGATGTGAGTCTAGCATGTGTGTGTGTGTGAGCTGATGTGAGTCTGGCATGTGTGTGTGTGAGCTGATGTGAGTCTAGCATGTGTGTGTGTGAGCTGATGTGAGTCTAGCATGTGTGTGTGTGAGCTGATGTGAGTCTGGTATGTGTGTGTGTGAGCTGATGTGAGTCTAGCATGTGTGTGTGTGAGCTGATGTGAGTCTGGCATGTGTGTGTGTGAGCTGATGTGAGTCTAGCATGTGTGTGTGTGAGCTGATGTGAGTCTAGCATGTGTGTGTGTGAGCTGATGTGAGTCTGGCATGTGTGTGTGTGTGAGCTGATGTGAGTCTGGTATGTGTGTGTGTGAGCTGATGTGAGTCTGGTATGTGTGTGTGTAAGCTGATGTGAGTCTGGTATGTGTGTGTGTGAGCTGATGTGAGTCTAGCATGTGTGTGTGTGTGAGCTGATGTGAGTCTAGCATGTGTGTGTGTGAGCTGATGTGAGTCTGGTATGTGTGTGTGTGAGCTGATGTGAGTCTGGTATGTGTGTGTGTAAGCTGATGTGAGTCTGGCATGTGTGTGTGTGTGTGAGCTGATGTGAGTCTAGCATGTGTGTGTGTGAGCTGATGTGAGTCTGGTATGTGTGTGTGTGAGCTGATGTGAGTCTGGCATGTGTGTGTGTGTGAGCTGATGTGAGTCTGGTATGTGTGTGTGTGAGCTGATGTGAGTCTGGTATGTGTGTGTGTAAGCTGATGTGAGTCTGGTATGTGTGTGTGTGAGCTGATGTGAGTCTAGCATGTGTGTGTGTGTGAGCTGATGTGAGTCTAGCATGTGTGTGTGTGAGCTGATGTGAGTCTGGTATGTGTGTGTGTGAGCTGATGTGAGTCTGGTATGTGTGTGTGTAAGCTGATGTGAGTCTGGCATGTGTGTGTGTGTGAGCTGATGTGAGTCTGGCATGTGTGTGTGTGTGAGCTGATGTGAGTCTGGTATGTGTGTGTGTGAGCTGATGTGAGTCTAGCATGTGTGTGTGTGAGCTGATGTGAGTCTGGCATGTGTGTGTGTGAGCTGATGTGAGTCTGGTATGTGTGTGTGTAAGCTGATGTGAGTCTGGCATGTGTGTGTGCGTGAGCTGATGTGAGTCTGGCATGTGTGTGTGTGAGCTGATGTGAGTCTGGTATGTGTGTGTGTGAGCTGATGTGAGTCTAGCATGTGTGTGTGTGAGCTGATGTGAGTCTGGCATGTGTGTGTGTGAGCTGATGTGAGTCTGGTATGTGTGTGTGTGAGCTGATGTGAGTCTGGTATGTGTGTGTGTGAGCTGATGTGAGTCTGGCATGTGTGTGTGTGTGAGCTGATGTGAGTCTGGCATGTGTGTGTGTGTGAGCTGATGTGAGTCTGGTATGTGTGTGTGTGAGCTGATGTGAGTCTGGCATGTGTGTGTGTGAGCTGATGTGAGTCTGGTATGTGTGTGTGTGAGCTGATGTGAGTCTAGCATGTGTGTGTGTAAGCTGATGTGAGTCTGGTATGTGTGTGTGTGAGCTGATGTGAGTCTGGTATGTGTGTGTGTGAGCTGATGTGAGTCTGGTATGTGTGTGTGTGAGCTGATGTGAGTCTGGCATGTGTGTGTGTGAGCTGATGTGAGTCTAGCATGTGTGTGTGTGAGCTGATGTGAGTCTGGCATGTGTGTGTGTGAGCTGATGTGAGTCTGGCATGTGTGTGTGTGAGCTGATGTGAGTCTAGCATGTGTGTGTGTGTAAGCTGATGTGAGTCTGGCATGTGTGCTGGCAAGTGTGGGTGTGAGTTTGCATTTGTGTGCAACTGTGTAAATAAGGGTGAGCAGAAGTGAGTTCAGGTGTGTGTGGTAGAGCAAGTATGGTTCTGGGGACAAAGCACATACTTGCAATTTTCCCATTGAAGGCTGAGGTGGCCATATAACTCATTGTACTTCATACTCTAGCACTACAGGGAAAGCAAGTGCCCAATTTAGAAATGTATGGACTAAATGCCCAGATGTTTGTTTTTACAAAACCTTTTACTTTTTTTTTATTATTATTTTAACCCGGCTTTTGCCACAAGACAGATGCACCTTCATTATACAGAAAAAGACATCAGATTTTCATAGTGACTGTTTAATAATGTGATCATACACACATCTGTTATTTAGTGTTAAAGTGCTATATATGACTCATTAAAATATAGCAGTTCCTGAGCCAATCACAGCACTGGTACTTATATTACATAGTACCATTTTTACCACCATTAAACCTGACAGCTGCTGTTCCAAAGTAGTTTAACTCTAAAAGATATTCACCAAATCCCACTAACCAATGTTAACCTTAATTTATATTTCTCTATTATAAATAAACCTAACTGCTGTAACACCCAAATAAATCTAACCCCATCTATGTAAACAAGATTCCCTTTACAAATAGCTCTGCTTACACCTAAAGGGATACTGAACCCACTTTTTTTATTTCGCGATTCAGATAGAGCATGCAATTTTAAGCAACTTTCTAATTTACTCCTATTATCAATTTTTCTTTGTTCTCTTGCTATCTTTATTTAAAAAAGAGAGTCCAGGACAGCACTTGTTTATTGGTGGATGAGTTTATCCACCAATCCGCAAGAACAAACCAGGTTGTTCATAAAAAATGGGCCGGCATCTAAACTTACATTCTTGCTTTCAAATAAAAATACCAAGAGAATGAAGAACATTTGATAATAGGAGTAAATTAGAAAGTTGCTTAAAATTGCATGCTCTGGCATGCCCTGAGAGAGGAAGAGGAGGAGTCTGTGCACAAGCAGCAGACACCACGCTCCTGTAGCTTTCCTTGTGGCGGTTGTTCGCGCCAGGATCCCCCTGTGACAAGGGGGGAGAATTTTGCTGCAGTCACCATTGCTGGATTACAACCGGGTGTTACCTCTCTCAGCGCAATACCATCAGCGCTGAGGAAGAACTTTTCAAACCCGGAGCCTGATACAGAAGGCTGACCGATCAGGCTCCCTGTATGGTTTTTAGACCTTAATAGGAGGACTCCCCCACCACAGCTTGGACTGTGTGAGGGGCAGACAGCCAAAGTTCCCTGCTTCCAGCCGCTAGAAGTTACCGCTAATTGACCGGCACTCACCCCCAGCATCCCGAATCAAGACCCATTCAACTCTCAATCAGCAGTACACGTTGCCTACTTGCCTCCCGGATCACGCTCCCTGCCCACCGATGATGCGAGTGGGGAGCTGACAGGTTCGTGCTGACTGCAGTGTGTCGCTGACCGGGATTGACTTCTCTATCCGAGGGCGGCACCTCCCCACCGATGCTGCGAGAAGGAGCCGATGATCGCGAGCTGCAGAATTGAGAGAGAGAACACGCTGAAGCCAAACAGCTGCAGAGAGATCAGCGTCCCTGAACATGAGGTACAAGGCTTGGATAGAACCCTACGGAGGCTACTCTGGAGTAGTAGCATAAAGGTACACCTTGTTTTCTATTTACTAATCGGGTGGAAAAGGCTGAAAGATTGAGAGGGCACTTCGCTGGAGGGGTGAGTGGCAGGTTACGGCCTATATCGACCTGATAATAAAAACATAGCTAAGCAAAGCCTATTGGGAAAAGAGAGCTCCTAAAAGCAGAACACTTTAAGAGGATCAGAAAATTATAGGGGACTGAGGGGGAAAAGGAACGTGAAATAAAGAATATCTTCCTTACAATTTGTTAGACTCCCTCTGACTGTATCCTCAACTCCTCAGTGGAAACCCGCATATAACAGAGCTTGAGGGGAACAGAGAAGGGATGAAAAAGTGATAAGAGGGGCGAGGAAAAGGGAAAAGGAAGATATAAGGAGCAGAGAAAGAAAAGGGGAAAGATAAGAAGAAAGAAAGAGGAACATAAACTTTCTCCTGTTTTTCTTTTTAACATCCTTAAATTGAACTTACAAGTCTGCAAGAACTGAATCTAAGTGTTGATATTCTCTACATCTTACTTATTCAAGTGTATTATGGCAATTTATTATGCACCCCCTTCTCCCTAGTAGCCTGGCCCTATTTATGTGATTGTTCCTTTCCTCTTGCTGGCTGCTGGTTTTGGGGTTTTTTTTTGGTTATTTTTTTTTCTTGTTGTTGTCTTTTTTATTTTTATTATTTTGTGCATATATTCAGCCTAAACTTATTAGGTCAGAAAAAAAAAAAGACCTCCTTTAGTCAATAGGACCAAGTATCTGGCTGCGCTATGGTTTTCTGCTAAGTTGGTTTTCACTAGAAACAACTGGGTGTATGTCATGCAGAGTAAAGGGGACATTCCTCAAAATAATTGGTTTAATGTTTTACAATAGACTTCTCTATAAAGTTTAGTGTAGAGGGATCAGAATTGACTTCACCCTCTCAGTTAAACAAGAACTATTGAAAATAAGCTCACATTTTTAATAAAGTACAGGCTCCCCTAGGGGGTAAAACCTTCATTGATATAAATTCCCCTTGTGAAGGGGAAAATTAGCAGCTAGAAATACTCTTTGCACACATTAGGTAGGGGGAATATATAGAGTTAGCTAGCACTTCTACCTAGGAACAGTTTAGGGATTCATATTTTACCACATAGTTCAGCAGGTTATAAATTCCCTTTTACGCCCAGATTAAGTGAAAGGCCAATCATTGGTTAAGCTGTATAAAAGCTAATCCCACCTATATTGGTTTATATACAGGCAATTTAAAGCTTTAGAACCTTCTGTAGACTGAACTCAGGAGAGAGGGAGGGGAGGTGAAAGAGAGGGTAAGAGGAGTAAGAAAACTGCAACACATATTCTAACTGGTTATTATGTTTATAAGCTAAGTGAATCGCTTTAAAAAAGCGGAAAGAGAGAGAAGAGAGAAAGGGAGAGAGAGAGGGGGGAAAAGGGGAGGAAAAGGAAAACATCCTAAATCCACGGGTTTAAATTAAGAGAACACTCTCTAATCTTAGGGCAGAGAATACATTTCTGATCAAGCAGGGCACGTATCGTTCGGCGTTGGTTTATTTACCACCCTTTCTAATCGCCATTTCCTGGTCCTCCTATTAATTTAATCACAGTTTTTTTTTTTGTTTTTTTTTTCACTTCACTTGAGCACTGTCACATTTTAAGGGGTTATCTGCACTTAGACTATTTGTCACTCTTTCTAAATCCTTTTTCTTTTTTCCCCTTCCACCCTTACTCACGGTTCACCCTACCCCAACTAGGGGCCCGATTTCTAACCTCACACGGTAATTGTTCACATCTTTCACTTTATGGATAAATTTATCATTCCTAAACACAATCCAGGCATGTCAACCAAGAATAGGGAACGCAGGAACAAGAATACATCGGATAATTCAGCAGAAAATACCAATGAAGGCACTCCATCAAAAGCCCAAAAGATCAGTGTACCGCAAGATAATCAAGATCTGGTAGCGAGTATCCTAGAAGCTATCTCCCCCAAATTTGATTCATTAAAGAATGAAATCAAGCAAGATCTTATATCTCTCACAGCAGAAGTTAGGCAATTTTCTGCAAGATTACAGGAAGTAGAACAGCGAGTTTCTGATCTAGAAGATACCACAAACTCATATACCCCCATGATAGAAAGTAATCAGAATGAAATAATGAAACTTCAAGTTAAGATTGACGATCTAGAAAATAGATCCAGGAGGAATAATCTCAGAATAATCGGTTTCCCTGACCCTCTTAAACAAGAAGACCTTATGAAAATGGTAACTAAAATATTACCCACGTTGCTAAAAATTCCCCCATCCCACCCACCTATATTGATTGAAAGAGTCCATCGCTTGGGGAGAGCTACAGAAAACCTAATCAACACAAATAGACCTAGGCCAATTATAACAAGGTTTTTAAATTTTCAAGATAAAATGTTATATCTACAGTACTTTCGCAAAAATCAACCAATCATGTTTGAAGGTAATAAAATTCTCCTCTTCCAGGACTTCTCAATCGAGACCTCCAGGAAGAGGAGAGAGCTCTCCCCAATTTGTGGAAGATTGATTAAGGAAGGTTGGCAAGCCACTGTTGTATACCCTGCTAAACTCAAGCTAATTTATAAGGAGCAAATTTATTTTTTTGATTCTGCTGAAGAAGCAGTGAAAAAATTAGCAGAATATGGGATTAAATATTAATATCGTGGTGGGTGACTTAATCTGAGTGTATCGGGTTCCCCCCCTTTTTTTTCCCCTTCCCCCTCCCTCTCTCTCTCCTCTCCTCTATTCAACCCCCATTAGCCTTCCTATTGTTGTCTCCACTTCCCCCTTTATGTCCGGATTTTATGGTATAATTTGTCTAGGCATAATATGATTAGAATTACATCATGGAATATAGGAGGTATAACCTCAACGATTTAGCGGAAGACGATTCTCTCCCATCTCCAAAAATTAAATACTACAGTTGCACTCCTCCAGGAAACACATTTGAATACAGAGGAATCAATAAAGTTAAAATGCTCTTGGGTGTCGGAGGTACTCTTTGCGCCCTCAGTAGATAGGAAGAAAGACGTTGCTATTTTCTTAGGAAAAAAGCTTACCTATGAAAAATAACTTATTTTAACAGATCCAGATAGTAGATATTTAATCTTAAAAATAAAAATCCAGGGGGCAATCTATACCATATGTATGGAGGGTCAATTAATCATAGCCGGTGATTTCAATATGACTCCTTCTTTTTCTATGGATAGATATAGATACAGAGGTATAATCAGAAAAACAAAAAAGGATAATCTTGAAATGAAACGATTTAACAAAATATATCAAACATTAGCAGTAAGGGATGTGTGGAGGGTTCAGAACCCAGATTGTAAGGTATATTCGTGCCACTCGAGAGCTACTAAGAGCCTCTCTAGGATAGACTTGATGCTAATAAATGACAGTTGCTATCAAGCAGGACCCAAAGCAACTATAGCAGATATCTGCATTTCTGATCACGCCCCAATAATGCTGGACATCTCAACGCAGAAAAAAAATCGTGGTGGTGCACGCTTTTTTTTACCCAAAACACCTCAGCAATAATATAAAATTTAAAGATTGGCTAAAAAGTAAAGTGGAGGAGTTTTTTAGGCTTAACAAAGGCTCTGTATCTAGTCTCGCAATTCTGTGGGAAACAGCAAAGGCGGTTTTGAGGGGTGATACTATAGCATACCTAGCTAAACTTGATCGCGAGTCTAAACAGAAAGAAAGTCAACTAATTGCCTCAGTGGCTAACGCATATAATACATATTTGAGTACTCCTAGCGAGGTTAACTGGAATAAATATATCAGAGAAAAAAAGGAACGCGATTCATATATCATATCAAGAACAGTGCAATCAGAATTAAAATATCAATCTATTTTGTATAAGTATGGCAACAAGGCAGGCAAAATGCTCTCGAGCCTGGTAAAAAATTCCAGACAATCAAATACAATAGAATATCTGCAGGTTAAAGACAATCGCTTAACCTTAACAGAAGAAATCCTAGATTCATTTTTTCAATACTATAAGGAGATTTATGCCCCATCACCTCTGGACAAAGAAGCACAGGAGAGGTTTTGGGATAAGCTTCCTATTATGAAAGCTAAAGCTGAGTTTATAACTAACTTAAATGCGCCAATTTCTGTATCAGAAGTTTTGCAATCAATACGGGAATTAAAGATGGAGAAAGCACCAGGCCCAGATGCAATTCCTAATGAGTTCTACAAAAGCTTAGATGAGACAATTGCCCCGTATCTAACAAATCTTTTCAATTCTTTTTTCGGTGAAAACACTCAAATTCCGCCTAATTTTCTAGAGTCGCACACTATCTTTATCTTAAAACCTGGTAAGAGCCCGCAAAAAAGAGAATCATACAGACCCATAGCGCTGCTAAACTCTGATTACAAAATCTTCACTTCCATACTCGCCAAGAGACTACAAAAGGGATTAGCTGAGATCATACATAACGATCAAGCAGGGTTTTTGCACAACCGAAATTCAGCTGCTAAGATTAGACAACTCCTTCTAGTGATTGACTATTTCAAAAACTCTGAGGATAAACTTCAAACATCATACCCAGATGCAGCAGTAGTTGCAATAGATGCCGAAAAAGCCTTTGATAGGGTCAATCACCATCATCTATTCGACACTTTAAGTAGGTTTGGTCTGTCAAATAACTTTCTTAACCTAGTTAAAAATATCTGCACACATGCATCAACAAGTTTAGTTATTCATGGTCAGTTGTCAAGTAAAATAAAGTTAGAAAAAGGTACTAGACAAGGGTGTCCACTGTCACCCTTGTTATTTGATCTAGCAATTGAACCATTAGCCATCTCGTTAAGACAAAAAATAGAAGGTATAGCAATTGGTAAGAAAGAGGCTAAAGTGGCACTGTACGCTGATGATCTGCTGGTTTATATAGCCAACACTAGTAAGAATATCCCTAAGTTACTAAATATAATTGATACCTTTGGTCTTTTTTCAGGATATAAACTGAATACTACCAAATCAGAAATACTCTGGCTAAGGGTAAAAGATAACTCTATGACCGACAACTCGTTCAAAATAGTTTCTAACTCATTTAGATATCTTGGGGTTATTATCTCAGCAAATCCAATGGAATGGTACTTACTAAACTTTACCCCTATTCTTAATCAAGCAGTACAACAAATGAGGAATTGGCAAAATCTCCCTCTTTCAATTGCAGGACGAATAGCACTTTTTAAAATGGTTATATTGCCAAAGATCTGTTATTTGTTTCAAAATCTTCCATTAATCTTAAAAGCATACAATGTCAAGAAGTTCAATACAGCCCTTCGCAATTTTATTTGGCAAGCAAAAAAACCTAGAATCTCTTTAAAGAGATTAACACTTCCTAAACAAAAAGGTGGAATGGCTCTGCCTGATTTATTTTTATAAAATTTAGTCTTTCTCGGGCGTATTGTGACTGATTGGATCGCAGGATCAAATCAATTTTCGGATTATGATCTGGAGCAAAGCGTGACAAAGCCGCTCTCGCCAGAATCACTTCTGCATATTCCACTTCAACAACTGCCTAAACAAATAAAGGATTTGAAGACCATTTATATGATACTTATAGCCTGGGGGAAAATTGGATCCCACATCCAGATAAATACTCAAGTACAAATTTATCAAACTTTCTTAGGGAATCCAGAGTTCCAGGAGGGATCACAAGATCAAATCTTACTTCGCTGGCATAGTCAAGGATTAACGAGAGTCTCGCAGTTCTTTAAGCAAGAATCAGGTGTCATTAAGGTATTCGAAGAATTGAAATTGGAATTCAATGTAAGAAATCAGGAATTTTTCATGTATCTACAAACCAGGCACTACGCATGGCACTTAATTAAAAAATACAATTGGAAATGGACATGGGGCAAGCTAGATAACTGGATAATACTAAATAGAACAGGTCTTTTTTCCATAGCACCATGGTATAATCTTCTTGTTTCCCACAAAGGAGATGAAAATTTAATGAGCATAGCTCAAAAATGGGTAAACCAGGTTAATGTTAATGGCGAACCACAAGTGGCCAGGTCAATTCAATTATCGCTGGAAGCAACCATGGCTGAGACTTGGAGAGAGTCACACTTAAAACACTTATATCGAACATATTATACACCGGAAAGGGGTTACAGATGGTATAACATGAATTTTAATAAATGCCCCAAATGTAGCCTATCTGCAGTAGATTTAATCCACATGCTATGGGAATGCCCAAGAATTAAACAATTCTGGTATAAATTGGAATACTGGCTAAATAAGTCATTAAAAATTATCCCTCTCAAAATGACTCTGGTCGATGTAGTTTTCCTAGTTGACAAGAACAATAATTGCACGGACTCCAAAATTGTAAATTTGGTCATTCTAGCAGCCAGAAATTTAATATTCAAAAACTGGAAAAGCAAGTTAGCACCATCAATCACTGAAGTTAAAAATTATCTCAGAAAACAATATTTAATTGAACAGAAAGCTACAGATCTAAACATAGAAAGAGAAATAAAATTCTTTTTCGATAAATGGGCAAAATTTATAAAAATGTTCTCGCCTTCCGAAATTGAGTATTTAATATTCCCTTTCAGAGATACCGATCTAGTACTACTGGGCACTTGGTAGGGAGGGGAGAGAGGAGACAATAATACTTTTCCTATATACTCGGTTGTTTGTCGAGCGGGGGGGAGAGGGAGAGAGAGAAAAATTTTCTTCTTTTTTGTTTTTTTTTGTTTGTTTGTTTGTTTGTTTGGCCTTGGCTCGGTAGCAGCATAACTCCTGCATACTAATCCATTTTTGTCATCCTTGTCGCTTTTCCCTCCCCCCCACCTCCCCTTTTTTTTTTGCCCCCACTATACATAGCATACAGGTTCTCTGATTCCACCAGATTTTTGACTCGCGGTTTCCCTCTGAACAACAGTATTCATAAGTACTATACTTTATTTATGCAATAACCCACCTAAATAAATAACTCTGCTTACTATTCTCAACATTATTATTTTCATGGCAATATAAGGTCACTCAGACTGTTGCTTCTTCGTTTCTTCTTTTTATTAAGTAAAGAAAACAAACAAATTATTTTTAAAGAGTACGGCTGATTGACTTTGATTGCTATTTAAATATATATCTATTAGAGGTTCTCCATGTTTGTACAACTGAGAATGTCATTCTATAGGTTATGGTTTTCATCTATTAGCCAGCAGATATGGTTTTTTGATTTTGGTAATGTGACCAATGGTGTGTCCTCTTTTATTTTTTTGTTAAAAATAACTTAACTTGTTAAGTTTATGAGTTAAGCATGTTATAAATAAATTTTCAGAATTTAATTTATGATAGTATAGTAAATGAAGCTAGTCAGGTGTTATGTTCACTTTCTTTTTATTATCAATTTAGATATAGTGAAAATTAGCCGCTTGCAGGAAATAACTAGAAAATATGAGGATGAATGCAATCATTTTTTGGCAGGCCTGAATTTCTTTGCCAGGTTTTAGGCGTGATTATGTATTTCCATCGAAATGTATGATGTTATTTCTTTTCTTCTGCCATGTACTATGTATTTAAACTCAATAAAAATTATTATAAAAAAAAAATAAAAACAAATTGCATGCTCTATCTGAATCACAAAAGAAAAAAATTGTGTTCAGTGTCCCTTTAACCTCGTAAAATGCCTCCCCTATTTATAGAAAATGTAGTGATTTGGATAAGTAAATCAGGTTAACCAATCAAGTATGTGGGTGGGCAATTATCAACATTAAGCCTGCTCACTCCTTTCATTGGTTAATGTAATTAACTGGTTAATGTAATTAAACATTTGTTTTAAGGAATTAGAGTCCATTAGAACCACAGAAATAAATATTTTCTTTCAGTCATTTAAAAATACTGTGGTTCAAGACTTTCTTTGTGGTGTTTTTTGGGCACTATCATCTCTTTTTCAGTCCCATTATGTTTTTATATTATTTTCCTTTCTAATTGATTTTTTTCTTTTAATCATAAATTAATGCATTTTATTATTTTGTCTTATCAGCAAAAAAAGCACACACATGCATTTCTTCTTAGTTTAGATATTACTTTAAAAGGTACAGTTTACCAATAATGTTCACCCCTTTCATTTGTTTCCAATTATCCATTTTACCTGCTGGAGTGTATTAAATTGTTTACAAATAGCTCCTTTGTCTTTATATCAGCATTTGAAATAGCTGATTTTACCTGTGGTATCCCGATTTATACTGAAAGTTTCTATACTTAAGAATATGATATTGGCTAGCTGTGTAAACACAGCCAGCAGAAAAATAAAAATTACACTCAAAGTGGAGAGTGGGAGAGATACATTTCTAAAATGTTCACATTCAATGGTTCAAGAAAGGGGAAGCATTCGAAAGATAGGATAAAGATGTCTGATCTCTTTGCAAGCTTAGCCTACTTCGATGGGTTGTGGCTTCAAATAGCAAATCCAGCTATTTAAATTTACAAAAAAACATAAAGAAACAATTTCTCATGCATTTCATACACTGCAGCTGGTAGAACAAGTCATTGAGAGCATATAAACACTGTTGCTTTAAGCATCTTTTACATAAGCTTTTTTGTGCAAATATATTTTCACATTTAACATCTTTCATATGTATAATATGCATGTTTTAAATATATTGCCCCTGTGTGTGTTGAAAAAAATATTTTATATATACATATATATATATATATATATATATATATATATATATATACATATATATATATATATATATATATACATATATATATATATATATATATATATATATATATATATATATATATATATATATATATATATATATATATATATATATATATATATTATATTATATTAGAATAATTATTTTTCATTTGTTTTCTTGCTGATTGGCTATTCCTAACATTCTATTATTATTTTGAAGGTCATTATTGGTTTTTTTGCTGCTTTGCGAAGATTAGTTGTGGTTTTTCATAATATTCAGCAACATATCTTTATTAAAATCTCTGCTGTTTAGAGTGAATATTCTCTATTTGTGGCATAGTATGCAAATTTCTGTGATGCTCTGCATCTATCTTTTCTTGTACTTACTTTCGCTTCAATGCACAGATTATCGGGTGCATTTTTTTCAAATCAACAGGGTAAACAGGGTCCCCCTTGTGTCAGTCATAATACTTATATAATTTATTTATTATAATTTTAAATTTTCCATTTTTAAAATAACAGATACTAACCTGTATATATTTTCTTCAATTGTACAGAATTCTTTCCTTGTTTTCATAGAGAAAATTTCTATTCGGTTATGACATATAAATATTAATGCTGTATCCAAATACTGAGCATATTTTGAATATAGTACAGAAACAGAAATACAGCAACAAAAAACTATAGAGTAGAGGGATTGCTCTATTACACTGGAATAACTTGAATACAGATGAAAACCAAAAGGAGAAATTTCTATTCAAGCTACAGATGTTCTTTGTTATATTGTTATGTAAATTGGAATTCTAACTTTATATTTTCTAGTCAAGCAAAAAATAAAACTACTACAAATTTAGAACGAGCTTAAATGGATTTATACAGTTTTAACAGCAGAACACAGCTTACAGCTATTGAAACGTGTTTTTCTTTGAAAGAATTGTTTGTAGACCTGCAGAGAAGTGATTTATAAAAAAATAAATAAGCGGAACACACACAAAATATAATCAAGAGTATTTCATATACACATGCATTCTGTTTGGTGCAATCATATAATCACCAGCTGTTATATTCTGAAGTTAGAATCCCTATGCTGAATTAGCAAAGGATTATTGTGATCAATAAAATGAAACTTTGATAACACCCTTTATTTTGTCTAATCATATATTTGTCCAAAATCCAGCTCATCACATCACAGTGTACATATCAATGTATAGATTATCTTTATATGGATATCCTAGTTCAATTAAAAAGCATTAACCTTTAAACTATAACATACTGAAATCTGTTGTTTACACATTTTACATGATTTAATAATTTTTTTTTCATTATAAGTGGGGGTTTTTATTTTTAAATATGGGTATAAAGATTTAACAAATATTTTTCCAATTGTAGATTTTAGTAAACGGTAAATATTTTTAACTGTATGGTTATAATGTGTGATTATCTTACTGAAATCTTCTATTTGTTATACAATTAAAAATAATAAATTAAAATCTTAACAAATCATTAATTTCACCAATTGTATAAATTAAATGAAAAAGCTTTAAAGAAATATATAAGCATCGTGCAGCAGTCCAATATACATAGTTTAGAAGTTATCAGTTTTAGGGCTAAAGTACAAGTGGCGTGCTAACTTGCATATATACACACTATCTAATAATAATTAATCATAGAAATATATCTATATTTTTTATAAGGATTAAAAGGTATATGGTATGTGACAAGGTATTTGAATGGAAAAGGCCATACATATACATGTCTAAATATGTGTATGTATATATATATATATATATATATATATATATATATATATATATATATATACACATATACAGGGAGTGCAGAATTATTAGGCAAATTAGTATTTTGACCACATCATCCTCTTTATGCATGTTGTCTTACTCCAAGCTGTATAGGCTCGAAAGCCTACTACCAATTAAGCATATTAGGTGATGTGCTTCTCTGTAATGAGAAGGGGTGTGGTCTAATGACATCAACACCCTATATCAGGTGTGCATAATTATTAGGCAACTTCCTTTCCTTTGGCAAAATGGGTCAAAAGAAGGACTTGACAGGCTCAGAAAAGTAAAAAATAGTGAGATATCTTGCAGAGGGATGCAGCACTCTTAAAATTGCAAAGCTTCTGAAGCGTGATCATCGAACAATCAAGCGTTTCATTCAAAATAGTCAACAGGGTCGCAAGAAGCGTGTGGAAAAACCAAGGCGCAAAATAACTGCCCATGAACTGAGAAAAGTCAAGCGTGCAGCTGCCAAGATGCCACCAGTTTGGCCATATTTCAGAGCTGCAACATCACTGGAGTGCCCAAAAGCACAAGGTGTGCAATATTCAGAGACATGGCCAATGTAAGAAAGGCTGAAAGACGACCACCACTGAACAAGACACACAAGCTGAAACGTCAAGACTGGGCCAAGAAATATCTCAAGACTGATTTTTCTAAGGTTTTATGGACTGATGAAATGAGAGTGAGTCTTGATGGGACAGATGGATGGGCCCGTGGCTGGATTGGTAAAGGGCAGAGAGCTCCAGTCCGACTCAGATGCCAGCAAGGTGGAGGTGGAGTACTGGTTTGGGCTGGTATCATCAAAGATGAGCTTGTGGGGCCTTTTCGGGTTGAGGATGGAGTCAAGCTCAACTCCCAGTCCTACTGCCAGTTTCTGGAAGACACCTTCTTCAAGCAGTGGTACAGGAAGAAGTCTGCATCCTTCAAGAAAAACATGATTTTCATGAATGACAATGCTCCATCACACACGTCCAAGTACTCCACAGCGTGGCTGGCAAGAAAGGGTATAAAAGAAGAAAATCTAATGACATGGCCTCCTTGTTCACCTGATCTGAACCCCATTGAGAACCTGTGGTCCATCATCAAATGTGAGATTTACAAGGAGGGAAAACAGTACACCTCTCTGAACAGTGTCTGGGAGGCTGTGGTTGCTGCTGCACGCAATGTTGATGGTGAACAGATCAAAACACTGACAGAATCCATGGTTGGCAGGCTTTTGAGTGTCCTTGCAAAGAAAGGTGGCTATATTGGTCACTGATTTGTTTTTGTTTTGTTTTTGAATGTCAGAAATGTATATTTGTGAATGTTGAGATGTTATATTGGTTTCACTGGTAAAAATAAATAATTGAAATGGGTATATATTTGTTTTTTGTTAAGTTGCCTAATAATTATGCACAGTAATAGTCACCTGCACACACAGATATCCCCCTAAAATAGCTATAACTAAAAACAAACTAAAAACTACTTCCAAAACTATTCAGCTTTGATATTAATGAGTTTTTTGAGTTCATTGAGAACATGGTTGTTGTTCAATAATAAAATTAATCCTCAAAAATACAACTTGCCTAATAATTCTGCACTCCCTGTATGTAAATAAATATAAATGAAATAGAAAATTTTCTTCTATGTGAAAAACAATTAAATGTAAAATATTCATAAGTACCATTAGGCTAGCACAGTTGGTCTTATGCGTGTCGGGTTAGCATGCAAGCGATAAGTGTTAGGTGTTTTTATTCAGTTTGAGCACTCTGTTGAAGTATTTGGGGAGAAGAATTTAACACAGTTGCGATATCAGAAGTCCTGAAGTTTTGCTTGTAAGCAAACAATTTACTTTCATATTGTAATACACGTGCTAACCCAATCACATTAAAAGTTTACTTCTGGGTGTGGCTAAGCAAGGAACATGGCCGGTCGCAATTTCTAAGGCTCCAAAAGAAGATGAAGAAATCCATTGCATATCTTTTGAAATACCCAGCATCTTACGTTCATACACCTATATATTGAAGCTCAATCACCTACTAAACAGAATATTATGAACAGTTTGCCGGATTGACCTTTTTGCTCTCTATGGACCCTCGCTAGAAGATGGCCTACCAAGCATACCTTCCAACCTTCCCCCGGCAGCATAGGTTAAGCTGCAAATGCACTAAATTGCTATAAAACAAAAAGGGACTAAAACAGGATAAGAGCTACACTACCAAGGAAAGAAACCTGTCACAAAGGAAAATATGGAGGAGATACACTGCCTAATATCCACTCTTTTGAAGAATTCCAAGCAGGAATTCTGTGCGAAAATGGAAGACCTAAGGACAGTACTAAAGTCAAAGGTGGAGCCAATAGAATGCAAGCTCAATCTGATTGGCTGATTGGATCAGCCAATTGGATTGAACTTGAATCTGATTGGCTGATTCCATCAGCCAATCAGATTTTTCCTACCTTAATTCTGATTGGCTGATAGAATCCGTCGGGAAAGAAGGATGTTCCGCGTCGGCGGGATGAAGATTCAAGACCCGGCTTCGAAGATGACCTCGCCCGGATAGAAGACTTCTTCAGCGTCTCTTGGAAGATGACCTCGCCCGGATAGAAGATTTCTTCAGTGCCGCTTGGAGGATCACTTCATCGGATGGAAGATTTCTTCAGCGCCCCTTGGATGATCACTTCTGCCGGTCCGGATGTCCTCTTCAGTTCCATCGGTGGCTCGGCTGAGTGAAGACGACTCAAGGTAGGATGATCTTCAGGGGATTAGTGTTAGGTTATTTTAAGGGGGGTTTGGGTTAGATTAGGGGTATGTGGGTGGTGGGTTTTAATGTTGGGGGGGGTTGAATTTTTCTTTTTCAGGCAAAAGAGCTGAACTCTTTGGGGCATGCCCCCACAAAAGGCCCTTTTAAGGGCTGGTAAGGTAAAAGAGCTTTGAACTTTTTTAATGTAGAATAGGGTAGGGCATTTTTTTATTTTGGGGGGGTTGTTATTTTATTAGGGGGCTTAGATTAGGTGTAAGTAGCTTAAAATTGTTGTAATATTTTTTTTAAATGTTTGTAACTTATTTTTTTACTTTTTTGTAACTTAGCTTTTTTTATTTTTTGTACTTTAGTTAGTTTATGTAATTGTATTTAATTGTAGTTATTTGTAGGTAGTTTATTTAATTTATTTAATGATAGTGTAGTGTTAGGTTTAATTGTAACTTAGGTTAGGATTTATTTTACAGATAATTTTGTATTTCTTTTAGCTAGGTAGTTATTAAATAGTTAATAACTATTTAATAACTATTCTAACTAGCTAAAATAAATACAAAGTTACCTGTAAAATAAATATAAATCCTAAAATAGCTACAATGTAATTATTAATTATATTGTAGCTATCTTAGGGTTTATTTTACAGGTAAGTATTTAGTTTTAAATAGGAATAATTTATTTAAGTATAGAGTAGTGTTAGGTGTAATTGTAACTTAGGTTAGTTTTTATTTTACAGGTAAATTTCTCTTTATTTTAGCTAGGTAGCTATTAAATAGTTAATAACTATTTAATAGCTATTGTACCTAGTTAAAATAAATTGAAAGGTACCTGTAAAATAAAAATAAATCCTAAGATAGCTACAATATAATTATTATTTATATTGTAGCTATATTAGGGTTTATTTTAAAGGTAAGTATTTAGTTTTAAATAGGATTAATTTAATTCATAATAGAAATATGATTTAGATTTATTTCATTAATATTTAAGTTAGGGGGGTGTTAGGGTTAGTGTTAGACTTAGGTTTAGGGGTTAATAAATTTATTACAGTGGCGGCGGTGTAGTGGGGGGCAGGATAGGGGTTAATAAATGTATTATAGGTGGCGACGGTGTAGGGGGGGCAGATTAGGGGTTAATAAATTTAATATAGGTTGCGGCAGGGTCAGGGAGCGGCGGTTTAGGGGTTAAACTATTTATTTATTTGCGGCGAGGTGCGGAATCGGCAGGATAGGGGTTAATAACTTTATTATGGGGGGGGCAGGATAAGGGGTTACTAGGTATTATGTAGGTGGTGGTGGGCTCCGGGAGCGGCGGTTTAGGGGTTAATAGGAATAGAGTAGCTTGCGGTGGGCTCCGGGAGCGGCGGTTTAGGGGTTAATCATTTTATTTAGTTGCGGCGGTGTAGGGGGGGACAGATTAGAGGTGTTTAGACTCGGGGTACATGTTAGGGTGTTAGGTGTAGATAGCTCCCATAGGAATGAATGGGATGTCTGGCAGCAGCGAACTTGTACTTTCGCTATGGTCAGACTCCCATTGATTCCTATGGGATCCGCCGCCTCCAGGGTGGCGGTTTGAAAACCAGGTACGCTGGGCCGTAAAAGTGCCGAGCGTACCTGCTAGTTTTTTGATAACTAGCAAAAGTAGTCAGATTGTGCCGCACTTGTGTGCGGAACATCTGGAGTGACGTAAGAATCGATCTGTGTCGGACTGAGTCCGGCGGATTGAAGTTTACGTCACAAAATTCTACTTTTGCCAGTCTCTAGCCTTTGATAACTAAGGCGAATCAGCCTCGCCACAAATACGCTGCGGAATTCCAGCGTATTTGAGGTTGACGGCTTGATAACTACCCCCCTATGCCTTTAAATGATTCAATAGCCTCAGGATCAGCCTATAAATAGGCAACTCACTTCCTTGCTTGGTATTGTTTTGAATGAATCCGTCCTACTTCCGGTTCCAAGCCTCAGACTACTATGGCACTGACTGATCTTCTACAGCTACTTTGATTTCCTCCAGCATTTTACTAGCCAGGAATTCCTCCACCTCTACAGCTCCTCTCAGGTACAAGTTATTTCAGTACCTTTTCTCTCCTGTGATCCGGCTAGTTTTTGCACGGCTGTGTGATGTCACCTCTGCCACCATCACACTACTCTCC
The DNA here is from genome assembly GCF_027579735.1 of Bombina bombina. Taxonomy (NCBI): domain Eukaryota; kingdom Metazoa; phylum Chordata; class Amphibia; order Anura; family Bombinatoridae; genus Bombina; species Bombina bombina. The sequence goes on along the minus strand of NC_069503.1, from coordinate 911,985,916 downwards.
TCTCAGCCCTGCCACTATCCCCACGCTCCGGTAAGCGTCTGTGTATTGCATATGTTACAACAGCTAAAGTATTTGTCAGTTTTGTTTTTTCTCTCTCTTATTTTTTACACTATTTGATATCATAGTAATCCAGGCTTCTCCAGGTAACTACTTGGAACTGTAAACCTTTTCCATTGTGTTTGACTACCGGAGGCGCAGAATAGATACATTGCTTATTCAATGATACTCTGTAACCTCAGTATTATTACATTGTATCATTCTCAGCTCCACAACCATTTTTCCTATAATATTAAACTAAGCCACACATTCATTCTTATTATAGAATATATATAACTACATGACAAAGGTTGTTCACATTTTTACACACTTTAATTGTGAATCATGCAGGAACTGAAGCTGTGATTCATCTTGCAAAACACTAACTGGAATTGTCAGTTTGAGTATCACTTGCAATTATAACAGAGGATGTGTTGGGGGATGCTGCCGGTCTTCTGATACGCCAATCTGATCCTTCCTTACCAGACCATCTGCTCAAACGATGGTTCCAGCTCTGGCGACCCCAGCTTTCAAACTCCTCACCAACAACGGGAGGTATTTCTGTGGCGACGATCTGCAGTTTCTCCACCTCAACCCTATTCTTGTGCTGCCTTAAGACTGGCATTGGGTAATGTTTTCTGAGATACCTTATTTCCCCACGGAGTTCTACCTCTGGGACACTGACTTTTTCAATGTTTTATGGATGACAACAGTAATGTCTGATATTTGATCTCCCAATGTATAAGTTTCAGTAGTTGAGAGCTATATTTCTTGCACCTACATACAAAACTCATGTCTTGCTCATGCATGTTCTAAATATTTCTACTGAAAGCCTAGATAAAGGGTAGTTTGTGCACATATTAGACAGAAGGTCTTACTTTATATATGTTTTTATTACTTTTATTACTTATAACACATTGTGGAGGATAACTCAGGGGTTCATGATTGTACCAACTACTATGCGGCTAGATTACGAGTTTTGCGTTATGAGCGGCTCGGTAATAATTTGCAAGTTATTGTTAACTCTCACCTCCCTAAAACGCTGCTGCTACAGGTTTGCAAAAGGTTAGCAGGCAATATGGCAGTGTTGAGCTCTATACCGCACTCAAATACCAGTGCTGCTTTGAGCTGGTTTTACGTGCTCGTGCATGATTACCCATAGACATCAATGGGGAGAGCCAGCTAGAAAAAGCCTAACACCTGCAATAAAGGAGCGTGAAAGCTCTGTAACGCAGCCCCATTGATTCCAATGGGGAAAGAAAAGTTATGTTTACACCTAACACCCTAACATAAACCCCATGTCTAAACACCCCTAATCTGCCGCCCCCGACATCACCGCCACCTACATTACACTTATTAACCCCTAATCTGCCACCCCCAACATCGCCGCCACCTACCTACACTTATTAACCCCTAATCTGCTGTCTCCAATGTCGTCGCTACCTACCTACATTTATTAACCCCTAATCTGCCGCCCCCGATCATTGCTGCCACCTACATTACACTTATTAACCCCTATTCTGCCGCCCCGACATCGCTGCCACTATACTAAAGTTATTAACCCCTAAACCTAACCCTAAGTCTAACCCTAACACCCCTAACTTTAATATAATTAAAATAAATCTAAATAAAAATTACTATCATAAACTAAATAATTCCTATTTAAAACTAAATACTTACCTGTAAAATAAACCCTAAGATAGCTACAATATAACTAATAGTTACATTGTAGCGATCTTAGGTTTTATTTTTATTTCACAGGCAAGTTTGTATTAATTTTAACTAGTAGACTAGTTAGTAAATATTTATTAACTATTTACTAACTACCTAGTTAACATAAATACAAATTTACTTGTAAAATAAAACCTAACCTGTCTTACACTAACACCTAATATTACAATAAAATTAAATAAAATTACATTAACTAAATACAATTAACTAAATTACCAAAAAAATAAACACTAAATTACACAAAATAAAAAAGAAATGATCAAATATTTAAACTAATTACACCTAATCTAATAGCCCTATCAAAATAAAAAAGCCCCCCAAAATAAAAAAAAACCCTAGCCTAAACTAAACTGTCAATAGCCCTTAAAAGGGCCTTTTTGCAGGGCATTGCCCTAAAGAAATCAGCTCTTTTACCTGTAAAAAAAATTACAAACAACCCCCCAACAGTAAAACCCACCACCCACACATCAACCCCCCCCCAAATAAAATCCTATCTAAAAAACCTAAGCTCCCCATTGCCCTGAAAAGGGCATTTCGATGGGCATTGCCCTTAAAAGGGCATTTAGCTCTTTTCCATTGCCCAAACCCTAAGCTAAAAATAAAAGCCACCCAATAAACCCTTAAAAAAAAAAAACTAACACTAACCCCCGAAGATCCACTTACAGTTTTTGAAGACCAGACATCCATCCTCATCAAGCCGGGAGAAGTCTTTATCCAATTGGGCAGAAGTCCTCAACGAAGCCGGGAGAAGTCTTCATCCAAGCGGCAAGAAGTGTTCCTCCAGGCGGGCAGAGGTCTTCATCCAGACGGCATCTTCTATCTTCATCCTTCCGACGCAGCTCCATCTTCAAGACATCCGGCGCGGAGCATCCTCTTCTGTTGACGGCTACTTGGTGTAAGGGGCATGACTATAAGAACATACAAAGTACAGCACTAGCTTATATACGATCCCTAAAATTGGATAACCTTCGCTTAGTGAACACATAGAGAACAAAGATAGGGGATTCTGATGTGCATATTTTCTTAGCAATATATGTTAAAATCATTACTAATTTAACTTTATTTAAGGTGTACAGGTTAACCTACTCTGTTTAGTCTCCGCTTGTAGACCAACTATCCTCTGTAATAATGTACAGCTTTGAGCTACCTGCACACTCTCCTAGGCACTTTATTACTTAGGCTTGACTTTAACCAGCATATTGGTTACTACTGTGACAGAATATACATCATACGCTATATTTTAAAACAATTTATTCTTGTGAAACTTATCTTTAAATTGCTTGTATTTTGGTCTGTTACGGTTATTTTTTTATTTTTTTTATTTTTTTTAGTTCTTTGCAATATCTCTGAACCTTATTTGTATATACCTGCATTACCCAAAATCTAAATAATCTCCACTAAGATAGTTTTGTAGCACACGCCACTAGTGTAGTTTAAGGTCAGATATAGTATGATGTATATTCCCCTCCACTCTCATACGGTGAAACCACTCCTTTCTTTACATTTTCTAAAACCCTAAGTCAATTTAAAAAGCCTCGTCCCTTCCCCCCTCCCCCACCCAGAGTGGCTCTTGCCTGCTGTCAAATATTTCATATAATCCCTATCAGATGGTGCCCGATAAGTTACTACTCCACGCAGCTATAGATTACCACTTTCTTCATCTTCTACAGCTGGAATATAGGTACTTCTCTATTATTAACCCTAGGAGTACAACTCAATTTAACTTCTTACTTGTTAGAGATGTACTCAACCATACCTACTCTTATATAGTTAGTACCATATGCCCAAACATGTCCTAGTGACTCCTAATTCCCTATCGCTATCTGACAAAATACTATTGCTATAAAAACAAAAATGAGGTCTCATAGTTATATGTCCCAGATAATTCCCTGAAGCATACATCAGTTAAGATGTCTCTTCTCTGAATGTCCATAAGGAATGTGTGATGCGGTACCATGGAATTTGAGAGCAGTAACCCTCTTATTTTGGAAAATGCCTTGTTATCGTAGATTGATTATCATTATTCATAGATATAGCATCATAATAGTTTGGATAGGGTAGATATGACTACCATATTTGTATTTGGATGTTATTCCTCATGTTGGCACCTAACTTGATATGTATATGCATGTTATCATTATGTTGGAATTGTCTTACAGACACATTTTACTCTTGGTTATTTTGCAAATCCTCAATAAAAAAAATTTATTTAAAAAAAAATAAAAAAAGTTTACTTCTGGCAGTGTTTGCGCATGAGCAAAAGCTCTAAATAGACTGCCACTTGTAATCTTGTCCATAATATCTTATTAATGTGCACTGGTCTAATTATATAATAGAAATAAACAATGCTATGCAATTCTGTGTACAATAGAAAGATGGATGAAAAAGAAAGAATAGTTTTAGGCAATTCCATCATCCTTGCACTATTAGGCTTTTTATATCTAAATTTAATTTTTACAAAAATCTCTTACAAAAAAAAAAAAAAAAAACACACACTTCTCTGTAACCCCAGAATATCATACTTTATAGGTGTGCAGTCTCAGGAATTTATATTACTAACAATGCTGTCTGATAATACTTAACAGAGCACACTTTTCTGAGAACAAATATATCACTTTTTCTACACCCTCTATTACCTGCTATGCAAATTCATCAAACGTTTGCCAGAACAATTTAGATAACATTACAGCAGCGATTAAGATATTGATTATCTTTGTTTGCAAACCCATTGATTTTGTGCATAACATACAAACCAATGTATAGACTTTTTCGATTGCATGGCTATCCCAAGAGTACAGTTAACACAGGTGTTTCAAATTAATATCAATATGGCCACACATGATATACAACTTAAAGATGGCTTAGAGGTTCTTGCAAATTGCAACAGGGATATCCTAAGAAAATATTAAATCAGACTTTACGAAAAGTTTATTCACTAAAACATGATGACCTATTACATTCTCTCAAATCCACAGATACTAGGAATTTTCAAATGAGAAGCCTTTAGTTCCCTACTACTTATACTGCAAACAATAAATCAAAGGTTAATACACTTAAAAGGCACTGGGAGATTCTAACTAAAGACCCTTCTTTACCATTCACTGATTATGATCCCCTTGAATGGGATACAGGAGTTTGTAACCTCTGAGATTTGCTTATGAGAACAGCCCCCACACATTGCTTTATAAAATCTACCTGTTTGACAACATCTAAAGTGGGATTTTTTTTAGTTGCCTATAATGAGTAATAACTTTTAAAGTTTTATTGTCCTCAAGGTCAGTTATTCACTACCTATACTGTAACTTTTACTAGCACCTTGTATATTTTAATCATGATTAACTTTGACATTATATTGCTGTCACTTTCATAGTTTCTCTCTTGACATGTCAAAGTTGTAAAGACTCAAACCTCATTTTCGGGTTTTAAATCTATACACTCCAAATGACACTGAGATTAATATAATTTTATTTAATTTTCCATCTGCTCATTGGTCACTGCTGGGTAACTTCAAATTTCCTCCTTTTAGTCGGAACAAATACTTTAACTTTAATAAACATCGAGATATGTTGTCTTAATAATCTATAACTTGGGACACAGTGGTGTAGATTGCAAGTCAAGTGCTACTGATAACGTAGTGTGCTCTATCAATATTGTGGGACAACACTCAGAAAAGCAAGCAATCTGGTATTATGAGTGAATGGTAAAAAATAATTACCAGAGAATGTTTGAGTGGCCAACAGATCTGTATGGTGCCCTATGCTTTCAAAAGATAGTGAAGGCACGCTAAACATTATTCATATTACAAGTTGTAAGTTATGTGTTGCATAGGAGTGCATCGCATAACAGTGGTCGAAAAATGGCGTGACTGAAGACCTGAAGTAAAAAGCATAATAAAAACACATGTAATAAAAAAATAAAATGGTATTTCACATACACAGAGAGAGTGAGAGAGAGTGAGAGTGAGAGTGAGAGTGAGAGTGAGAGAGTGAGAGAGTGAGAGAGTGAGAGAGTGAGAGTGAGAGAGAGAGAGAGAGAGAGAGAGAGAGAGAGAGAGAGAGAGAGAGAGAGAGAGAGAGAGAGAGAGAGAGAGAGAGAGAGAGAGAGAGAGAGAATAGATAACTTAATAATCTAAATAAATGTCTAAAAATAGACCAGTGCACTGGCGAAATTTTCCGTTCGACCAAATCTTTTGCACACAGATACACATACATGCAGGCACAGACACACACACATAAATACACACATATACACACACACACAAAACTACACAAACACACGCAAGCAGAGGCACATAAACACATATACACACATATATACAGTGAGGCCCCGGTTTACGCACGACTCGGTATACGAAATTTCGGTTTACGAAATCGAAATTTGAAGAAAATTTGACTCGGTTTACGAATTTTTTTCGCAATACGAAACAAAATGCCGGTCAAAATGCCGGTTTGCCCCCCTCGGTTTACGAATATTTTTCGCAATACGAAACCAGTGGCCCCTGTGCCCCCTGCATACTCAAGTATGATTGAATTAATGAAGTTTGGGTACCAGTGTAGAGGTGTTGGAGAGGTTTTGGAGCCATTTTGCAGCAAGTTGTTGAGCCTTTTGAGCCATTTGCAGCAAGTTGTTAAGCCTTTTGGAGCCATTTGCAGCAAGTTGTGGAGCCTTTTGGAGACATTGGAGCCATTTGCAGCAAGTTGTTAAGCCTTTTGGAGCCTTTTGGAGCCTTTTTTGGACACTTTACTTGAATTTTTTCGGACCTCCGGAACGCATTAATTGATTTTCAATGCATTCCTATGGGAAACCGTGTTTCGGTTTACGAATTTTTCGCAATACGAAACGACCCGGAGAACGAATTAAATTCGTAAACCGAGGCCTCACTGTATATATAGGGAGTGCAGAATTATTAGGCAAGTTGTATTTTTGAGGATTAATTTTATTATTGAACAACAACCATGTTCTCAATGAACCCTAAAAACTCATTAATATCAAAGCTGAATAGTTTTGGAAGTAGTTTTTAGTTTGTTTTTAGTTATAGCTATTTTAGGGGGATATCTGTGTGTGCAGGTGACTATTACTGTGCATAATTGTTAGGCAACTTAACAAAAAACAAATATATACCCATTTCAATTATTTATTTTTACCAGTGAAACCAATATAACATCTCAACATTCACAAATATACATTTCTGACATTCAAAAACAAAACAAAAACAAATCAGTGACCAATATAGCCACCTTTCTTTGCAAGGACACTCAAAAGCCTGCCATCCATGGATTCTGTCAGTGTTTTGATCTGTTCACCATCAACATTGCGTGCAGCAGCAACCACAGCCTCCCAGACACTGTTCAGAGAGGTGTACTGTTTTCCCTCCTTGTAAATCTCACATTTGATGATGGACCACAGGTTCTCAATGGGGTTCAGATCAGGTGCACAAGGAGGCCATGTCATTAGATTTTCTTCTTTTATACCCTTTCTTGCCAGCCACGCTGTGGAGTACTTGGACGCGTGTGATGGAGCATTGTCCTGCATGAAAATCATGTTTTTCTTGAAGGATGCAGACTTCTTCCTGTACCACTGCTTGAAGAAGGTGTCTTCCAGAAACTGGCAGTAGGACTGGGAGTTGAGCTTGACTCCATCCTCAACCCGAAAAGGCCCCACAAGCTCATCTTTGATGATACCAGCCCAAACCAGTACTCCACCTCTACCTTGCTGGCGTCTGAGTCGGACTGGAGCTCTCTGCCCTTTACCAATCCAGACACGGGCCCATCCATCTGTCCCATCAAGACTCACTCTCATTTCATCAGTCCATAAAACCTTAGAAAAATCAGTCTTGAGATATTTCTTGGCCCAGTCTTGACGTTTCAGCTTGTGTGTCTTGTTCAGTGGTGGTCGTCTTTCAGCCTTTCTTACCTTGGCCATGTCTCTGAGTATTGCACACCTTGTGCTTTTGGGCACTCCAGTGATATTGCAGCTCTGAAATATGGCCAAACTGGTGGCAAGTGGCATCTTGGCAGCTGCACGCTTGACTTTTCTCAGTTCATGGGCAGTTATTTTGCGCCTTGGTTTTTCCACACGCTTCTTGCGACCCTGTTGACTATTTTGAATGAAACGCTTGATTGTTCGATGATCACGCTTCAGAAGCTTTGCAATTTTAAGAGTGCTGCATCCCTCTGCAAGATATCTCACTATTTTTTACTTTTCTGAGCCTGTCAAGTCCTTCTTTTGATCCATTTTGCCAAAGGAAAGGAAGTTGCCTAATAATTATGCACACCTGATATAGGGTGTTGATGTCATTAGACCACACCCCTTCTCATTACAGAGATGCACATCACCTAATATGCTTAATTGGTAGTAGGCTTTCGAGCCTATACAGCTTGGAGTAAGACAACATGCATAAAGAGGATGATGTGGTCAAAATACTCATTTGCCTAATAATTCTGCACTCCCTGTATATACACACACATATACATACACATATGCATGCATACATACATACACAGGTAGCCCTCACTTTACGCCGGGGTTAGGTTAGTTTATAATGTAAGTCAATGAGAAGTGATGGAGTTAGATTCCAGGCCCCTCTCAAAATTGACATAAGTAACACCTAATACATTTTTAAAGCTTTGAAATGAAGACTTTAAATGCTAAATAGAATTATAAACCTAATTAAATAATCACACAACAGACTGTATAATAAAACTAAGTTTAATGAATAAAAATATTTTTTTACTTGCATTTTTCTACAAACAGTTCTCTGCATTGTTAGCATGTTAGATAATATTGGGTCTGCACCTATGCTATGCATTTCAATCTGGACTGATTAAGAGTTAGGCACCCTCACCTCAAGCAGCTGGACAGGAAGATAATAGCTTTGACAGCTGCTCGATAGCTAATGTTTGTTCTGTGTACACAGCTGAATTTCAGACCTGCTAAGCTTGCATAACTTTGCTGCAACACAAGCGGACAGCTCCATCTACTGTTTATTTTAATTAGTGCACTGCTTTTCAATAGCAGTCACATGACTGAAAAAAAAGTTGTTATTCTGAAACGGCGCAAATTGAACCGGCGTAAACTGAGGGCCCCCTGTATATTATATATATATATATATATATATATATATACACATACACACACAATATATAAATAGATACTCTACACAACAAACTTAAGTAAATGCTTTAGAACATGGAATAAACACTATGGGGTCGCTTGGGTTGACATGATTCGCCGTCCAAACGTTGGGTTGACATGATTCGCCGTACAACATTGCTAAATGCCGACAGCATACGCTGTGAAATGCTTGTGCAATGACACTTCCTGCATATTCACGGCCAATTGGCCACTAGTAGGGGATGTCAATCATCCCGATTGAATCTGATCGGGATAATTGCAGTCCGCCACCTCAGAGGTCTTAAGACCACTGCTTCTTAAAGGGCCATGAAACCCACAATTTTTCTTTCATGATTCAGAAAGAGAATGCAATTTTAAACATCTTTCTAATTTACTTATATTATCTAATTTGTTTTATTCTCTTGATATTCTTTTCTGAAAAGCATATCTAAATATGCTCAGTAGCTGCGGATTGGTTGCTGCACATAGAAGCCTCGTGTGATTGGCTCACCCTGTGCATTGCTTTTCTTCAACTAAGGATATCTAAAAAATGAAGCAAAATAAATAATAGAAGTAAATTGTAATGTTGTTTAAATTTGTATTCTCTATCTGAATCATGAAAGAAATATTTTGGGTTTAGTGGACCTTTAACTCCTGTTTATGGTGAGCCGGAAGACTTGAGTGGTATAAGCTGCTTGGTAAATCGGCCCCTTTGGCTCAGACTACAAGTGGAGCAATATTGATACTGCAGGGTGCACTATACATACTGTGACCCAGCACTAAGAATGGCGCACAATCTGATATTACAAGCCCATGGTAAAAAATAATTACCAAAAATTTTTAGTGTGGCCAACATTTTTATTTAGTGAACCCTAAACATCGCTCAAGCACAACACATAACAACGCTAAAAAAAGTTAGCACAAATTGAGACCAGAAGTAAAGTGTCAGGGCTACAATTAAAGTATAAGCATGTAAAACTTACACACTTTTGTTATTAAAAATATAGAAAGATAGACGGATAAATTTAAATGAAAATATAATTTTATACTGTGTGAAGAACAACAGTATACCCAGGACCTGAGATTCATAGTGTGCCCCATAGAAGTCTGTTAGGCGAGGGATTTAGAGCGGCTGCGCTATCCAACCACCACATGTTAGTTCTCCCAAGGCTTTCACTCAAGCGGTACCTTTTTACTTTCAACTTGTTACATAAGCACAAGCTAAGCTTTATCCCGGTGGATTCCGAAATGGATTCCATTTTCGGAATCCACTAGGATGCAGCGAAGGCAAACGGAGTATTACAAAAAAAAAAAAACTAACCGCCCCCAATAAGTGTTAAAAGAGAAAAACTAAGCAAGCGCCTGTACGAAGTATTAAGAAAACAAATAAATAACCGCCCGCACAAATTATTAAGAAAAAAACAAAAAACAACTACATAATAAAATTATTAACCCCTAAATCCGCCAACCCCAACATTGCAAACTACCTAATACATCTATTAACCCCTAATACGCCATTTCCCCACATCGTAAATTTAATAATTAATTAATTAACCCCTAAACCTCCATCCACCAACGCAATAAACTTAATTAACTCCTAATCTGCCAACCCCCCACAACGCATTATACCTAATTTACCTATTAACTCCTAAACCGACAACCCCCACAATGCAAAAAACTAATTTAATGACTAAACCCCCTAACCTAACACCCCCTAAATTAACCCCTTAATTAAATAACATAATAAAATACTACATTACAATTAAAATAAAAAATCCTAACAGTGCTTTAAAATAACAAAAAACCTAAGATTACATTAATCTAAAATTACACAAAATAAAAAAAGGCTAACATTACAGAAAATAATAAACCACATTATCCAAAATAAAAATATTAAACCTAATCCCTATAAAATTAAAAAAGCCCCCGAAAATAAAACCCCTGCTAGTCTAAGAATAAACTACCAATAGCCCTTAAAAGGGCCTTTTTTTAGGGCAATGCCCTAAGCTAAAACCCTCCACCAACCAAACCCCCCAAAATAAAAAAAACTAACACTAAAAAACCTAAACTACCCATTGCCCCTAAAGGGGCATTTGTATGGGCATTGCCCTTAAAAGGGCATTCAGCTCTTTTTCACTGCCATTAAAAAGGACATTCAGCTCTTTTTCAATTGCCCAAAATACCCTAATCTAAAAAAAAAATAATAATAAAAAAAAAAAACACTAAAGCCCCAAATAGGTACTCACGTTTCCTGAAGTCTGGTGGAGAAGGTCTTCTTCCAGGCGGGTCCATCATCTTCTATCTTCATCAACAGCAAAGGCGGAACGGTGTTCCCAGAGGTGGTGATCCTCGGCGGCGGCGTTAAGGCTCCTCTTCATACGATCGTCTGCCACACACTGAAGATTGAATGCAAGGTACATGAGAGCTACTGAAATCTTATTGGCCGGTTTAAAAATTTCACCCAATAGGAATGCAAGGTACCCAAAATTGATTGCGGTACCTTGCATTTAAACTTTAGTTTACGACGGACATCGGATGAAGAGG